>NC_137609.1:37489856-38089856 GCF_963280865.1 Gymnoscopelus braueri
AGCATTTGTCCGCCTTGAGGTCACAGTTTAGTAAGCCTAGCGAACTCTACAAATTAAGCTCAAATGTGAGACATTTTAAACTTTGACGGTTGTTTCGTCAATTTGAGGGCTGTTGGAGCAGACTATAATGCATTATGTTTTGGATAAGGTTTGGTGAAGAAACAAAAAAAGACAAATCAGGTACACTTGATGAAAAGTAAGGAGTTCTGAGGGACAGTTTAAAAAATAAGCATAAAAGAAAGAATGTTTACCATGAAAGGGCATAAACTTCCTTGGCTGGAGTTCTACTGATGACAAGGAAGGATCCGTGCTGACAATGCGAGCGATAACGGAGGCATACTGCCAAATCAAGTCAAGCTTACCCATTCCTAACATCTAACCATCCTTGGTTAGAAAAAAAACAAACTCTCGAGCCTGTACTGTTGAAAGCCCTTCAATTCCGCTGGGTAATGTATCCCATCAATCCCTGTCTGGAGCAAATGCACAGTAATACATTTTGTATTGGACGTGGTCATTCTATTAGCCCCCTCAGCTTTACATAACCCAGCCATGCTTTGATCTGCAACCATGTGTTATGGCAGACATGAATGGGTGAAAGCCTGAGCGCTGGACCATGAGAGAGTAACAACATGGAATGCACGACTGATTTAATAACTACTGTAATATTACCTAATATATCCCATGATATTCCGATATATCTTGTGCTGCCTGCAAAACAACTGAGATGTTCAATGGGCGGCCATAGCTTAGTGGGATAGGCCCTCTGGTAATCAGAACATCACCAGTTCACCTCCCAGGCCCAGACCCCTAACCATCTGAGCAGACATCCGCTGGGTGAAGCTTAAACTGAATTTCCCCGGTGGGATTAACAAAGGCCCCCCCGACTGGGGAGTGCTCTGGCGCCCTCTAGTGCCGGGCACAGAGAGGATGTGCGACAAACAGGGGGCGTGGTCGCGATATGCCAGGCAATTAGCCCATTGATACCTGGAACTGTGTCATTTTTAGATTTGAGCTAAAAAGCATTATTTGACACTTTGGCTATTCAAAAATAGCAGATATACAAGCTCATAGCGCGGCACCGAGTGCCGCGCTACGAGCTTGTAGATCTGCTATTTTTGAAAAATCGTGAAAATGTGTGCAAATCTTTGAATATATATATTTTTAAAGCGAACATTTTTAACTCAAATCTTTGCTTCTGGGGGGGTCCCTGGAACAAAATATTTTGATGGGGGTCTGCGGCCAAATACATATAATTTTAGGGGTCCTTGACATGAAAAAGATTGAGCACCACTGACATAGAAACATACGTTTTTCAGAAAACTGTTGGGATTTAGGAGACATGTAGAATCGGCTTCAGGTCTCAATGGGTTAGATAAATAGACCAGAGCTTCTATATTTTTTACTCATAAATCTCCAATGCAGTAGAACTTTGAGTTTTCAAGTGCAAAGATACAATATTCAGCATGTCTTCTTGCCATTTTAAGGCTTGTTCATCTGCACTTTGTCTAACTCCTTTATAAAACTTGCCAAGCTCAATTACCTTTCCTCTCAACAACTCTATTGTTTGCCAGTGTGCCAATGTCTGAATTCAAGTTGCTCACCTATTGTTGCTGTGCCGTGTTTGCCAAATGAATTCTGCCTCGCTGACAATGCACGGCCTTATTGCACATTCACTCTTCACAATTTAAGGTTCACAGATCTTGCCATTCACACGCTGACTTTCAATGTGAGGACACATCCCCATTGTCCTCGTTCAAACACAAAGAGTCATCTGACCTACCTCCTGTCTGGAAAAAAAACAAGCATTAATATTGATTACGAGAGAGAAAAAGAAGACACCACCCGTTTATAGTGTTTTTCAGTCTTTCATTATTACTGAAAAACACAAAACCTGCAGAAAACACGTTCAACTTCACCCCAGTTCACAAAAAACAGATACTGAATTCTGAATGAAACAAAAGTTCAGTGTTCTGAGTAAATATTGGTAAAAATGGAACAGCTTTCATGTTCCCAGTGTCATAACTCCGGCTTTTCCATCCTTCTTCTATCACACAACAAGGTGACAATTAGATTTTGTTGAGGGCCTATAACATTAACAACAGTTTTCTTAGTTGCTTTGATACGCGGCTCAGTTCACTAACATTAAACTTTCATGAATGACCATTGTGTCATTTGGAAATTTGCTTAATGAGAAAGAACAGCAGACACATGAATATTGTTTGCCGGACTTGTAACGTTCACATTTTTGGATTGAAGTCATTAAAGATCTCTGAACACGATCTTGTCTCAATGCAGCAAGTGCTCAGAATGTGTGCTTCAAAATGAAAATGCTTTATCTGACAGTTTTTAAGCTAATACACGCACGCACGCACGCACGCACGCACGCACGCACGCACGCACGCACGCACGCACGCACGCACGCACGCACGCACACACACACACACACACATATACACACACACACACACAAACACACACACACACACACACACACACACACACACACACACACACACACACACACACACACACACACACACACACACACACACACACACACACACACACACATTTTAAAGACAGCATTAAATACTGTTGTCTACCCAGGACCCGCAAACTTGGAAGTCAGTCAAGCCAAGTAGCATGGAATATGAAAAATCTCAGGTCCTTAAAGAGGAAATGTTTTGAGCATTTCCTGCTGAGAGAAGTGTTGCTGGGACAGGGAAAGGTTGATAACAAAGTAGATTTTCCGGGGCTAGAGAATCGTTCAGAAGCTGTGTTCACGTTCACTCTTCCATTGGAAATAATAGAATCCAACCTGTTTGCGGTCTTTTGTTTGTGCTGAACTAAATGCCAACTTTTGCCAACAGACTGCCATTCTGTTGTAGTCTGTGGTAGTCTGTTGTAGTCTGAAGTAGTCTGTAGTAGTCTGTTTGGTGGAGAGGCTCAAGAGAAAACCATTATCTCTCTTCTCTTTAATGGTGAACTCCACTGTCCCTCTCCATTGCATTCAATGATATGTCATTACTATATAGGGTAGGGTGCCAATCAATAGGCTATTTGTTGGCCCCAAGTGGTATTATTGCTTGAGTTGCACTTTCTGTACTTGGATAATGATACATTCAGGGGGGCTGGTTGGGTGTCAGGGTAATTAAGAGCCGTTTCACACTCGGGTCCCGGGTGCGCACTCCAGACCGCTTGGCTAGTGTGAATGTTGCGAATCGTCCCCCGAAACGGGTAACCGTTCCGTTCCCGAAACCACCTCCGGAGGCAGTTTCGGATCCGGATCATGCGTTTTCGGGTACGGTACGCTGCAATGTGAAAGCAAGCGTACCATTAGACGGAAGTGGCCCGCTATTTGGAATAGGTGACGGTATATAAACTCGACAAAAACAGCCAACAAAAACACCGCTCTTCTAGCCGGTGCTACTGAATGAATGAAAACGCCCCAGAATGCATTGCGCACTTAAGGTGGGCAGGCGCATATTACTCTTAAGGTGGAACATAACAATTGAAATCAACTTATATGATGGGATCCTTTCTAACAATTTTACTCATTCAATTCTGAACCGATTCTTAAAATTTAAAATTCTCTATTAGCTGTGAAGGGCCTTCTTTCATGTCTATCAAACAGTCATGAAACATTGGCGGGTCTCCATCGCGCATTTCAGGTGCGCGAGCAGCGCATATAGTATATCTTGGAGTTTCAGCTACTATGCATCCCAGAAATATATAGCTTATAAGGCTTTGTAATTTGAAATGTGTAAGTAAATATGGTAACTCATTTAGATGTAGGCCTACGTAGGTTTATAGTTTCCCAAGGACTATAGCCGTTTCACTCATGATGCAATTTCTCTTTCATAACAGATACATACATGTGCCAGATAATCCCCACACCAAGAGAGTCAAAAAAGAAAAGACGTTGGATTGATGTACTTTATTTAGACATGAGACATGAGAAACAGTACATGGAAGTACAATTCACAATACAAGGTTTCAGTCATTCAGTCGGACTTCACTGTATAGGCTACTATAGTTGCCTTTTCATAAATGATATATTTGTCTCCGCCAGGCCGAAAGGCATGGCGAGAGAGTATGTTTTGCCCCCTGTCCGTCCGTCCATGTGTGTGTGTGTCCGTCCGTCCGTCCGTCCGTGTGTCCGTCATTCTGTCATTTTGTGTACAGCTAATCTCCGGCACCGTTGGCTTGATCGCAGCGAAACTGTGCACACACACTCCCTGGATGCCAGAGCAGAACCTTTGCCCCAAATTTTTCAAATTAGCCTTTTATAGCGCCACCAGGAGGCCGCTTTTTGCAAATTACATTTCTTGACAGTACTCCTACAGATTTTATCCAAACATCACGCAAATCAGTACACAGTATCTCTATAGTCATGTGATCAACACGGATCTGTCCAATTTTCCATATTTCATCCTGATTGGCTAAGGTTGGCTCTAAAGTTTGCAGGATTGCTCCGTTTTCAACAAAATGCCTCAAATCATGAACGCAGCTTGCGATTTCCGTGAGATTTCACACGCACATTCCCACTAGGCCGAGGAAGAAATGCCACTTGAAAATGTTCAAATCAGCCTCATGGTGGCGCTATAACAGACCGATTTGGGTTTTGACCTATAACTGCACCGATCTGTGTAAAACTTTGTAAGCGCACTCCCTAGAGGTCAAGGAAAAACCTTTGCCCTGCATTTTTCACATCTGCCTTTTATAGCGCCACCAGGAGGCCGACTTATGTAAAACACATTTTTTTATATTACTCCTTCCGATTTTATCGAAATGTCACGCAAATCGGTACACATGATCTCTACAGTCATGTGATCAAGACGGATGTGTTTGATTTTTCATATTCCATCCTGATTGGCTAAGATTGACATCTAAAGTTTGCAGTAGTGCCTTGTTTTGAACAAAATGCCGCAAATCATGAACGCAGCATCCGATTGCGGTCAAACTTTGGACGCACATTCACACTATGTTGAGGAGCAAATGCCACCCTTTTAACATTGGCCTGTTATAGCGCCACCAGCAGGTCTAATTTAGCAAAACACATTTTTGAACAAAATGCTTCAAATCATGAATGCAGTGTCCGATTGCCGTGCAAGGCCTAAGAAGAAATGGCACCCTTTTCACTTTGGCCTATTATAGCGCCACCAGGAGGCCACAATAACCTACCTGACCTGGCGGAGACCTGTGCTCCGAGGAGCACTTTTTCTAGTTTTGTACTTAAGCTGTCGTGAAAGTTTATAATATTTAGAGAAATTTAAAGTTTCAAATACAAAAGTATTAGTAGTTGTGAAGGTTAGCAAACTGGACATTTAGACTGAATGTTTCCTGTATCCTCATCTTGCGCTAATGCACACAAGTGTTTCACCAGGTTTTATTTGTGTTTCTCATAAGCGTACATCCGTTGTCCGTCAACAACACAGCATTCTGTGCATTGACGCGCTGAGCGCTCAGTGCGTTGACTCACTCCCCAGCCGCAACCCTATATTTATGCGAGCCCAGCACAAACATTGTCGCATAGTTGATGATGACGTCTGTGTCCACAGAAGAAACACTATGTGCATGCCGCCACCTATAGGATCGGGGGTATACATGCAAGTGCTCTCTGGTGCTATTGGATCTTGGGCAGTGTGAATGCTGGCCAGCCAAGCATACTCGGGACCGGTTTGATTCAAACGAACCCAGTCTGAAACCGCCCTTAGTCGGTTAAAGTAAGCCAGAGTGACGATTCCCATGCTAAACAGGCAAGTCAAACAACCTGAAATAACCTCTACGCTAGTGTCTTTGTCCAGTAGGCTCAGTGAGTGTTTGCAGGAAGTGTGCTCTGTCTGTGCGTGACTTTCCCCCTGTAGTGTTACATTAATGACTTGGTTCTAAAAATAAATCGAAATACGAAGCACTTTTTCCAACAAGTTGATTGGCCTCCAGTCAGAGAAGATTTATCCCAACAAAGACTGAGTGACTGGAGCACGCACATACAAATCCCTCAATGCAATGTATAAAACATTCTGAAGAAGCAGTCCAGTAAGTTTCCAGTGATCCTCATTTTAAATCAGGCTACATGAATCTTAATATTGAAATGAAACAATTGCCTTCAACTCTTGTCACAGGGCTTGAACAGCCCTCTCCATACAAGGGTGTGACATTTTAAATTGAATGAAATGAAACAAGAAAAAGAAAGAAATAATTCATGGTAATGTCTCATTTGATAAATAATAGACCGCCTCCAACATAATTATTTTCAAATGGTGAAATGATGGCACTTCAACAAGGGTGGAGAGAGAGAGAGAGAGAGAGAGAGAGAGAGAGAGAGAGAGAGAGAGAGAGAGAGAGAGAGAGAGAGAGAGAGAGAGAGAGAGAGAGAGAATGAATGGGAGGGTCGCTCCAAATTGGACCCCAGATGTTAAACACCTGTACACACTGTGTCACTATTTCATCGGCTTTCTCAAATGGAAGGATATGCTTCATTAATATAATTTATTCAGGTGAACTAAATGGGCCAGTGACTTCTAGAGCGTTTTTGAATTATTTTAAAATACAACCATTACAGAATGAAAAAAAAGAAGAAAGAAATAAGTAATTTGAAGTGTCTTTCAAGGGAATTTAATGGTGCTGCTTGAAAATAATTGCTGACAAAAATTGGAAATGGCACAGCAATTAAAGTGTAAGAGCAATCTTGGTAGCTTTGGTGCATAGATGCACATGAACAGCCTCATTGATGTGTTCCGTTTTGACAAGATGACCTCAAGCATTAAGGGACCACTTTACCCATTTTCATATTATCTTCATAGAATTGGTTCTCAGTAATGCTAATCATAAGACGGTACCATTTTTGGCAACTCACTCTGTGTCTCAGAGGGCTGTGGACAGTTCAGAAACCTGCCTACCAGTGACATCAGTGGTAGATAGGTTTGGTCATTTCAAACAAGATTTCAGTACCAGTAGCATGTCAGTATCATGTCAGTATCATGGTCAGTATCATGGTCAATATCTTGTCAGTATCATAGTCAATATCTTGTCAGTATCATGTTCATGGGATTGTAATTGCTGGACTTTCTCCCCAATATCAAGGAGTTGGGGGTGGATAGTTTCCAGGTGTGTGCATCATGACAGGCCAAGTGATAGTAAAAATAAAAAGGCCTACAGTATCTGAAAGTGGTCAAACATTTTTCACAAATACATTCAATTAAAGAGAGTTTATACTTTATACTACCAGCTATACGGTAGTAATTTAAGTGCAAACATGAGGCACGTTTTCAGGCCTGATAGCATACTGTAGGATGCTGGATAATTTGGGCAATTTGTTACAGGGCCCTGACAGTACAAGTGAGGAAGGGGGGAGGATATCATTCCTCACACAGTGGCAGCAAAATGAAAAAAGAGGCAACAGCAGTGAAACAGCTTTTGTTAAGAGAGCTTCACACCTTCACAGGGCTGTTGGTTTACAAAAGTAATGCAAACACACATTGAAAACATCATTCCCGATATTTAAACAGCCCATGATCTATCACAAAAGAAATGTGTGTTAAATTACATAATGTTTCAATCCGGATGGCATTCAATATGTCAGACCACCCCTGTGTTTGATGAAAAACTGTAGGTAATTTGCTCCATAATTTTCACTGAGGTGGTCACAGACAGGATTAATGTTACTGGTACGTCTGTAATACACAAAATTACCTAACCTTCCCTGGAGAAACTAATCCTGTCTGAATAGGGCTTAAGGCCCAATTTAAGCTTGTTCCAGCAGCCCCATAGAGGCTGTATGACCAACTGATTTGAAAACTCACAGTAGCTGAAAATTATCCCCGGAGAAAATATTGTTTTACGAATTAAATTCAAATGTCCATGACTTATTAACTGAGCTATGATTTTTAGGCCTATAGTGTATCGAGTGCTAATGTTCCTTCCACATACTGTACTAGCTGTAATCATGTGTCAGTGCACATGTGTATAACATTATGAATTTACAGAATATACATCGTTAGTTGTACAGTATAGTTCCCAGGAGTATGAGTTAAATGAATAGCACATACAAACACAGATTAGTACCCAGAGGGCCATTTCAACTATAATACATAGGAAATGTAGCTCAGACGTCAGATAATTAATTCCTAGACGCATTTCTTCCCCTGCAATCTAATGCTTTGTTTTGATAAGAACATGAAATCTATATAAGAAACTGGGACATTTGCTTTTAATTTTCTTTTGCTATGATTTGTATTTAGTTTTTCCATTCATTTTACTGAGCACTATTTCAGACTACATGGACAATCCAAAGAACCTCACCTCAGTGGGAAAATTCAAACTCAGTAATTCCCAGCGATTCCCAAACCAAATGAATTTGTGCAAAGCTGTTTACGGATTTGAAATAATGTGTGAGAATATGCCAGTGTTGAAAGAAGTACTCACATTCTTTACTTATGCAAAAGTATTAATACCACAAGGTAGAAATACTCTGTTACAAGTAAAAGTCCAGTATTCAAAATGTACTTGAGTAAAAGTACAAATATACTTAAAGTAGTAAAAGTAGAAGTACTCAGCAGTACTGTCCCATTTCACAAGTTTTCAAAATGTATAGAAATATTTTGAAAACAGCAGATCTACATCTGCTATTTTCAAGTTGCCGAAGTATATAAAGTGTTGATGTGGTTAATGTATGTTTTGTAATAATAATCAAAATCTGCAAAGTAAATAGTAACTAAAGTTTTCAAATAATTGTAGTGGAGTAAAAGTAAATTTAATTGGATGTACTCCAGTAAAGTAAAAAAAATGATGGTTCTGCTGATTTGTGACAGAGAGCCTGTGTTGGAAGCCACTTCCTCTGCTCCAGACATTATTTTGAGTGCAGGAGGGGCGCTCCGTGTAACGCAGAAGTCTACCAGGGCGGTTGGCCTACCCAGGGCTGTGTATAAGTGGGTTGCTGCTGTCAGGATCGGGTAAGCTGCGGTGGGAAATAGCATGTCTTTGTCGTACGGTTCAACTTTTCGCAGTTGTGGACGTTTCTAGAGTTGCTTTATCTGCGAATTTAAGTAGATCTGCAGGACAGTCCAAATGTTTTATTGCTGCGGTGAAAAATCAGTATAACATTGGTTATTAACATTATCATAAACAAATACTTAACAACAATATTCGCAATACATATAAAGACTTAAAAATCCCTTGCATTCATATAGTGTAGGCCAGAGGTACCCAATCTTTTCTGGATCAGGGGCCACTTGAAAATCGTTGGATTGCACAATCACATGACCTCAAGTACAATACAAGTCCTCCATAGACCAGACCATGCTCACTTTCGGCCTTGGTAGGATGTGGCCAATGCAGCCTTCATGGGCTTCAGCCTTCAAAGGCCCTTGAATTGGGTCACAGCTAATGTGTAGTGAATGATATGTGTGCATTTTGGACTAAATCTATAGGAATAGCAAAAACTGTGTTTTAAAGGAAATGCAAAAAGGCATAAAATATACTTTTTTGTGTATGTGGTGTGGCCTGTAAAGGGGGGCGGGGGAGTATTTAGATTTTACAACCTGGTTTATGGGTTATAAACCAGGTCATAAATTATGACATGGTTCAAGAGTTATTGGCCACTGTTGGTGTAAAGCAGGCTGGTATAGACCACTGGCTGCCAGCACGAGAAATTTGCCGCTGATCAGCCTAGCAGTTTCTGAGATTAGTTCCAGATTCATACACAGACAGACAGACAGACATGCACGCACACACACACACATGCCTGGCAGGGGTTACTATCCCCAATATGCCACTGTAGTTGTCTCCAAATTAAATATTAATTCAATGGTTAAGGTTGCACTTTAGTTGTACATACTTACTAGACAGTCTTATTATTTCTCCACTTTGATTGACTGATTGAATATTTTATTAGTCAAACATTTAACAGCATGGAAGTACAGTAAAATACTTGAAAGGATAAAAAAGGATAACACAAAAAAGTCCTGGGGGCTTGTTTCCATTGTGGTGCTATGTAATCAATTCATCAACAAAATATTCACCCAGGTTAACAAAACATATTAATACATGTCATCCAAAAACTGCAAATAGCTATAGATATTTACAGAGGATAAAAAAGGAGGGAAAACACGGGGGAAATGGGGCGGCAGTGTATGTCCCCGCATTTCAAGTGGATTTAATATCTGCAGCATCTCCACTTGTAATTAGCTGACAGTTGCTTTTTCAGCTAGTTGTGAAAGAAGATTGATTCACATCGTTTAATGGATGATTCCGTGGCATTCCACATTATGGTGGCAGAGTAGTAGAATGTTCTTTTGCCCATGTTTGCAGGGGTACATTTGGGGGGTACTAGATCGGAGGCGCTCCCTCTGGTGTTGTGCCTATGGGTGTCACTCACTCTGCAGTAGTAGTTAGACATGTACCGTATGAGGGCACTGATGCTCTGAGTATCTTAAATACCAATACCATTGATATTATGTTTAACCCTGTCTTCTACCCTGAGCCATCCCAAACTAGCAAAGTGAGTTGGTATTAGGTTGGTCATTACATTACAGTCATTTAGCAGACGCTTTTATCCAAAGCGACTTACATGGGCTTGTGGCCGAGTAGTAGCCGTATCAGTTTCTTTTGGGAGGTCGGAAGTTTAGTTTTTAGTGACAATGAGGTGTTGGAGAACCAAGAGGTGCAAACATGATCAAAACAGACATTGAATGAGGTCTCCAGCTATAGAGTCATTATTGCATTCTTGTTGACACTTGGTATTGTGTTTCCAGATAAATGTCTAAGACAGCAGAACACCAACTACTGAGGAATTTAATTGGACAGTAAGGAGTGACTTGTGCTAAGAGACAAAACAAACAGGTGCCAATACTGTTAAAACATCCAAACGATCAGGCAGAACAAAACAAGATGCTGCTTAAACACATCCTTCCTACCAAGATAATTAGAAACAACTTTTTCCTTATTTCTTTGAAAAGGGATGAGGCCAAATGGACGGCAGCTGAAACAGAGGACCAGATATCTGGAAAGATATCAGGTCCTCTCAACATCTGTCAACATTCCTCCTGTTGACCCAACACAGCTAAAGTGGGCATGCTGGGAGAGCATTAATTGGTGAAGCACACACCACCAGACCTCACTCAGCCCGATCAATCAATTAATCATAAATATCCCCTTCTCCACCCCAAAACCTTTTCAGGTCTACATGAGACACAAGCAACTGTCCTTGGTTGTCCTTTTCTCACGCATCATTGGATAATGTATGACAGACTTCAATGACCATCTTTAAAGAAGTAATTCACCCAAAAAAGTACTTATTTTCTATCAATTACACACCACATGAAGCCTTGAATTTATTGTTGTGATTGTTTTGTTTTTGTCGCATTCCTAAGCCAATAATTTGGCAAAAACAAAAAAATGTCTAATTCAAGGCTTCATGGGGGGTGTAATTGCTAGAAAATAAGTCATTTTTGGGGTGAACTACTCCTTTAAATGTAAGAGGATCACTCACTGGCCTAAACATGTATTCAAATGTATTTATTTCAGTTATCCTCCTTACCTTAAACGCTATTTAGTCCCCATTCCTACAACACAACACTTCTCAAGTTTACTTTATTGTTCCTTCGGTTAGTAAGGAAATTGTTAAAGATGCATTTATTTTCATCAATTCCATCCAATTCCATCAATCAGATGGCATTCTCAAACACGCCTATACTATGTTAAACAATGCACCCATGGTCCCATACACCAACATTCCCACTGGAATACGTTGTTCAGAATTTAGAATTTAAAACAAATGGCCTGTCCACCATTATGGATATATACCGTACCTGTATGCCACAGGAACAGAAAGCGTTTGTTACGTGAGGCCACCATCTATGGTCTAATTTATTCAAGGTAAGATGATTGGCTGTCTCCTTCTGCCCACATGTTCAATGTATACTACAAGATGATTGGTTTCTGGGTATTCCCATGATCTCCAGATTTGGACCTGATTGGCTCCTATCCCTGTGGTGCCATCCAATCAGGCAGGATCATTAAAAAGCCTTGTGGATCAATGTGCCTGCTGACAGGAGATCAGTGTTGGGGAGAGGAGGAGGCGGTGGCTGCAGCTGCAGCCGCTGGAGGAGCACCGTGTCTGGGGTGACTGGTGGAGTCTGTGTGGGGATGGTTTACCCATGGAGAACAGAAGTGGAATCGCTGTGCTGAAACGAACTGCACCGTGCGTGCAATGAGGATCTCATATGGATAAGGGTGTGCCGGAAACATGTGTCGTAATTCCTAAAAGAAACTGGAAAAAGAACGACAATCAGAGGTGGATAGGTGCAGAATATATCATATCGATGGACAGGGTGTGTGTGTGTGCGTGCGTGCATGTGTGCGTGCGTGCATGTGTGCGTGTGTGAGGAGAGAGAGATAGATAGATACTGTAGATAGACAGAGAGACAGACAGATCTTTTTTTAGCTTGGCAATCCTGTAGAATTGCACGTTTGCTGTTTTTCATGTCAATTGTCTGGTTAGACGTACTGTATACTTGTGGCTGTCTGTTTGGACAAGCAAGTAGGTCACATCCAATTAGGAGCATCAGCTGACTGACAGGTTGCACCTTATGTGGGATCTCTGCCTTCGTCGTTACATATATTTCTTCTCGAAGATCATTTACCTGTATGTCAGTACAACTGAACTGAAACATTTGCTGCTTTTTCTTTTGCACTTGAGGACTGGTTGTCACGCATTTAATGTGCAAATTAAATTATCAAATTGAATTAGACTTGTTTGCATTGATCTCAGCAAGTGTTTTTTTTTTTTGTAACATGAAAGCATGCAAACGTCCACTGTAAACCATTGGTAATCATTTTAAATTGTGTTAAGTCTCTTGATAACTTTCTTATCAGTATGCTTTGACAAGTTATTCAGAAGCCTCTTGTTCTAGACCAATGAGGACAGCTCCTCAAATACCATAGAATGTCTCATCAGCCACATCTTATTGAGATGCTCAGCAGAGCATGAGGACAGTGGTGTCCATCTTCTGTCCACATGTGAACACCAAGCAGATGAAGGACAGACAGCCACCACTGCTTCAGTTCCTGAAGTATGAAATATCATTTAGTGACCTGCAGGCCTGGTTATGACTAATCTCTCAAGAACAGATTCAGGCTACGCTACTGAATCTGTCGAGAGCTCCGTTCAGAACGTGTGCGCATTAGCTTACAAGTGGGCGTGCCTTCCGATCAGGAAGCAGGCCGCGCTTTACCCAATCAAATGTAATGGCCGGGATTTACTGTCTGTGCGCTCCCTTCCCAATCAATCCCACTGAAAACAAGCCGAAATTCATTTAACGATAGCGTCCTTGAAGCAGACAAAACCACGGAAAGATATTCACATTTTAACTTGCTCTTTTATCATAGAAACAAGTGGGCTTATAACCAAAACGATCCATGTTCTCTGGGAGAAGTGGTGTTAGTGTTCCGTGTAGAAATATTGTTAGTGGGAATGAAAACATAAGCGCACCACCGGATTTGGAGCGCTGAGGGCAGACCTAAACCCTGGTTTCCTTGCTCACGGGTGCTACATTGAGCTCGGCCCAGAGCCAAGTGAAAGTGTAAAAAACAGCAGAGGGCGCTGTTTTTCCTTTTTATTTGGCGATGGGTTCCCAGATTGGGTTATGACTGACACACAGGAAAGAAATGGAATTGTTTGAGAATAATGATAAATATTACAGATTGTGATGTGTGAAGTATTTACTGATACAAATTGATCCACTGATCAGTCCACTGGATTGCAATTAGCAAACCACAGGACTAGACAGACAAAGGAGATTAGCACCGGACAGGCAAACAGATAGGGACAATGGCTTTCGGCCAGACAGAGATAGAAAGAGTAAAGGATTACAACTGTTTAACTCTAGTCTTTTTGGGTGTGTTAGCTCAGTAGTAAAGCAAGCATGTGTTATCAAAGGACAGACCAGAAACTAAATTTCATGGGTCTGATGCTCTCTGATTTCTAACACAAATAGCCAGTCTCCATAGCAGGCCTGGCAAAGGCCAACTGGCTATGAGAATAACCAAATGCATTTATAACGTGGTTACAGATCTGCACGCACGCACGCACATACACACACACACACACACACACACACACACACACACGCACGCACGCACACGCACACGCACACGCACACACATGTGCACATGCAAACACACACGCACGCATGCAGAGAGTCTGTACTCTCCGTACCCATTCCCATGTTCTTTTAGCCGTGAATAATCATTGTAGAAGCCTTATGGGTGTAAATTACTCACCTCTGCCATGGCAGTACTTTAGGTGCCGCTCTGAATGTGTGTGTGAAGCCTAGTGTGAAATGGAAACACCAGATTAGCGCTCGGTTAATGTTAACTATTTCGTCATTTATGGGTATGTTTGCTTAGTTAGTTAGAATACATTGAATCAATACAGAACAGGACAAGAGCCAAATAGCTACTAATAATTAGTTTATTAGCTGTGTGACTGTGAGAAGTTTTTTTTTGCAGGTGAGGGTTTGTCCTTTTTCTCTGGAAAGACGTGGTAACTTACGGTTGGATTTCCCACTTCACCTTCCATACATTCCAACATCGTGTCACGTTCATAGTCCTCAGGTTTGAAGTGCAGACTACCATTTATCTGCATGTGTTCTCTCATCAAATACTTTTTTGTCTTTGACTGGGGAAAAAAACAACAACTAATAATTCACTCAGCTTCATTTTTTACTCTTGTCTGACACAGGTAGACGCCATAATAAGTCACTTCACTATTGTTAAATAAAACAAGCTGTCTGTTGTTGTCTGTTTGTGCGGTCTCCTGTAAACATATCTCAAAGTGGTAGCCTGTCAAAGTCGAAGTTGTTTTTGAGCTTTACTGGTCAACTTCAATACTTGTCCTTCATGATTCCTGTCTCATTGGAAGCTTTTAACGTCTCCTGTCATCGCCATTTTTTTTTTGCCAGGATTAAAGCTGCATTGTGCAATATTTTTGATGGTCACGCGAGACGTGCACATAATATGGCCTGCATGAAGGTTTCATTCATACACAATTTCACTGACTAGTACAGCATGCAAATATGATCTAAAGTAGTAGTAACTAAGTGTTCCTTTCTTTGTCTGTAGAAGCCACGAATTGCATAATGGAGCATTGTGCAATCAAACATGTTTTAAAGTCATACTAACTTTTTCAATTAAACTTTAAGTTTAAAATGTAAGTACATTTTGATATAATCTTTCACTGGTATCTTTTTCACAGCAACCATTCCACATAAATGTGTTTTTGACAACTTCTCTTAAAGGAGTAGTTCACCCAAAAAATGACTTATTTTCTATCAATTACACACCCCATGAGGCATTGAATTCATGGAGATTTTTTTCACATTCCTAAATCAATAATTTCATGACCTGCGGTCTCTGCGGTAGGAGACAAAGAGTCTGTTTTGTGTCTCCTACAGGATACATTAGCATGTTTATTATTATCATGAAATTATTGGCTCAGGAATGTGACAAATCCCAAAAATCTCCATGAATTCAATGCCTTGTGGGGTGTGTAATTGATAGAAAACTAGAAAAAGTGCTCCTCGGAGCACAGGTCTCCGCCAGGTCAGGTACGTTATTGTGGCCTCCTGGTGGCGCTATAATAGGCCAATGTGAAAAGGGTGCCATTTGTTCAAGGGCTTTTCACTGCGATCGGACACTGCATTCATGATTTGAGGCATTTTGTTCCAAATTTTTTTTTTGCTAAATTAGACCTGCTGGTGGCGCTATAACAGGCCAATGTGAAAAGGGTGGCATTTCTTCCTAGGCCTAATAGAAATGTGCGAGTGAAATTTCACGGAAATCGCAAGCTGCATGCGTTCATGATTTGAGGCATTTTGTTCAAAACGGACCAATCCTGCAAACTTTGGAAGCCAATCTTAGGCAATCAGGATGGAATATGGAAAATCGGATAAATCCGTGTTGATCACATGACTATAGATATACTGTGTACCGATTTGTTTGATGTTTGGACAAAATCTGTAGGAGTAGTATCAATAAATGTGTTTTGCACAAATCGGCCTCCTGGTGGCGCTATAACAGGCCAATCTGAAAGATTTGGGCCAGGGGTTCTGAAATGGCATCCAGGGAGTGTGTGTGCACAGTTTCGCAGCGGCCGGGCCAACGGTGCTGGAGATTAGCTGCTAACGGACGGACAGGACACACACGGACGGACGGACGTACGGACGGACAGGAGGTAAAACATACTCTCTCGCCATGCCTTTCGGCCTGGCGGAGACAATAAGTCATTTTTTGGAAGAACTACTCCTTTAAGTTTTTTTTTTGTTACGAGTGTACCAGAAATGTATTTATGGGTGTGCGTGTGCGTGTGCGTGTGCGTGTGCCTGTGCCTGTGCGTGTGCGTGTGCGTGTGCTTGTGCACATGCGTGCGTGCGTGCGCGCGCGTGTGTGTGTGTGTGTGTGTGTGTGTGTGTTTGTGTGTGCGTGTGCATCATGCATTGTATCAGTCAGTTTAATATACCATTTGCAGAAAGATACATCCAGATAGACCTGCTATGATGTTTCATTACATTTACATAATTTAGCTCCAATGAAACATCAGTTTGTGCAACAATAACTTCTTAACGCGGCTTCATCACTTGCCACTTTACTTTCTTTAGTGACGTGATTAACAAATCAAAATAATAATCAGGCCCTGTGATCTAAAAGACAATACAAATAATGTTCAGAGGAAACAATATAAAACTTGATTGGGATAAATGGACCTTAATGCTTTTCCCCCTCCGTCCCCAATCTCTCTTAATTTACTGGAGTTGTGGAGGATATGGTTCTCATCATTAATCAACAAGACAAATGAAGCTCCGGCAGCCTTGGCATATGAGAGAGAGAGAGAGAGAGAGAGAGAGAGAGAGAGAGAGAGAGAGAGAGAGAGAGAGAGAGAGAGAGAGAGAGAGAGGGTGGAGAGGGGGAATAAGGGAGGAGGGAGAGGTGAGGAAGAGGAGGGTATATAAATCAAGTCATCTTTCATTAATTCACCTTGGTCTAGAGGACGTGTCTAATAAGATCCATTGGGTCGATATTCAAGACTCTATTGTTCTAAGTGTCAATAAAATGGAGCTGGTAGTCTATCAAGATGGCAAATTACACCTTGGCAAAAGAAAATACATAGATACCGATTAGTAACGTTCAACGCGTTGTATTTACAGTTGTTTGAGGAACAGGCGATTTAACTGTCAACATAATGCAGTTATCTTCTATGTCAGACGTTATCTTCTATGTGGTAACCTATGGTTAATGTGTGTAATTAAATAACACCGGAGTAAAGAATTACACTGGTGCATATTATGTTACATGTGACATACGTTTTTATTTCATGATCAATACAAATGTATCAACCAATCAATCAAAACAACAAGGCAATTCAATGTGCTTTACACAGAACAACAAGCAAATGAAACACAATATACAATAAAAGTAACGGATATAGTGCAGAAGAGAAATGTATACACTTTCAGTGTTATTATACTAGGCCTACATAATCAGCAGTGTGTATAAATGGAACCCTTGGATACCATATAAATTAACCCGTAATAGTCCATTTGGTTACATTTAAATACACTCACAGAGTTAGGTTATGAGGGTCCGTGGTCTAATGCAAGGGCAAACAAATGTAGGGTCCTTGACATTACAAAAGTTTGAGAACCACTGGTATCCAGTTGAAAGGAAAAAAAGAAAGGTACCTCAATCAAAGGTAGCGGCAAACAGAAAGGTTGTTAGTTGTGTTTTAAAATAATTAAGAGTGGCAGCAGACCTGCCGTTTTCTGGGAGTTTGTTCCAGATATGTGGTGCATAAAAACGTATGCTAAATTCCCCACATTTATTTTTGGTTTTAGGGACAGAAAGCAGAACTTTCCAGATGACCTGAGAGGTCTGGATGGTTCATGATATCGTACAAGATCAGAAATGTATTTTGGCCTTAACACATTTAAAGCTTTATAGACCAACAGTAGTATTTTGAAATAAATTATTTGACATACAGGGAGCCAGTGTATGGATTTAAGAACTGGAGTGATATGCTCCACGTTCTTGGTATTAGTAAGGACTCGAGCAGCAGCGTTCTAATCAACTGCAGTCGTCTGATTGATCTTTTTAGGGAGACCTGTAAAGACACCGTTACAGTAGTCAAGTCAACTGAAGATGAATGCATGGACAAGTTTTTCTAGATCCTGCTGAGACATAAGTCCTTTAACCCGTGCTACCCGATGGTTCAATAACCGTGCTATTGAACCACCTTTGAAAGGACCACAATGGAAATAAGCCTTCAAGCTTTTTTGTGTGTATCCTTTCGACTATGTATGCACATGTTTTTTTTTACTTGTACATGCCAATATGTCAATAAAGATTTCAATCAATCAATCAACTTCACACTTGGCCGGCGTTATGCTGAGGACTCAAGGCAGTGCAGTGTCGAGTGTGAAGTTGATTGGATGAGCAGTTCTCCAGAAGCGGCTATCTATTCACCTGTTTCCTAGGCTGTGTGTTTTCCACGTCCTGTCGATTTGATCCAATGAAATCCAATGAAACTGGTCAGATGACCAATGATATCCAATGAAATCGACAGGAAGTGGAAAACACACAGCCTAGGAAACAGGTGAATAAGTTCCAGGAATCTCGTCTGTCTCTCCTTTACATATCCCGAGAACCATTCGTCCAATTGCTCTTGCCACTTGACAGGTCAATTGTTGATGAACGAAGGGGAGTACTGTGTCGAGTGTAAAGTCGATGATGGGTTCACCAGACCTGGCCTGCGCTGAACGAGCAGGCGTTCTGAATGGCAGCCACAACCTCAATAGGCACATGCACTAGTCCAGAATCATGGACAAAACTCAATCGATGGATTGAATTTATTCCAGAAGACATTTATTCAAATCCAATTGGAGTTTATCCAGCCGCAAATGATACAACCCCTTGGCCACCAAGGCAGCGTATCATCACTACCTTAATCACATTGCTGGTGTAGTTACATTAGCAAGAGTTGTGCAAAGTGAGAGAAATCCACATTTTCAAAAAACTAGATATACCGCATTGCAGTTATATGCCTCCGCCAACCAGTTGCCAATTACAATTCCTGAGATATCACATTTCCAATGTTTGTATGGACAGATGGTTAGATGGACTGACAACCTGCAAACATAATGCCTCCGGCCACGGCTGTCTGCCAGTGGAGTTATACATAATGTTTACCATATTGCCAAGGGGTGAGTAAAAACAGAGAACACATTTTAATGGGTCAGTAAGGATGAAGAATGTGTCACGCTATATTGCATCTCTCCAAGCAACAATTCGGTAGGGCTCTGAGCAGAGAAGTTACATTTTCACCAAGCAGCTGCAAGCTTATATATACACCAAGAAATGGTAATTGTATTTATTTATCTCAACAGCTTGGCTTCTCAGAGCTGCTCCCTGCACTGTCTTCCATAAAAAATAAGAAAGAAAAATAAATAATTACTGATGCTTTTCTCTAAGACCCCTCAGAGGAAATAATTCATTTTAGCTATGGACCAGAGATACAGTATAGCTACAGTATACCACTGTTGAGGTGCAAAGTTATCTCAAAGCCTGTTGGAGGGCTGGATGACTAAGTTGGCCACGGTGACCTAAAATAACAGCAGGCCACAACAAATAAAACGGTTGTTATCTTTCTATTAATTCACAAAACCTGCATGTGTTTGTATTGTCTCTGTGTGTGATTTTTGCATCTGCCGATTTTTGCAAAACAATTTTTACTGATTTTTACTTATATTACTCATACAGATTTTGTCCAAACACCACGCAAATCGGTACACATTATCTCTATCGTCATGTGATCGAGACTGATCTGTCAGATTTGCTTACAAAGTTTGCACGAGAAAACAGGCATTTTGCCACAAATCATTAAATGCAGCCTCCGATTGCCGGGAAACTTTGCACGCAATTCTCACTAAGCTAAGGAAGCTTATAACCTATAACTCTTGAACCATAGTTCATACAATCAAAATTACTTTTCACTTGGATTCCTTGGATCATTACGCAACTCCCCAAATAGGCCTAAGCCACGCCCATTTTCACCTTACAAGTTTTCTGCCATGTTTTTTTTGCTACTACTCCTACCAATTTTGTCCAAATGTGGGGTTGCCAAATCAAGCTTAGGCTGGGGTTGTCATGGTAATCAATTGGCTCATTTGGGCCATGGCCAGAGCCTTTTCTGGCGGTTCTGGAAAACTGCTTATCCGACCGACTCGATTATTATTATTATTTCAATATTTGCCTATTATTAACTCTTTGACTGCCAGAGTATTTTCATAAAGTACTCCCCCAGTGCCAGCAATTTTCGTGTTTTTTTATTTTTATATTTTGAATTTTTCTCATGAAAATAATTTAAGGACACATAATGTAAAGACCCAGCACAAATCCGCCACTAGAGCGCAGCACATGACAGCTTTGATCATGTCGTTGGGTCTCTCTCACCCTTCTTCATAGATTAGACAAGGAAAAACATGAAAACGGATGTGACGTCCCCCCCATTGTTTTGATCGGCGAAAATTACGTTGTGATATACGACGGCGATGACTGATCGTCACCCAGACCATAGATTATAGAAGAGAAACTGTCCGTTTGTCCGTCATACCGTGTGAAAGACCGTTTATTTACCTATTTTGGACGAAAATGACTGGGGAAAAGAATCAAAAACCGGAAACGGAATCCAGGTCATGAAACCGGATGCAGATGTCCGTGAAGTAAGTGGAACTCGAGAATAACATTGAATATTAAGCAGCATAGCGCAATCAGAGATTAAACAATGAACGCGCGTCCAGCGCGTCGAGCGCGTCGACGGCCAACTGGACAAAGTAGCACTTGACGCGTTATCGCGTCGTCCGCAGTCAAAGAGTTAAGGGTTCGAGGCCTATCAGGCTCGAAGCCTTATTGCGTCTCTTGGCTTTCACTATTATTCTTCCGCCGTTTTTGCAGTTCTGGCCTAACCGTGGTCACTTTTTACGAAACTCGGCAATATGGTAGATGGCAATGCCAAACGGCCAAGGCCCGAAACTCACAACCATTGGCCAAAGGGTGGCGCTATAGCACTCAATTGAAAATGCCAACTTTGAACAGGTACAACTCATGCCCTGTTTGACCCACAGCCATGAAACTTCGATACACACATGCGTCTCCTCATGCCTAACAACTTTCACACTCTGACTTTTGACCTCTGACCTTTAGATCTCCCACCATTTTTATTATTATTTTATTATTATATGAAAAACAGTAAAAATCTATCTCCTCCTGGGATCTATGAGCAATCTGCACGAAACGTTTTACACATGAACTTTGGACCTATGCCGACAGACGTGAGCAAGCGGATTTTCCATAAGTGAAAACGTTAAGCTTTTATAAGCCAATGAATATTGCAGTTTTATGAAAATTATTCGTCTGCCCCTAACACATACATGCAGACTCACATTTGTTTGAAACTTTGCAGTAATGTAGAAGGTCATTCCAAGTATCACTGAAACCAATCTTACTCCAATTGGTCAAAGGGAGGCGCTATAGCAATTTTTTGAAAATGCAAACTTTAAACAGGCAAAAGTCATGCCTTGTTTGGCCGACAGCCGTGAAACTTGCTTACACATGTGCCTTGCCTCATGAGGAACACATCTATCATTTTGACCAGTAAGCTCCACCCTCAGATTTTACGCCATATTGAGCAGTTTGAAAAACATTTAAACCAAGGATTTCTGAGCAATTTGCGTGAAACTGTGTCAAATGTGTGAGCACCATTTTCACCACTTCATGTCTGTTGGTCCAATGGCTTGATTGCTTAATTGTCTGCCTTGAAACCACAGGGTTACTGGTTTGAGTCCCACCTCATGCAGACTTCATTGTGGGATCGCTAAAGCGATCACACTACTGTTATCTTCACCGTTTTTGGGACAGTTTTTTGGCCCCTAACTAGTCCTTCATACTTTTAGCTACAAACTCCGTTCCAACTCTTCAACGTTCGGCCTACTCAGGACATGTCGGCTACCATTTGAATTTTTGAAATAATTTGTACTTTTAGAGATATTTCACTTTTTACTGCTAAAAAAATCCCATTCATTTCAATGGGGAAATTCATACTTTTAGCTAGAAACTCCGTTCCAACTCTATAACGTTCAGCCTACTTAGGACATATTGGCTACCATTTGAATTTTTGAAATAATTTGTACTTTTAGAGATATTTCACTTTTTACTGCTAAAAAAATCCCATTCATTTCAATGGGGCAATCCTATTTAGCTACAGTGGAGCCTAGCAACTGCTTATTAGACCCTAGCAACACCATATTAGACCATAGCAACCACCTATCATACCCTAGCAACCACCGATTAGACCCTAGCAACCACCTTTCTAACCTAGCAACCACCTGTTTTACCCTAGCAACCACCAATTAGACCCTAGCAACCACCTATTAGAACCTAGCAACCGGCTATCAGAACCTAGCAACCACAGTTTTACCCTAGAAAACTACATTTTACACTATTCAACACCGACAAACCTTTAGAACCGTAGACCTTTAAAACCTTTAGAACCTTTCAAACCTTTCAAACCTTTCGAACCTTTAGAACCTTTAGAACCTTTAGAACCTTTAGAACCTTTAGAACCTTTAGAACCTTTAGAACCTTTCAAACCTTTCAAACCTTTAGAACCTTTCAAACCTTTCAGACCTTTCAAACCTTTCAAACCTTTCAGACCTTTCAAACCTTTCAAACCTTTCAAACCTTTAGAACCTTTATAACCTTTCAAACCTTTGGAACCTCTTAAACCTTTAGAACCTTTCAAACCTTTCAAACCTTTCAAACCTTTAGAACCTTTCAAACCTTTAGAACCTTTCAAACCTTTCAAACCTTTCAAACCTTTAGAACCTTTCAAACCTTTCAAACTTTTAGAACTTTAAACCTTTCAAACCTTTAACACTACTAACAATATCAATACCCAATACCATCAACATTCTTAGCGATCCCACACTGTTTCTTCAGGAACAGTACTTTCTAGTTATAATTGCATTGCACACAACACGACTCTATCAATGAATACATGTGCAATTGTTAAAGATAACGTGAAATGCTTATTTGAGAGTAGTTATTTTCAATGTATGACGTACTTCATTCCCCCTTTTGTTTTGTTTTGTTGGATTCTCCTTTCTCACTGACTAATACTGTGGATTGAATAGCTCAGTCACTAAAGTGTTAGCCTCTTGTTCCGAAGGTCCCCGGTTCGAATCCCTCTCAATGCAGGTTACATTTAAATTGCATTGTACAAAACATGACCCTGTTAATTCAGACATTTTTTAAAAATAACATGAAATGCTTTTTTGAGAGTAGTTGCTTTTTATGTATGACATACTTTCTTGTGAAAATAGCCAATAGAGGCAGCCTGTGAGTCCATAGGTCACTGGTTCGATCCCTGTCTCCGACAATGTGTTGAGGTAATCATCATTTGGAATTCTTAGTTTTACAAATAGTTCTTCTTGAGGTTAGGTTTAGGCGTTGTTTTACTGAGGTTTAGGTTTAGCGCCCGGAGGCGCTCAGGCGCGCCTCCTCGGCCTCAAGCTCAGCTAAGTCGGCGCGCCTCCGTCATGGATAATAACTATTATCACGTGTGCGTGTGAACGCGTGTTCAGCGTTCCCCTAGCGTAGCTTCCTGGTTGCTATGTGGGGGGGAACAACAAAAGCCAGGTCCGCCTCGCATCAAAGCCCCGCCTCACGCCTCCTCCTCCTCTCGCCGCCTCGAATCAAAGCCCCGCCTCGCCCCTCCTCCTCCTCCTCCTCCTCCTCCTCCTCCTCCTCCTCCTCCTCCTCGCGAGGAGGAGCGCCTCGCGTAAAAAAACATGTCTCGAAAAGCCCCGCCTCGCGCCGAAGCCCCTCGCCTAAAAACGAGTGCTCCTTTTTCAATTTACCTGGAATGCCAATTTCCCGATAATGAAGCGGTTAGCCAAGAGGCGCGCCGACTCAGCAGACCTTGAGGCCGAGGAGGCACACCCGAGCGCGTCGACCGGCCGATGGTCTGCTAGTCGAATCAGCGCCGTCCGAGTTGTAAACCGATAGGGGGAGAATAGATCTTTTCATGGGTTACTATCCACGACACTCTTTAATTAGCCTGTGCACATATAGTGTGTGTGTGTGTGTGTGTGTGTGTGTGTGTGTGTGTGTGTGTGTGTGTGTGTGTGTGTGTGTGTGTGTGTGTGTGTGTGTGTGTGTGTGTGTGTGTGTGTGTGCGTGCGTGCGCGTGTGCGTGTGCGTGTGCGTGTGTGTATGTGCGTGTGTGTGCATGCGTGCGTGCGTGCGTTTCTGTGTGTGTGTGTGTGTGTGGGGGGGCTCTACATAACAGGTGTGTTGATTACATAGACAGATTAACGTCACCAGTCGCAATCAAAGTGAAGCAATAACAAAGGGGGAAGCGAGAGGGCCCCCCCCTCTCGCGAAAACGAGCGCTCCTTTTTCAATTTCACTCACTGGTTTTCCAATTTCCCTGTATACCCTGCCTGTCCTTCAGTTCAGCTTGGCAGCGGCAGCAGTAACAACTTCACTGGAGAGCCCTCTGTCCTGGAGTCTCAGCCGGCCTGGGTCATGCGTCACTTAAGTGAGTTCACTTGTTCATGGTTGCATGTTGCAATTTGTGGGTTATGTGTTATTTGCCTTGAACATAGCACATAATGTGTGTAATGAACATAGCACATAAGTTGGTTTATTGTAGTGTTAAATGTTGAATTGTATAATAAGCATGTGTTTTTGTCTTTCACAGTGTATAACCATGACCGTGAAGCCTCACCACCTCCTTGCCCAATCATAAAATGCTCATGTGTGCAACGGAACAATAAATGGCTTGAACGGACTGCTGTCCCACATTCTTGTAGATGTGCCATGGTGATGTTCAATATTCTGTGAACCAAAGTAGAACTCTTACAGTGGGTGAGGGGGGGCGGGGGGGCATTGCACAAAACATGACCATCCTCCTATAATTTGAGAAACGCCTGTCTGTAGTGGTGAGACCAAAGTTTGTTCTGCCCGGTTCTCCTCAGTGGCTGGAGCAATTGATCTGAATTTGCACACAGCCATTGACCATTAACATGTGCACGGAATAGCGAAGCCTGTTTTTCGATTTCACCAAATCTCAGCTGTTTATTAGCGTTTTTGTGTAAAAGAATGTCGCCATGGTTACGGGGCTGCCCAGCTGTGGGATGGCCCCGCGAGCTATGGGACAAACTTCCTCCCGGGTTGCCAGATCATGTGCGCATATCCCCCCACGGATGCGTCGACCGGGTATGGACTAGTGTTAATTAATGCATATGCAATTTTTATAAGATAACATGAAATGCCTTTTTGAGAGTAGTTATTTTCAATGTATACCCTATTTCCTTGTGAAAATAGCCGATCTACAAGCTCACAACTTTTTGGATAGCAACGCTTTGTGAGCTTGTAGATCGGCTACTTTCACTAGTTTTGGTACAGAGGAGATATCACATTTCTCTATTGATGAATGCTTTGTGAACCACTGATCTTAGTTTTAGTGAAACAGGGGCTCGGTTCATGGCAGAAGGCAAGAGTCTATGATCTTCAACAGACACCATCAGGCTGGATGAAGCCTTAGCTCAATCACTAGTGTGACAGCCTGTGAGTCCGAAGGTTGAGGATTCGATTCCTGTCTATAGCCATGGGTTGAGGTGTCCATGAGTAATGTTCTTAACCCTGGATTGATAGCCACAATCCCACAGCACTTTGCTCAGCTGTTGAGAATGCTCATTTCATTGTTAGTTGCATGGGCTGCTTTGTCTCAGGTTCAATCTATTCTGTTTCTACGTCTTATTGTGCAATTGTGGCATATCGCTTTTTGCCTATCATGCCTCAGACCCGTTTATCGCTGCTTGCAGCTATATTTATCATTATCATTATTATTATTATTAATATTATTATTATACATAAGTTATAACGGATGTAATGAAGTAAGAAATACAAAATAATAACAATACATTATTTTATGAACAATAAAGTACAGATAGATACACGATAAACCTCTTAAGACAGGCATGATAGCTTTAGCAGCAGTGTCAGTATTCACTTGTCTTTTTCACCTCTCATGTACATTGTGCAAGTGAAATTTGGAGCGGTTGTTTTATTTATTTTATTAGTTATTTTGTGGTTGTTTTTTGTTTTTTAACCACATCCTCATTCAGGGCTCTGACAGCCACATTGTGAAAACACTAAACATTTTCTAGCCTTGAGCCCCGGGCTGTGAGACACCTTCAACGTTTTCCATTCAGCATAATCACAAACCTGGTAAATACTAAATGAAAAAGAGCAAACAAATACACAAACAAACAAACAAACAAAAAGGTGATTTAAAAAAAGCAACAACAAAAAAAACTTGGAGCTCAGTGCCGCACAAGGCACTGAGCTCCAAAACCCTGAGAGCGAAATGCATGTTTGTATGCTGTTTGCATGCTATGAATCTAAAAGAGGCATTATGAAAAAAAAGGCTAACTCCATTTACCTTGTGTAACGTGACCAATAAAGTGTGACTTAATTTAATCTCCTACAGTACTTCCTCTGGAA
This sequence comes from Gymnoscopelus braueri, assembly GCF_963280865.1. Lineage (NCBI taxonomy): Eukaryota > Metazoa > Chordata > Actinopteri > Myctophiformes > Myctophidae > Gymnoscopelus > Gymnoscopelus braueri. Next base: position 37,516,479 of record NC_137609.1, read on the forward strand.
ACTGCATTAGTAACGTTGCACACATCTATGCTTTCAGGGCAGACATTACAGCATGTTAAATGACCCTGTCAGAAAATACATCCTGCAGAATTCTCTAATAATAACATTGGCTGCAGCTGAGGTTGCTGTCTTTGGTATTGGCAAAAACAAACTTCAAATAAATATAGGAGCAATGACACACATTTCTAGGACTAAACTGCTATGCAATATACATTTGTATACTTTATATTCTGTGTTTAAATTGGCAAGACTTCTAATCTTTGTAATTATAGCCCTAAAGGGCCCTAAATCTACATTAGGCACAGCACTGCCTTTGAAACAGCCACCGCATCCCACGCATGCCTTTGATTTTGTATTTGTTATTTGTATGTTGTCCCTATGGATTAGGGAAAATCTGGCATAAAGCAGAATACCCCTAATCTGAAGCGTAACAATTTCTTGTCCAAACTGGAAAGCTGCCTATCTGTCAGTACATTGGAGCTGATTCCATGAGTGGATTGAGAGCCCTGATTGATTGTATGGAGAACTCGGTTCAAGGCAATGGCAAGGCTACAGTACAACCAATCAAGTTAATTTTGACACAAATAAACTAAGTATATGAGACCAAAAATTCACAAGGCCCTATATTCCAACGAGTGCAAGACGACACTAGGACCAGAGCAATTATCATTGCTATTTTCCAACTGACGCAGTTGTAATTTTCACTCAGGCCCAAATTGTATGAATCAAATTATCTTTACATCTATATAACGTGCATCACTACACCTCATGGTCTTAAAATGAGATCAATCTGGTGCAGTGCTATCTTACTCACAGAGACGAGTCAAAAAGAGATTGCACTTTAGACTTGCCCCAAGCTGTGGCCCAAACAAAGCTCAGTGCAGTATTTTTCTGCCATTTAAAGCGCACATTAGATAGTAGATTGGCCTACATATGGGTTCATAATGCACTGGAAATCAAAATCCATCACTTACATTCAACATTGCAGATGCTGAACGTGGTGACAGCACGATAATAAGAATGTGTCATGAATAATAATAAGAATGTGCGTCTTTGGAGGCCAGAGCAGATAGGAAAGAGAGGGAGAGAGAGGGAGAGAGAAGATTCATGCAGTTTATTTAAGAAGCCTTTATTGCAGATATTTTCAAATACCTTTCGTCATGTCAGAATGTAATAAATGATCCATAGCCTACTGGCTTTCTTTATCTGTCTCTGCTCAATGCAGCAGTAACATGCAGTCGAGGAAAAAATATCCCCCCCCTCTTAAGTAAAAGTATCAATAACACAAAGTAAAAGTCTGGTATTATTATAAAATATCCTTAAAGTACCAACATTTTAAGTATACTCATTATGCAAAATGTCGTGAAGTGGGACGTAACATTTTTATTTATTTATTATTTTACATTTTTATCCCATGATTTTGTAACCCATTTTTTCACCCAGTGCGAATTGCCTATGTAATCCTTGGTGCTACTCTCCCTCTGCCAGCCTAGGGAGAGCCCAGAACTGAGCTCATGCCACCTTCAATGCATGAGGAGCTAGTAAGCCGCTTCTTAGGTGTGTTTGTACTGTATGTGCATGTGCAATGTAGAGTGAAAAAGTTCCAAAAGCAGGATTTTAACAAACGGACGGATGGACGGACGGAGGCAATTACTCCTAAACTTTTCTGTTCCCCAGAGGGTTTTGCTGTCTTTGTTCAAACGTCCTTAAAAATGTTGATCACATAAAACCCACATTGCTCTTTAGAGAATCAGCTCCTTTGAATCTATTCATTTTTATTAACTGCCAGGTAATTTTTACAACCTGAACAATAGAGACTCTCAAATGTAGTCAGATTGCAGGTCTTTCCCAGTTTAATTAGTCTTAGTGACTGCCTAATTAAAAGAGTCCATAGAAAGAATTTGATTGTTGTGGGTCCCATCTGAGAGTTTATAATCCCCCTTCAATGGCCTTTTATGAAACACCTGAGGTGTTTTGGACCATTTGTTTTGATTTGAACAGTTCCTTCAGGACCCTTTTTACCTCTGTTCTCTAATAGGCCAGTTTGATAATCCATCCCTGAATGCATTGGTTTTTTTTTTTTTACCACTAAACAAAAAGTCTATACGGGGCCCTCTGTTTCGGTCAAAAACTTAAACCAAGCCAGACTATTAACCACTTAAACCCTAGCGTTCCAATTCTGGGTATGTCATAGGCAAACATTGGGCAAAAACAGGCAAACATTTGGCTGATTTTGAGCTTGTAGATCTGCACTACCATCAGCGTTTTTTTGTTTTCCAAATGATCGTTGCTAATAATATTTTCATACAATAATGTGGTGTCACCCCACATGCCCCCCCCCCTTGAGAAACAATAGCCTACCCCCCTAGTAGGTCTACCTAGAAGACTAACAAGACTAAAGAGTCTTATTTTTACATATTGATCTTTTCAGTTCAAATATGTGAAAAAACAACACAAACACAAATTACTTTGAACATTAATATCTTTTTTTTATTAAGACAAGAACTCTTCATTGTTTTGTAAAAATGTCTATTTATGAACCAATACAAAATGTGTATGGGAATGTGGATCTCTGTTTGTTCATTAATACACATTAACATTGTCCAAGAACAGCAGAAAGACAAAAATAATCAATCTAGAAACATGAGTGGTAAACAATGAAACTTCCTGGGAATGAACCGAAAAATCCAAAGGCGGCGGTGCGTGGAAACGGACAGTTTTACAGCCACAATAATTTGATTCTGTTTCTGCTTCATCCTAATAAACAGAGTACGCATCCGTTGTGAACTATGTCAATACAAAGTAATACTTAATACATATACAGTGCACCAAATATTAAGAAAAATACAGAAGACAGCTTATATGCAAAATATTTCACGAATTTTGTCTCTTGGATCTAAAATGATTTTTTTTTGTACTTGCTTTTAATGATGATGCATTGTACTTGCTCTTGTGTCACCGAAAGGTGGGGCCTAAACGTTGCATTCTACCTGAGATGCAGTCACATCAGTCAGCAATGCATGAACCTGAGACTGGACATTATCAGTGGAATCTAGTTGGAAAACAAAATTACACCAGTTACACTGTGAGACCAAAGTCCAAGTTATCTCTACTTTTGGTAGCAATGGGGCATTTCATGGAAATAAAAAAAGAAATGACACACACAATAACCTAAATTAAAACATTCTAACATGAAGATCTGAGTAATTTAAAACCTCTTCTGAAAATTCAAGTCCACCCAAATGTTTTGGATCAAGTTGTGTTTATTTATATGGGAACCTTTAGCAGGTCAGCACTGGACTTAAACCAAACCCACTCCTTTGTTTTAACTCACAAAGTTTAACAATTACAAATCAAAGTTCACTAGATCAGCTTTAAGAGAGAAGACAAATATTCAGGATTCTGTTCCTTTATTGGCAAGCACAGATTTTGAGTCGTGTTTGAATGGAAGCTGCCACACGTCACTGAAGCGAAATAGTACTCACTGTTAAATACAAGTCACACAATCTCAATCTAACAGATGGAACTGACATCTGCTCTGTGAATTATAAAGCAACAATAACAAGTCAGTTAACACCAGACTGTAAAACCATCTAACCTAGTCAGAAAAACCCCAACCTACGCAACAGACAGCATTGTCAACAGCATACAGTGTTAAACTTAGTGGTAATTCCTTTGTGAGTACAGTGTTTGAAATTAAAATCAGGTCCAACACACAAAAAAAAAGAGTTGCACACATTTAAGATCACCATTCATGCGACCTCCCTTCTCTAGCCTCCATCTAAAACAACCCTGGCCTGCATGCTCTCTTTTAAACCCGGGGAAGCAACATTAGATGGATATCAGAATACACTAGCACTATTTGATTAGGGACGTGCAATTTGTGTTATTTCTCACTCACCCAGAGCACCTTCAACCTCAATTTGACAGTGATTCCCTAAACTCCATTTTAGATGGTGTGTGTGTGTGTGTGTGTGTGTGTGTGTGTGTGTGTGTGTGTGTGTGTGTGTGTGTGTGTGTTAGTTTGTATTCAAATTAAATTACATTTGCAGTGTACAGTGACAAATTACTTTGACATGGCAATTGACTATTACATTTTGATGTCCACAAAATATCTCACCATCATCATAACCTCGTTGCCATGTTGAGTGAAAGGGCAGGGCAATATGCAATCCCATAGATTTGTTAAAAGAAACAAAACAAAGCAAATGAACCCTAAACCAAACCAAACACAAATAGATTAATGATTTTTGGCATTCCTTAACACTCCCATACTGGCACCCAAAAATATGTCCTCAATATGTTTTAGCAGGTGATACATAGAGCAAGACAGAGAAGGAAATAGAGTGTTTTGTACTATGTACATGCATGCAATAAAGTACGGGATGTTTACGCAATTGAAAACTGTTGGATCATATAGCTAAACCATATACACAGAAGAACTGTAATGTGCTGAATATGGCCCAGTCTGCTGTAATACATTCTCGTTGTGAAACACGCGTGTACTTGCAAATCAATATCCCAGTTCCTTTTTCAGTAGTGACCACAATTCATATGTTTAAATCCTAAACAGATATTATTTGTAATATTTATAAAAGTTGCCTATTTCATCACATAGATTTGTGTATAGTACATTTCGAATTCCATAGGTTACAGTCTTTCTGTGATGTGGTGAACCTTGTTTTTTATTTTTTACCGTAACACTAGTGAAACATAATTGATACATTGACTATAGGCTCTTGATGTGAGATTCTGACAAATTCAGTCAGTTTGACTACATGTCCACAAAGTTGCTGTGATCTTTGTACTAGGGATGGGCATTATTAGTTGACAAATCCATTTGTCGACTCGGGCGTGATGTTGACTCGCCGATATCAATATTTATTGTTTTTATTTTTATTTTTTTTACAACTGAGAAAATGTCCATGATTTTGTTGCTCATGACAAGGCAAATAACATAACTATGTCTGTGTTATTATTTCACACTCACACACTTCAGCTTGCAATTAGTGACGGCTTTATGTTCCCAAACATGTCGTGTGGACTGGCTGCATGCAATCCACTGGTTTCCCATTTCCACCTCAGCTGCCTCGAAGAAAAATAAAGAGCAACACAGTTCAGCTCTGCATTAAACTGACCCAGTGCTTTTGTACACGGTGGAAATTAGTATTTGATATGGATAATATGATATAGTGCTTGCACGAACATCGTTCTGTAATTTCTGATAAGACTTATTCTCACTTTTTGTTTGGTAACGGTAGTGCTTGAACCATTTTGAAAAATAAAATAATAATTTTAAAAAGCACCTATTTATCTCATGATAGTTACGTGCAGTTAAGTTAATGCTCTGTGTTTGGGGGGGGGGTGGCGATGATGTCACGACTAGTCGATTAAACTTCTTGTTCGTCGTCGACCACAAACAAAATGAAAATGCCCATCCCAACTTTGTAAAGACGTTGAACTGTTTATTTGGCCAACGTATATATTTAAAAGGGATTTATTTCATTTCACTACATTTTTTATACCTGGGACATTAGATGATTTGGACCACAAACGAAGAGGGGAAAGCCGTCAATTCAGGTTTGTTTCTTTGTTTGTTTGTTTTTTCAAGAATAATGGAACCACTGGAATAATGCTTTCATATAAATATAAGAGTATAAGCCTGCATTCGGCAAAAAAAATTATTGAATTACTGGCTTCGGACATAAAACGTCCGTAGACGAACGAATGGACCAACTCTAGTTTTTACACCCACCCTTCATTTGTGGTTGTAAAAAGTCTAAAAACAGGTTAAATGTCATTTTAAATGTTAAATGCAAAAGTCTGAAGTTTGGTTTGGCCATTTGAATGTAAATGTCAGCATTACACAGGGTGGTGGCTGGTCAATATTAGTACCAAATCATTTATCATTATTAAACTTTGTAAGCAATGTAGTAATGCAGCAGGTTGGCCGAGGAACTACCATAAAACAATACTTTTGTTTACTTGTCTTCCTATTTAAAAGGAAAAAAAAAATAGAAGTAAAAATAAGATGGAAATCAAAGAATCATCATCATCATCACCACAAATCATTAAAAGCATCCAGGAGTACTGTGTTTCCACTCAGTCAAAATTAACACAAATAACTGATTATTTCAGCACAGTGAGGGCAAATAATGTTGAACTTATTATTAGTATAGGCTATTATTATAGGCGATGCAAATGTTTCAGACGAGGTGGCTTATCTGTTTTGAAAATAACCCAAAACAAATCAAAGCACCATGAACAATATGCTATGGCCAAATAAAATAAAACAGAGGAGCAAGATCATTCCATCCTTTTGAATGATGTGTGGTGATGTTCAGGAGAGGATGAGATGGGCATGTATACAACAACCTGTTTCTCATTTACTGCTCGTCCTTTCAACTATGATATGTAAAGCATTCCATGCATTTTGGACTTGTCAAAAGGTTTTTTCGGGAGGGGGATAAGATAAAGGTAGTGGCTTGAGACAACTCACAGTATATTGGAAATAGGTTCTTCATGATCTTTTGGTATGCAGGAGAAGACATGACGTGTGCACACACACATTGGGGGATCCGAGTAAAGTGGCTGTGTAATGTTACCCTCATATGAATGCCAACAGTACATAGATAATTACAAGAGTGGAGATGCAGAGAGTGGGAGAGAGGGAAGCGACAGTGGTGGTAATGCTAAAGGGGTTCAACACAAATCCAAAGTGGGAATAGAAAACAAATTCAGAACAAGGCACAGAATTTTCTGCAAATGGTTGAATAAAACAAAATTTGTACCAGCAGTATAGGGAGGTGTCAAATGGTGAAGCTCTCTACAGTGATTTCTGGCACCCAAACCCCCCCGCCCCCTCCCCTTCCCAACACAGCCCCATTCTCAACGTACCAATCCCCCCCTACCCCCCCCCCCCCCCCACCCACCCCACCGCAAGACATGACCACTTCTTGACCAATTCCTAACCCCCCCCCCCCTTTTTTTTTTAATTGTACATCAAACCTTCAATCTACAGCTGCAGGCTAGTCTAAATTCAATTCAGCTCGGATCCTCGCTTCTCTTTACACCCAACTGTTTTTCTCTATCTACTGACCCTTCTACTCTCACCAAAAAAATAATCACTAAGTGCCCTCAAATCCCTGGTTCCACCCTCTAAACCCTAACCCCCAGCCCCCAAAACAGCTCTGTGTCCCAAAGAGGACACTTTGGTGTGAGGGGTCCTGTTTTGATTAGATGTAATACTCTTTCTTTTCTTCTGAACTGGTGTGTCCGCCCTCTGCGTTGATGATGGCTGTGTCTGCATCCGCTGCGTCATCGGCGCCTTTGGCTTCATGTGTGAAGTAGGTACCTGAGGATGACAAGGACAAGGTCAAAACTGGTCAAATATTGGCCAAATTGTCAAATTATATAAGAAAGATTAGAAAATATTCCATCTATAAGCTCACAACGCCTCGCAGCACGAGGCGTTGTGAGCTTGCAGATCTGCTATTTTCACAATATCTGTGGAACTGAGTCAACACATCAGAGTCTTACTCTTGATTTAGTCTGTACTTTGTCCATAGCAATTACCAAGATTGCTATTTTAATAACCTGTTTGTCAGCTATAGATTCAGCTGCCACTTAAAAAACCAAAAAGTACCAACTACTGTTAATTCAACCCCATGGATGAATGATATAATTCACTGTCTGGAAAGAAAACAACAAAGGTGGGACGTGGGTTAAAAAAAAGACCAAAATGTAAGTTACCCTAGACATGTTCACTGTAAGTTCTACTTACACAAGCAAAATTGAAGATGCTATCTAAATCCATGACGTTCAGTATAGGAAATGAATGTTGGTCATACAGCCTTTGCATGAAACCAAGTTAAATAAATATAGAAATAAGCAAATAAGGCCTTCTACCTTTGTGTCTTGCAAAGTAGCGTCCTAAAACGATGAGTAGACACAGCATGGCAAACACGACCACTGCCACCACACCACCAATGACTGCATGATCTACTGTTCTGGGGGCGCCCTCCCCAGCCCTGGAATCTGAAACAAACAAACAAACACACAGTGTCCCTTCAATTACGGCATGGCTCACTGTTCTGGGGGCTCCCTGTCCAGCCCTGGAATCTAAATCGATCAAACAAACAAACTTTACTTGTTCGTTTAAGGGAAAGTGCGCTTTGATGAACATTCAATACATGTACAAGAATTCAATCAATTGAACATGATCTCATGTAAACATGCCGGATTTAGCAAGGAGCTCATTTCCATCCGTAGTCTCCCACGCACACACACACACACACACACACACACACACACACACACACACACACACACACACACACACACACACACACACACACACACACACACAGAGTTGTGAATGGTTTCTACTGCATTGTGTCAGGACAAGCACTGCTCCTCAGAGAGAATGCTCGACTACCTATGCTTGTTAAAATGTAGACAGAGTGTGCCGCGCAGTTAGAAGAGTTTAAGGCGTGTGTATAGGCGCTGCTTCGAACTAAAGAACACAGCGGGCCTCAGAGGCTGCTGGACATAATGATATGTGAAAGCTATTGATCAAGTGTAGGGATCCATGACAAACCAAAGATAATGTCCATTTGTGAAGCGGATTGATTTGTTCACGGCACAAAGAAGCACTATTCTTTCATCAATGGCTTCCACTACGCTTGGGAAATGAAAGTGAAAGTGTCTCAAGACGTTGGTGGCGGTTGGGGTGAGCAGTCACAAAGTACATTGTTACATTGAGATGTAAACTCAGTTCATGCGCATTTACAGCCATTTTGAAGTTTTCAAATGTCTAAAATGTATAAAAATAATTTGAAAATAGCCAATATATATATTGGCTGAAGTGGTTAATGTATGTTTTGTAACAATAATCTAAAACTACAAAGTAACTAGTAACAAAAATTCTCAAAAAATTGTAGTGGAGTAAAAGTACAATATTTGCCTCTGAGATGTAGTGAAGAAGAAGTAACATTATTGAAAATTGGAAATACTCCAGTAAAGTAATAATACCAAAAAATTGTACTTAAGTACAGTACTTGAGTACATGTACTTAAGTTACTTTCCACCACTGCAAATCCCACACCACAGGTGCATTTCAGCACACACTGTATAAAGTGTGTGCAATATAATGCGATATATTGATTCTGATTGGTCAATCACTGAATTCAGCAGTAATGACCACTGGGCTCAATAACAGACCGCTGTCTAATCAAAGGCTCAGAGCACCACCTGCTACGCTACGCCGTACCAAACATGGCAGCCATAAACAAACACACAATGTTGTTTACAGCCAAACATTGCTCTCAAGAATGTTTTTGAAAACATTTGAAGTGAGAAATATACAATGCAGTAACCGAAAATGTATTCTATTTGATCAACACATCCTGTGGTTTTCTGAGGTGACACGTTGTACTGGACGCACGTGACCTGGCATAAATAAAACCTTTGTTGTTACTTTTGGGTCAATTTATTAATTTTGTTATTAAGTAGCCGTGTAATAAGCAGGATAATTGACGGCGAGTCATTGAAATAAACTTGACAGCATACATGTCAAGTCAGGGTTAAGGATAGTGTTTTACTCTTTTCGGGAAAAGTATGTTAAGTTGGGATGTCCTCAATTAAATAATCCAGTTAATTTCAGAATGTGGGATTGTTTGTTATGTGAATGAAGTTGGAGATAGTATCAGTATTACATACAGTAGCTGCTGGCCGGCCAATAATATTATTTGTAGCAAATGAGGTTTTACTTATCCCTTAGCCCATTAAGACCTGAGGCCGATTCTTACAAATGTCTTCTAGATACTAACAGTATTCTGAAAAACGTATGTTGTTATATTTGTGGTGCTCAAACTTTTTCATGTCAAGGACCCCCAAAATGATATGTAGTTGGCCGCAGATCCCCATCTCAAAATATTTTGTTCCAGGGACCTCCAGAAGCAAAGATTTTAGTTAAAAATGTTTGCGTTAAAAGAAATATATATTCACACATTTTCAAGATTTTTCAAAAATAGCAGATCTACAAGCTCAATGAGATGAATGCCGGAGATGCATGCATCTAGTAATAAATGCATTTATTATGACTCACAGTACACTTGCCATTACTGTCGACAATTTTCCAAATTGTACTGTGGTTTGTTTCAGGAAGCCATTCGGATTCTGTTCATTTCAGTACGGTATGGAATTCCATTTGCAGATACTTGTAAAGTATGTGAGAGAGGTACAGTAATACAACACAACATTCATCGCCCGTTTTTTTTTTTTTTTAATGCTATTGTTGCAAAATGCAGAATTAATTTCATAATGTGGATTGATTTGTAAACTCAAGCTGGAAATAGTCCCAGGAAAGCTTGATTTACAAATAAAATTCAAACATCCATGACTTAACTGTGCAATGATGTTCAGGCAAACATCGACTCAATTACTCTGGTAAGTTCTGTAAAATTGTTAAAAAATGGGCCTTTAACAGCCATAGCCTATATACCACAGCACCTTAATTTGTAGAATTTAACGGTGATAGTACACATAAGACTAGAGAAGACTGAACTGCCGCCAGATGTTTGCAGTCTGTTCACGTCAGAGTCCCTCAGCCCCACAGACACCATATAGTTTTACACTACAATCTCCTGCATTCATCTCAAGCTTAAATCCACACTTGAGGGATTTCCTGTGTGAGATCCAGGAAACAAAGGCGGCAGGACACAATTTATTAGAGGATAGCAGAGAGAGAGAGAGAGGGGGAGAGAGAGAGAGAGAGAGAGAGAGAGAGAGAGAGAGAGAGAGAGAGAGAGAGAGAGGTGGGATGCTGACGGGATGGAGGTTCGGGTGGGGCGGGGCAGGGCGACGCTACCTGTCAAACTCAAACAATCGTTACTTGATACTGTAGGTTATTTTGTTAAAGTGAGCAAAACTCCCTCTCTGACATCCAATTCTCTGCCTCTTGTCAGGCAGGCAAAGATGTGCTTTAAAACACACAATCCTATTAGGATGGTAATATGGACTATGGCTACGCCCGTCCACCGTGGCTGACCAGAAGGGTGGGTGGGTGCGTGTGCGTGTGCGTGTGCGTGTGCGTGTGCGTGTGCGTGTGCGTGTGCGTGTGCGCACCAGGTGGGGGTCGTATGAAAATGTCAGCAAATTTATCTCGCCTCTCTGTATATCAAACTAGCCCTGCTGTAACTCATCTTCCACTGCGAGAGGAGCAAGCTAACGGGGGCCGGGGGTAGGCGGTGGTGGGGGGGGGGGGGGGGGTTGATAATGTGTAGACAGGCAGGGAATGAGAGAGCAGCAACACTAATTTAGCAGCTAGGCTGATGCCAGGTCACTCAACGATTGCGCGCGTTTGACACTAATTAGCAGGAGCTGCTGGACTAAGCTGTGAACACCGACTGTTCTGAAGCCGTACTCTGTGACCCTGAGCTGAAACCCTACTGGACTCCTTGTTCCCTCGGCCTGTCCTCGGCTGAATGATTGTGGAGAAAATAGCCACACACAACACAACACTGACAACAATCTGGACTAACTATCTATCTATCTACCAATCAACATATCCATATACGTATTGTATATATAGGTTTGATTGATTGAATATTTTATTAGGCAAAAATGTAAAACATTACTGTTACATTTCAAATACTTTGTCTAAAAGGTCAGTTCAAAAAAGTCCTTTCGGTCTTGTTTCCATTGAGGTCCTTGGTATTCAATTCATAGTCACAATATGGACTATAATGCCATAGTGGAGGCAGAAGTGGAAGCTTCATACAACCACCATCCAACTACAGTGAAACGTATGGATATATCCTGTATCAAATGAAACGTGATTTGTGAAGCAGTGGGTCAGTGGGTACTGGATCTACCCCAGGACATTTTCCCCATTTGTCAATTAAATGCATCACTCTGGTGCACTTGTTGTGAGCTTGAAGATCTGCTATTTTCAAACAACGCTGAAAAAAGGTGAAACATGTAAACACTAATATTTTCAGATGGGGGTCCACACTCTGCAGCCAAATAATAATGATAGTTTGGGGGTCCTTGACATGAAAAAGTTTGAGAACCACTGGCCTATAGGACTATGGGTTCACAATTGTTTTATATTTTAAGTGTAGCAACAGTGAAAACTAAGCTTTCTTAAAAACAAGTATTTTGAATTCTATTAAATTTAGTTTTGACTTGACGAAATGCTCTTATTTTGAAGTCCACCAACCGAAGTCAAACGTTTACTTTCATCTGACTTGACGAAAGTGCTCAGCTTTGCTTTGAGAATTACTTACACGAACGTCAGTGCTGCCATTGAATCTGGCTCAAGGAACAGGTTTTCAAACGGAAGGCTTTATAAGCTGTTACTTAATTAAAACATTTTCACATGCAAAACAAAAACAAACTTGTCACGGAACAGTTTTTTCTTAATTGGGATCTATATGAGGCAATGCAATGCTAAATGTTGGAGATATGTATGCAATTAATGCTTATGTCAAACGTGAAGTGTCCCCATTGGCTTAAAGTAGTGAAGGACAGCCAGGACAGCCAATGACAAATAGGTGTCGCGAATGACGATGTCTCTGTCTGTTTGTAGAGCAGCTATGCTCTACAAACATACAGCTGTTTTTCCTATGTTGAAAGCCAGCTGACGTCAACTTGTCACAGATTTCTTTAAGGTCATCTGCTCTGCTCACATCGCCTCTACACGGTTTTCAGCCATCTAAAAAAGGAAGTTGACCAAGTAAAAGGTTCTCTTTAAGTATAAGATACATAAGGAGTTTTTTGTTTGTGTTTGTTTGCTTTAAACTGTGAATCATGTAAAGCTACTCTGGGGTCCCAGAATAAAATATAATACCTAGAAATTAGTATTCAATAGGCCTCCTTTAAAATGGCATGGGTCATTGTTTTGGCAATCAAGGCCATACTGGACATCTAAGGCAAGCCAATTTTCTTAATTGCCTTTCACTGGATGCCACATACTGCTGCAGTGAGTGAACTCGCCCTACCCTGCACATCAAAATGAGAAGTTTGAAGTGAACACTTCCACTTTAAGTGATAAACTCGGTACTAAGAGCGGGAAGAGAGGAGGAAAAACAGAGCAATACGCTACTTGAAAAAAAAAATACCTACTGCCAAATGATTTAATCTCTGTAAAATCAGTAACACTGGCTGAAATAAGAGAGAAAGAGTGACCTATTATTATTGTCATTAGTATTATTATTATTGTCTCCGCCTGGCCGAGACTACGTTTTGCCCCCTGTCCGTCCGTGTGTCTGTGTGTGTGTGAGTGTGTCCGGCACCGTTCGACCGATCGGCGTGAAACTGTGCACACACACTCCCTGGAGGCCAACACCCCACATTTTTCACAATGGCCAGTTATAGCGCCACCAGGAGGAAGATTTTTTGCAAAAAAAAATATATATATATATATTACTCCTACAGATTTTGTCCAAACATTACGCAAATCGGTACACAATATCTCTATAGTCACGTGATCAAGACAGATCTGTCCGATTTTTCATATTCCATCCTGATTGGCTAAGATTGGCATCTAAAGTTTGCAGGAGTGGTCCATCTTGAACAAAATGCCTCAAATCATAAAAGCAGCGTCCGATTGCCGTGAAACTTCACATCGGCCTGTTCTAGCGCCACCAGGAGGCCAGACATCACACAAATTGGTACACATTATCTCTATAGTTATGTCATCAAGACGGACCTTTCCGATTTTTCATATTTCATCCTGATTGGCTAAGATTGACTTCTACTACCTGCTGGCCGGGTTGGAGACCTATGCTCCGAGGAGCACATTTTTCTAGTTAATAGTGTAATGCCCGTGGGACAGGGACGTGCTGGCCACTGGGAAATTCGGGAAAATTCCAGAACGGCCGCGCCATTTATTATTATTTATTTTTTTATAAAACATTTTTTTTGCTCCCGTTTTAGGATTATTACGGTAATTTCCGGGTCGCGCGGCCCAATTATTAGTTACATTACTGTTGGGCTGGGACGTTTATCAGCAGTGGCGCAATTTACATAGGGTTGCTGGGTTAAAACGCAGCAACCCCCCCACCCCCCGCCCTGCAGGACCCACTGCAGTGCATCCGGTTTGGCTGAGCGTCTACACCAGTGTTTCTTAACCTTTTTTGGGCCAGTGCCCCTTTCCAATTTCCAGGTCCCTTAATAACCACCCCTTGGTCATAGTCAGTATCATGGTCAGTATTATGTTCAGTATCATGGTCAGTATCATGGTCAGTATTATGTTCAGTATCATGGTCAGTATCATGGTCAGTATTATGTTCAGTATCATGGTCAGTATCATGGTCAGTATTATGTTCAGTATCATGGTCAGTATCATGGTCAGTATTATGTTCAGTATCATGGTCAGTATCATGGTCAGTATCATCATGTCAGTATCATGTTCAGTATCATGTGACATGATACTGACCAAGACACTGACCATGATATGGAGACACAATGACCAGTACCTTATAGGCACAATGACCAGTACCATAGAGACACAATGACCAGTACCATAGAGACACAATGACCAGTACCTTATAGGCACAATGACCAGTACCATAGAGACACAATGACCAGTACCATAGAGACACAATGACCAGTACCATAGAGACACAATGACCAGTACCATGACATGCCTGTCACACAGAGCTGTGTGAGGGGCCTGATGTGACAGGGCTTGACATCCCTGTGAAATGGCCTGTTAGCCTTTCACAGGGCTGTCATGGTAACATGTTATCATGTTACAGTGTAACCGTAACACCTGTTATCCATTCCAGACATGCTTCCACCTGTACAAACCCCATTCAATACTTACACATCTAGCCAATCTTCCATCATCATCCCAATAAAAAAACAAGCAACTACACACGATTCAGAAACCATGCCTCCCATGCCTCATTTAACGTTTGTGTTAATGAAAAAAAAGAATGAAATGAAGAAAATGTGCACTTGAATCGTTAAACCACCGCCCCCTCCAAGAGCACGTCAGAGTCCCCTATTAAAAAACATTGCTTCCAGCACCCCACAAACTTCTCTGTACGCCCCCGTTGAGAAACACTATAGTCTACACCAACACAACTTGCCATTTTCGGGGGAGGTTCAGCAGCACTAGAAGCGGCTTATAAATAGGGAACTAAGTAGATAGCAGACATTGTGGTTCCTGCTTTTATGCCTTTATTGATAGGACAGTAGACTGACAGGAAACGGGGAGAGAGAAGGGGAGTGACACACAGCAAAGGTCGTCGGGATCGGGACTCGAACCCACGACACGCCGTCAGGCTGGCATTGCAGCCTAGGGTACGTGCCTAGACCGCCACGCTGCGGCCCAGGCCATTTTTTTTTGTAAAGATATGATTATGGACTTTTGTTTGGTTTTGTAGAACTTTTGTATCAATATTATAGATGGTATATTGTGAATATGTATTTGATGTAACCCCCCCCCCCTCCCAAACACACACACACACACTTTGAGTGGCAGGTAAACCCACGCATCCACTCAGAAACTGCTCAGAGACACATTAGCACATCATGAACTCATATACATTTCATGCACTCAACAGCACCACACTACATGCCATCATACACACCTCATACTAAGGACCGCAATGGAAACACGCTCTAAGCTTTTTTTTGCGTTATCCTTTTGATTATGGTGGGTCAGATGTATGTTACATGTGACATGTTTTATTTCATGATCAATAAAGATATCAATCAATCAATCAATCAATCAATCAATCAAAAAGAAGCTGAGTGGGGAGGGTGATCTTTGTCACAGCACGTACTCCCACAGGCTGGGAAAGGGCCTCTCAGTGAATGGGAGGAGCAGGACGTTTGCCTGAGACTACACTTGCGTCAAAATGTCTGTCACATCCATCCATCCATCCTGCTTATCAGGAGTCCGGTCAGGAAGGAAACGGTTCCAACAGAGAATCCCAGACTTCCCTTTCCTGGGCCGCATTAGCTACTTCAAACTGGGGGATCCCGAGGCGCTCCAAGGCCTATATTATCCTCCCATCTGGTCCTTGGTCTTCCCTATGGTCTCTTTCCAGCTGCATGTGCCCTGAAGCCCTCTTTAGAGAGACGCTGAGGAGGCATCTGTACTAGATGCATGAAACACGTTAACTGGCTCATTTCCATGTAAAGGACCAGCGGCAAAAAGCTCAGTCACCTGGGAGAGAGTCTCTCCCAGGTGACTGAGCTGTTTACCCTATCCCTAAGGGAGATGCCAGCCACCCTCGTGAGAAAACTCATTGGTCTTGTTCTTTCGTTCTTTTCATGACCTGCATTTCATGAACATAGGTGAGAATAGGAATGAAGATTCACCGGTAGATCCAGAGCTTTGCTTTCTGGCTTAGCACTCTTATTGTCACAACAGTGCGGTACAGTGAACGCAGCAGTGCTCCTGTTGCGCCGATTCTCCGTCTGATCTCACCTATACTATCTTGGGTATATAATTCCCGTAGTTTTTCCCCTTATTCTGCAGGCGAGCTCCAACCAATAACATATTTCTCAAAAATATACATAATTCCTCAACAATTACATTTTGAAGGAGGTGTCCACAGGACGAAACAAAGAACATGACAATTAACCGTGTTATCAATTTGGCAAGGGAGGAACAAGGAACCTTAAGTGGTGCCATAGAGTATCTCATGGTAATAGGATGTGTTGATAAAGGCTTGATGTGAAACAGAGGAACGTCTAATTGGATTCTCTAATCGGTTAATTAAGCATTAATGATTGTAGCAGCATTCGTAGGCCATCAGCAGAAACAGGGACGATCAGGAATTCAACACCATCATGCAGGTAGTCTGTCATCCTATCCTACATTAAAATTGGCTACTGGTAGGGCCGGCCCGCGGCCACGTCACTCTGACTCAGACATAACCATAAAAAACCCAGAGACGCCCATATATAGGCAAGACCATGGCCACATCACTCTGACTCAGACATAGCCATAAACAAACCCTATAAGCCCATATAAAGGCATGTCACTATGACTCAGACATAACCATAAACAAACACGAAACGGACATATATAGCCATATCACTATGACTCAGACATACAGTATCCATAAACAAACCCGATATGCCCATTTATAGGCATGTATGGAGATCCGGTTGTCCAGAGTCACAGATCCGACCACTATGCCCATACAGTATGGTCATGTGCATGGGACGTATCCTATACTATTAACGTATAAGCTTGTCAAGTTCTACACAATGGTTTTAAAAAAGAAGAGATCCAATCACTCAAAACATGTCGAGGAGAGGAAGTAAAGTTAAAACAAATTGTATTCTAAATAAATGCCAACATGTTTCGACCGGTTATGGTCTTCATCAGGGCGAGAGACCGTAATCGGTCGAAACATGTTGGCATTTTTATAGAATACATTTTATTTTAACTTTACTTCCTCTCCTCCACATTTTTTCAGTGCTCGGATCTCTTTTTTAAAGTCTACAAGTCCCGCTGATCCTAAAAGCACCATATTTAATTAAGACGTTTTTATCTCCTGTGAGCACCCGGTTGGCCTCTGTGTCTTTTCTACACAATGGTCTCTGTTAAAAAGCAGCTGCAATTAAAGTCCCATTGAAAATATCTGTAATATACATATATATATATATAGCATGTTACCTTGTTTGGTTTAGTGGGAGTTGAGCATTTTATGATGGCACGCACTGCATGTGAAAACATTTAAAACTAGAAAAGTGTCTGTGCCAGGCTGGGTTGCCTACCCCGGGGCCCGCAAAAGTCAATTTTGGGCAAAAGTTGTACAAGTAGTACAAGTAGCAAAAAGTGTGGTTTGAAGAAAACAAACCGGCCAAAACGTGAACCGGCCTGTTACAGCGTCACCATGAGGCCAATTTTAAAATGTTGTTGATGTTGATGTTTTTCCTTGGACTACTAGGAGTGTGCGTGCATTCCGTGCAAAGTTTCACGCCAATCAGTACAGCGGGGATTAGCTGAGATTAGCTGCTCACGGACCGACAGGAGCGAGAACAGTCTCCGGCCTTCAGCCGTCTGAGCTGACGGAGACAATGAGAAATTAATCAGTAATAGGTCGATTCGTTCTTGTTGAGGGTTATAAAACATTTATAGAGCTATTCAATTGGTGATGTTTATGGTTTAATGCTTCAGTTTAAAAACGACAGAAACATGAAAGCTGCTGTAGAATCAAACAGAATTAATAAGCTATGGAAAAAAAATCATTAGCAGCGTGGTCCAAAAACAAGGCCTATTGAAAGTATATTAATGCTTTGAATTGAATTCCTGTGAAAAAGATCTGAGCCTGCTTTCAAAAGTTTTGATTTAATATTAGTAATCTAATTATTTATAAGAAAAACAAAATGTCATTGAAATAGCTTGTAAAACACTGTATGTACATACTGTATGTTGGTAACAGGTTGACAATGTGATATCTCTTTCGGACACTCAGGAATATGATTTAGTCAATGAATAAGTATGTCTAATGATCTATAATGAAAGATTGTGGGAAAGATGGAAATAATATCAATTAATGCAGGGCTTGTGAGGCGGTTCTTTTGTGACTGTCCTAATTAGTTGTAAGCTCTTTGTGCACAAAGTGAATTTCAGATTGGATGTGCTATGAAGCTCACCATCTCACCATCAAAAGAAAATGTTCCAACTCATTGCAAATGAGTCCAGAGTGGCATATCTCAATGGAAACATCAATGGTGTTATTCATCTTTATCAAGAGGTTATATAATAAAGCACGTTACTATACTCAGGATATTAAACCATATCTAGGTACATTCTAATGGCTTTAGTGGTCTCAATGGTGAGTGCTCAAATACTGCGTTCAACAAAGCAACAATAATTTTCAATGGAAGCTAGCGTCATGGACGAGGCACCCGTGACCCGACACCTTCCCATCACCTTCGAGCATACATTTGATTGATTATATACTGTATATCCTATATTAAAATCGCCTAGTGAGTCGACTTCCTGTTTATCCGTAAGCTATGTTCTAGCAGACAATGTGTTCACTTTCCTACACATTTAGCCTACAAATCAATCATGGCTGTAGCCTTTGGATCGCATACTTTTAATTGTTCAGCATTCGTTCTTTGGCCCATATTTTGCCTCAGTAGCACACTACGCTTTCCTTCTTCTTCATGTAGTTTCCGCCACACTGGATGTCTTATGGCACTTTGCTGCCTCACACAGGCTGAAGCGTTTACACGTCTTGCATCTCAGTGTGTGTGTGTGTGTGTGTGTGTGTGTGTGTGTGTGTGTGTGTGTGTGTGTGTGTGTGTGTGTGTGTGTGTGTGTGTGTGTGTGTGTGTGTTGCTTATTGCGCCGCGCCAACGGCACGTCTGCTCCCTTCAATGACAATGTGCGAGGGCCTCAGACTTAAATGGGACTACTGTGTGTGTGTGTGTGTGTGTGTGTGTGTGTGTGTGTGTGTGTGTGTGTGTGTGTGTGTGTGTGTGTAGTAGAAGGAGGACACTTGAGCTTTGGAACACCATATACCGCGACAGTTATGAAAAGGAAAAGGACTTTATTTTGTGCAAGACGGAAGCGTCCACGCATTAGAGTAGTACATTCAGTGCTGTAATGGTGATTTTCTTTCCCCCCGGCGGTACGGCACGGCACGGCGTTACGGCGGTGGCATGCACGTGTGTGCACCGTGCCGTACATGCGCATGCTCGTGAAGAAATACTGGCCACACGTCACGCCGTGGTGTCCCGTCCAATGACCAAAACACCACTGAGTATAGCTAATGTACTTCTCTATTTCAACCTGTTGCACTGTGTTTCTCTCTGTACGCGTGTGTGTGTCTCTGACTCTGCACTCATCATCTGTTGTGCGTCCTCTGTTGTTGCATCGCGTTTGTCATTAAATATGTAGCCATGTGCATGACCACAATAATTGTAATAGTATATAGCCTATATTGTAGCCTACTAGATGTGAGGGCCTGAAACTCTAGTTTCCTCTAGTTTCCTATCCTACTACTAGTATACACGTACAGTAGTAGGATAGGAAGCATGCAGTTTTAATTTCTGAAAAGCAGAAGTCATTAGAGAATGAGTTATGATCAAATTGTATCAAACAAACTTATATGAAATGTGTTAAACTAAAACTAAAGCAGCTCCATAAACAATGTGGTCAGTTATTCTCTCCTCATCGTCCACAATACAATCATTCACAGTGCTCGTTCTGTTTCCCCTGGAGAAGGCCGTGTAGAGCAGGGTAGATGCCAACCCATTCACATTCTCTTGCCAGCGTCTGGGTGTAAAGGTCCCAGGCCGGCAGCTCTGTCCTGGTGATGTGCTGCTTTAACCACCCTCTGTAGAGCTTTGGTATGTGCTGTGAGTATAGCATCTTCCATACCAAGCAGTTGACATTGTCTTAAGGGATATTTCACTTTCAAACCTATTTGGGGTATTATTATTTTTTCCACAAGAGGGCGCTCTAACACAACTTAGGAATGATCCCTCGACTCTGAGAGAAGGAATGGACGGATGTGACGTCATCCCAAAAAAAGTCACCTCCGTCCACTCCTATATTAGGATTTGTAGAAAAACACATCTAGCTCGGATTTCTTATTTTTTTGGTGAAAACCTTATTCAATGGGCGATAGCAACAAAATGGCCGATCGCGGTAAAAACAAATTTCTCTGGTGGATAGAGGAGGCCCCCCCCCCCCACCCCCCCAGACACTCTTTGTTTACTTCCGTGTCTACAACGTGGCTTCCACGGCTCTCCAAAGATCGTCAATTTAAGGTAAAATAAACGCTGGCATGGGGATGAAAAACAATGTTTTAATCTCAGGCAGTCAATGTGTTAAGTTGCTTGATTCAGTATTAAGATATTTGGTATTCATTTTAACATTTTATCAGACACGCCCATATCAGTAACTTCGAGCTCCATTGTAACCAGAGATTATATTAGGTTAGATTCAATGAAAAAACACGCAACCTTGGTTCTGGTGACTGATATCGGCCTTCTAATACCTGAGGGGGGCGTGTTTTTTCAATCACTTTTTTTTATTTATTTTGTATAATCTTTTGGGATTTTTTTTTTTTCAAGGAATTGAAAAAAAAAACACAGCCCCTCACTTAATAGAAGGACAATATCAGTCACCAGAACCAAGGACGGGTGTTTTAGATGAATTAATCATGGTTCAAATGGAGTTTGAAGTTAATGGGTTTCTACACGAAAGGGCAAAATGATAAAATGAATATCAAATATCTAAATACTGAATCAAGCAACTTAAAAACTGTCTGGGGTGCTCACAAAAGCCTGACTGAGTAGACGTTAAAATTACCCCAAACATATTTGAAAGTGAAATATCCCTTTAACGACGGTGCCCACGTGATGTGACCACAGCTCAGGTCCTCGCTGATGTGAACCAGAGGAACCTGAAGCTGCCCACTATCCACTTCAGCCCTGTTGATGTGAATGTGCAATATTTGTGCCAAGTAGGGAGGCAATTGGACAACTGGCAGGCTGTGGAAATGCAGGCGGGCACACACACAAATGCCATGCTTGGCTTTCCAATTATAGTAGTGAGGTGACTTGAGTGTTGTGTACATTTATGCTATTATTAACACAGTAATAACACATTTCAAAAACTGAGCTCTGCTCAGCACAGCTACAACACCTGGTGCAACCATCCAAAAACATGTACTTCTATAAATGCTGAAAATGCAAAATATAGTATAAAGCACTGGTCCATCGCTAGCCACCTGGCTGGTGCGTGAGCAGCCAGTGAAAACCTGTCTGTTTCAGGTAACAACACATTCACAATATCAGTAAAGGCTACAAGGCACATTCTTGAATACCGATTCATATCTATTAATATCTTATGTCGGCTTTCATTGGAGAGTTCATGCATCATGATCCATGGCTTCCCGGTCGACTGTAACAGTATTTGTTTGTTTTGATGAAAAGCATTTGATAAGGGGCATATGGCTGAGTTATTAGAGCAAAAACACAATGTGATATAAAACAGCAAACAAATTAAGTGAACAAATGACAGGCACTTTTTGGGTCCTTTCTGGTTTGCATAAACAGAACCTTAATGTGAAGACATTATACTGTTATCACTGCCCACTAGTGAGAAGACATGCATTCCCAGGATAGGCGGCGTGGCACAGTAACTCTAGACTGTGCACCGGTGATCAGTTGCAAGCCTGCCGTGTGCATGCAACAGCAACGGGAAATAAGTGAAAAACAAAACAAAACAAAAGTAAGGCTGCGTGTCCTCTGGGAACCTCTTTGTCACAGCGATGGCTTGTTTCTGTTGTCGTTTCAAATGGAGAGGATGGGTGCGCAGAACGTTTAAATTTTTTTGGCAGAAGAGTGGTATGTTTTCAGGTGGTTTTCAATAAGGGGGGGGGGGGCATGGCAACGACAGGAATCATGCCAGACGAGTCCCCGACACAAGCCTCTATTTACACCTGCTGGACACTGTCAAGAGGTCCCCAGCAGACACAGAGCCTCGAAGTAAGGAAAGAAGAGATACCAACCATGAGCTGCGGGTTCAGTGCTGGGCGCCGTGTCTGAGCACACGAGGAGAGAAGTTGGAGGAGCACAAGGAGGAGGAGGGAGGTGGTGGTTGTGGAGGAGGGAGGAGTGGAGCAAGAGGAGCGACATGCAAATAAAAGGAGAAATGAGGGAGGGAGGGAGGGAAGGGAAGGGAGTGGGACAGGAGGAGAAAACAAAATGACACCCATAAGCAAGCATTCAATAGACCAGAACACCACAAAAGACATAAGGCTTAAGGGAAATCAAAGGAAACCAAAGGCAGTGCAGAGATAAACAAATACACGCACGCGCGCACACACACACACACACACACACACACACACACACACACACACACACACACACACACACACACACACACACACACACACACACACACACACACACACACACACACACACACACACACACACACCCCCACACACACACACACACACACACACACACACACACACACACAGGATGTTAAACCGAGAGGTGATTGTGGCTACTGCTATCATGGATAGGCTGTGTCAGCTTGGATTCAAGTGTGTTAATTGAACTGTTACAGTTCCACTTTTACACTCTCCGAGTTAATTTAACTCTCCAGATTTCTCTGTGAATCAAGAGAAAATATCGTCATGAGAGCTAACGGTAATATTATACGTTTACAGTTTTAAATTCATGAATTGAAAAGGTTTGTGTATGGCTGTGTAGTGAATTTCCCCTTTTACAAACAGGGATCGCACTAACCTTGAGGAGGACGACTCAGTGCCACAATCTGTGAATGGGGGAACTGGCATCATGGTGAAAAACATAGCTACATAGCTAACATGCTACATAGCCTACACATGCTGCGCATAGTGCACCACATGGCATGTAGGGGGTACCCTACAGTATGTAAAGGATGTATTCGCACATCCACTTCATTCGGATGCAGGTGCGTTGGACAATGAAAACTGAAGCTAACATGAACATAATATTTTCATGAACAAAAAATCCCGCACACTGCTCTTGCTCAGCAGCCTCTGCTTTTATTCAAATTGACAAATTTGTCAATTTAAATACAAGCAGAGGCTGCTGAGCAAGAGCAGTGTGCGGGATCTTTTGTTCATGAAAATATCATTTTCATGTTTGCTTCATGTAGGGGGTACCAAAACAGGCAATCAAAGGTTGTCATCAGTGATTCAATCCCTGAAGAGACCTTTGTCTGGTCAAAACGTTGATTGTTTATCATTAAAATACGTTTTGCATTGTGGCTATGAGCAGGGCGGCCTCTTTCTTCATTTATAGTCTTCTGCACCGTTTCCCCCCAAGACATTCTGAGGAACAACAACAATGGCAGTGGCAAACACAGACTGAAAACAAACCCACACCGTGCTCCACTTCCCAGTATTTTGCTTGCAAATGTACAGTCTTTGAGATATAAAGTGGATGATCTGAAATTGAGGGTTGCATCCGAACACAATCTGAGATTTGCCAACTTTCTGTGTTTCACAGAGACATGGAATTGTTACAGGGATGTAAGGGGTTGGGATTAATTAAACAGATACAATACACACAAATCACAAAACCGGGGAAGAGAGCCCAGGACACGCATACACTTAATACATGACACGTATGCACCGAAGCATGGGACGCAATATAATTCATTATTTTGGGCAAATAATATCTAAATGTCTTTTATTGCTCTGCTCATTTTGGTGCCCCCTCAGGAACGTGGTATGCGGGTGCGTAGTGCCGGCCCTGGCTGTGACTGTCCTAGCAGAAACCACTAGAAGCTCATAATTGGCCCTAGTGTAGTAAAATAACTGGTGGAGCATGGCTGGAGGTGATCCAGCAGAATGCTAGGGTAGCCCTTGGGCAATACCCCGGGACTGTCCAAAGGCAGCGATGAGGAAAATGCTGAACAAAATATCGTCTGGCCATATCTGCAGTTTGTTGGCCACCTAATCTGGCGTTCATACTGTAGGACTTTGTGCTTAAAAAAATAAACATCTCTGTACCAGTGTATCTTGGTACTGGGATGGAAACACGTCATGCTTATGTACCTCAAGTCGTGAAGGAAATAGCAGCAGGGGACGGGACCCTGCTGAGATGAAGTGCTGTGTTCGAGCATTATCATATGCTTTCATAAACACTTGTCAGGGAGATGCCCGCTTGCTGATAAAAGTAGCCTGTCAGAAAAATGGCTTTTAAAGTGATTATCAAAGCTGGTCTACATCTAAAGAGAGAGCGTGTTGAGAATACCATCAATAAACAAACTAAAACGCCATGAGCAAGTTGCCAACGTGTCGCCTACAGTACTTGAAGATACTAAAGACATACTGTAATAGTAATATGAGATTAAGAAACTGTCCCAGGACAGTCTTCATGTGCATTTTGGCGTATGGAGAGCTAAATATATCTTGTACAGAAGCTTCACATTTATTTGACTTCCTCGTTTCACTTGAAAATGTGTCGAGTCTAAAACAGCCCAGCATTAGAGAGTGAGGACACTTGCACTGTGATAACATGTCAGTGTCTTGGGAGCGGCAGGCGAACGCTATCCTTCAGGCTCGCCCTTCGATGGAAAGCCACCAGGGGCTCCGAACAAACAGGAAGCTATCGTAAAACGGAAGACCAACTCTTCTCTCTGTGGGGAGTGATTGAAACCTCTGAGGGGCCCTGCAGTCTAACAGGTCCTTTTAGAGGAGACACTTTGTAGTCTGTGTTAAGTAATGCCACAGGCATGGACAGTTGTTCAGCATAATGGCTTGAGGTGCCAATACCTCAGCAGGCTCTTCACAAATAATTTTTTTTGTGCTTTGTACCGCAGCTTGCTGAGCTGCAGAACAGAACACTGTTAAGCTCTGTTCTCTTTCAGGGCTGATTGTGTGGCAACTTCTGGCATGGTTGAAAGTTGACGCTGTCATAAAAGCGGAGGTGGCTACCGAATGTCCTTGAGAAAACAGGGGGAAAGTTGGAAGGGAAGCAGAGCGATGAAACCAGTGCTGGCATGTTGGCTTATTATAAGCGACTTTGGGCTTCTTTTTCTGTAAAGTTGCTTGTAAATATTGGTGTTGTTAGAATGTTTCAAAAATCTTCCTAATATTCCACATTCAATTTCAAGATTTTTTGAAAATAGCAGATCTACAAGCTTGTATACAGTGTATAGGTTTAAAGTGCTCATGTGGCCTAGTCACATCTTTTGGGCTCGTTTTCCTAGACAAAATCTGGCAACACTGGATGAAACCCTGTTGAAATGAATCAAACGCCTGCACAGTCTAAAGTGGTATGGGGGGGGTTACCTTTCAGCTTGATTCACACTATCTTATGCGCGTGGATATTTCCATTGTTTAAGACCACTAAGAAAACGACCGCATTGTGAAGCTGCGTCATGGAGAAGCGATAATGCATCTGTCCCCACAATCGTCAATCACAGAGGCTGCGAGACTTGTTCACCTCCATTATACTCCGGGTGGCAGCTGTACGGGGCCTTTTCAGGACTTAGAAAGTGACCTTGTTGTCCTCGAATGCCCCTCGGCATCTGAAACCTTACAGGGCAACTGAAGCAGCGCTGGTGTCCTCACTGACGTCAGCTGAAAATGACTTACTGCTCTGCCTCTCAAGTCTGTTTGCAGTGGTGGACAGTAACTAAAGTGCATTTACTTGAGTATTGTACAGTGCATTTTTTAATATTTGTACTTTTGGATACTATATGACTACATTTCAAAGACAAATATTGTACTTTTGACTCCACTACATTTCTAAGAATGGAAAAAAAGTACATGAATGAACCACTTAAGCCGTATTCCAATCCACAAGCTCTGAAAAGCAAGGACTTTTAGTACTTAACTCAAGTACACATTTGATTAAGCAACTTTCACTTGTAGTGCAGTAATGTTTGAACAGGAGTATCTATACTTGGACGCAAGTACTGGGGTTGAACACTTTGTCCATCGCTGTCTTTTTGTGACTGGCACTGGCAGACATTGTATCTGCTTCATATGTACACAGAAATGTATTAATATCCATTAGGTGTGAATGCTACATAGCAGCTTGAAGATCTAGTAGTGACACATTTGCTAAAACTAAAAACATGTTAGCAAATTGCCTGCGGATCATACCCAGTGACCCATGCCTGCCAGATTATGCTGTTATCGGTAATCTTTCATTCACTCAATTTACAATATATTGATATACTTACCCACCAAGTAGCCTACAATAATGAGCCATGTCATCGAATATTGTGAGATTATGAATTCAAAATGGGTTTGCAGATTTGCAATTATTGTGCTGGAAGGGGGAGTGAATTGGCCGGAAAAAGTCCTTAATGGCTATTTCACACAAGGTCATTAAATTCGGTCTTTTCACATGTCATCGCTGTCGGGCAGAAACCTCATATCTAAAAAAAAAAAATATCGATATTTTGGTAATTTAGCGCCCTACTTCGTCATATACAGTGTCACACATTAGTAGAAAAAAAGTAACAAAAGTAGCTAAAATATACAAGCTCACAATGCATCACGAATGTGGCACATTGTGAGCTTGTAGATCTGCTATTTTAGCTATTTGTTTATAATATTTTTAAGTGAAAGTGGTTTAGTGGGAAATTTATTTTAGAGACACAATTTTTAGAGGACCACAATAGAAATAAGCCTTCAGGCTTTATTGTGATATTGTGTCTGCTATATGTTGTGTAAGTGCTGATGTGCTCTTTCCTTTTATCACCAAATAAATTCATTCATTCGTTCAAGTCTGTCTGTGGGTTTTATAAATATTGAACCTATGAAAAGTATAAACAAAAGCCTGTGACTAAACAAAAATTAGACATTTACTCACAAGCAGTAATGCGTGCGTGTGTGCGTGCGTATACAGCTTTGGTAGTGCTGTTTAAGTTATAGGCTGCCTTGCTGATGATTTATTGTCTGCATTAAGAGTTTCATCTCCTTTTGGTTATAATGGAGCACAATACGTGTTTGCGGTCCAGTGTTTGCATATAGGGACAATAAATTCCCATGCATGCTCTTCTCTCAGGGCTGCGCATCAAATGACTGCAGTTATTGTATTACCATTGACCTATAATGAATTAGCCATCGCTGGCTCAACTGTACGTTGAAGTGGTTAAGAGATTAAACAGGAGTACGTTTCATTTTGAAACACTCATGTGTGTCTGATTGTTGATGGACAGAGGTGGGAGTTGGACATGGTGTGTTGGGAGGGCATTTGGATTTGTTTAATTGGAAAATATTGGCTCACCAGATGGTGTTTATGCAATTTAAGCCCCTGACACAAAGCATTTCATGTTTGCTTCACTTCTGTTGCCTTTCCTGTTTTGTTGTCCTGTTTAGTTTGTTGTATTTCTCACAAGGTTCAATGAAATGAATGTCGGTCAAATGTATTGGCATTTCATCAATATAAAGTGTACATATTTATCAACAGTTTCTATGAATTCAATATGAATATGAATAAATATGAATATGAATTAATTCTCCATATGTGGAGTGGAGGTTGTACGAGAAATAAGAGTGTAGGAGGATGATCGCTGAATTCTCTATGCAGAAAGTATATTTCTACACTTAAAAGCCCCCTATTAGCCCTGACCTCCAAAGAGTCTCATGATGCCAGATGATTGGAGATCTCCGCCTACCAATCGTCTGGGGACTTATAAAAGCAAGGTACATAATGTATACAATTTTTGTTATCTAAACATTTAACATATATTGTTTTCTTTCTTTTTTTTTCTAAACATTTTTATCCCACGATTTTGTAACCCTATTTTTTCACCCAGTGCCAATGCCTAAGCTTGTAATCCTGGGCGCTACTCTCCCTCTTCTAGCCTGGGGAGAGCCCCGAACGGAGCTCATGCTTCCTTCAACGCATGAGGAGTTAGCAGACCGCTTCTTATCACCTGACAGGGGGGATTTTCTCCGGTAGGACGTGGAAGGAACACGTTATTCCAACCAGTTCCTTTCCCCTCCATCAAGTGCCCGGCTATCCAGGGGGAGGCAGTATAGAGACCAGGATTACTGCATATTTTTTGTGAGGGTACCTACCCTAGGGGACACGGGGAGAACATCTCCACACAGAAAGGCCCTTTCGCCAACCCCACCTAGGGTATGGGGACTGATGAAGTGGAGGAGAGAAAACACGCCCCCAGCGCCCACAACGTCCCCGGTGGGAATCGAACTCAAGACCTTCTAGCTGTGAGGCGACAGCACTACCGACTGCGCCACCGTGACCGCTTTTTTTCCCTTTCTTTTACTTTTCTTTTTCTTTTACTATTTTGGAACCAAAACGATGAATCTATAAAAACCGTAATTGATAAGCACCATCAGAATCGATAAAATCCCAACGATACCCATCCCTAGTCATGAGTATCCTCTTCAGGGGTCCCGACGCAGCAGCTGTATCTAATACAAAGATTACTGTAAATTCAACCCCTTGGCACCTGCCTATCCCAGATTATGCACCGTTTAACTTGCAAAAGTGGAGTTGGACCTGTCCCCAAGGCACGTATGCGAAACGCTTTAGACCATGCACCATAGATTGTTTAAATAGGGCCCTATAATTGTTTCCCTCCAGTTTTAACAACAAAAGCTGGGAAGCATTTAGAGACTGACTTGTGAGTCAATCTACCAAAGAGATAATGGACTCCTGCCCTGAGCACAAAGCACAGTGTATCTGGATGAAAAAGTCATTATTTTACTTCCTGTGTGACACAAATGGGAGAGAAAGCAAAAGGTGCACAAAGAAATAAAGAGCCTTCTCAAGCCCCTGGAGGGTTTTTAGGCTTTCTCCCTCACATTCTACTAATCCAGTAGTTCTCAAACTTTTTCATGTCAAGGACACCCAAATTGACACTTATTAGCCCGCGGACCCCCATTTGAAAAGATATGCCAGGGACCCCCATAAGAGAAGATTTTTATGGCTCTAGCAGTGATTCTCAACCATTTTAATTTCAAGGACCCCCATTTTGACATGCCTTAGGCTATACAGACCCCCATTTAACGGCATTTCTATCTCTGGGACCCCAATTTATATTGTAAAATCAATGTTGATTTGTACACTCTCTGAGTTACAGACCCATAAGGGTCCATTTGGTTACTAACCAGTGATGTTGCTAGGTTTTCAATCTATTGAGTCCCGGGACTCACTGGTGGTCATTTGAATGAGTCCCAGGGACATTTTATGAGTCCCTCAAAAATTCAAACCCTTCGTGGTGCCTGGTGCTTGGACCCGGTTCGGTGCCCCCCGGGACGGTTTTGTCAACGGGGGGGGGATGGGGCGCGGACCCGTTCGTTGCCCCCTGGGACGGTTTTGTCAATTTTATTGTATATAAAGTAGGATAAAGTAGGACGTGGCCATGCAAAATGGTGGTGTCCCGTGGATTTTAGAGGTGCAAGATATTGTTTTTTTTAAACCGATACCGATATCGATAACTTCCTGCTTCTCAAGACCGATACCCGATAAATACAAATATATATACATATATTAAAAATCATAAATATATATATTTAAAATGTATATGAATCTGTAGTATTAGCACACCTTATGGTAAGAAATACTAGTAGTGGGCAAAGGTGGATTTAACATAGCTTTGACCTAACCAAATACAGTATATCATGACATCATCATTTTACTTATACTGTGTTTGTTACATTCTTCTTGAAAAGTAATGCAGATATTATAACAGCAGCCAGTGTGGTACACTGAAACAAAAAATAATTCAAGAACCAACGATTTAGATGTTACAGTCTGTTTGAATCATAATGCAGATTTATGACTGCAGCCAGTTGTACATACAAGCTAGATTTATACAGCGGGTCGTGTGTCGATATAGCAGATCTAATGCCTTGCGTCCGCGACGCATTGTGAGCTTGTCGATCTGCCATTTTCGGTGCACGACACCTCGTACAACGAGGCTGCAACACGTGTAGTGCTGGTGTCGGGTTACTATAGTAACGTGACGCCGCGCTGTCAATGAACAGAGATGATGAGACAAGACTGTCTTTCTGCTCCCGTGCACCTCTCACTGACCAAACTAGTTTACAACGAAGAATTCGTTCTTAATGGATATTATTTTTCAGGACTAAGATAACAGGCTCGCTAGGAGATGAAGTGAAGTTGAAGCAGCTGTAGCAGTTTGGCAAAACACACCCATCCAACTTTTCTTTTTTCTTTTTTTTTTTACAGACACAACGTTTTTTAAGATAATAAAATAATAAATAATGGCGCTGCGACATAATCACCCTCCCGGGCCGTCCTCGCCCCCTTCCTCCCCTCCTTCCAAACTAACTCACTAATGCTCGTGGGTAGCGAACTCACATTTCAAATTGCATTGATTGACTGACTGGTGGTGATATAAACATACCTGACACAAGTTGTAATATCTAGATTTGACAGCAACACGAACTAAGTGCATGACCTGGTGAGACCGCGGGACATGCATCCCAGCGTTGTCAAGCTTGCAATGCGCATCGGGGATTTGCAGAAACTAGAGTTGGGTTTCATTTTCGTTTTTACGGCTCGTGTTGGTAACTGGAAGCCTCGCCCCAAAACATAGTCGCCCCCATTTTTCCCGCGGAGGCGGCCGTTCCGAGGTCGCCGGATTAGTCCCGGGGCGACTGTGTTTTGGGGCGACAGGCCGGAGATTGCATATACTTCTCCATACAACGGTGTCTAACCGAGAGAGTTGTACTTCTCCACACAACGGTGTCTAACCGAGAGAGTTCATGCAGATCACAGCTGACAAAACAAATATTATATATTATCGGAGCTATAATTAATTTTATCGGGATGACGTCATAATACCTGATATCGGGCCGATACTGTGGATTTTTAAAATATTTGCGGTAAAAAAATATTTTACCGCGAATTATTTTTATATTTTTCTCTGTTCTTGGTGACAACTCTAGTGCGTCCCATGGACGCCACGAGGGTGTCATGAATGCGTCCTTTCTCGATATTGTGCGTCAGCGACGCAGGACGCAGGCCTATGAGCATCTCTGACTAACTATCCATCATTTAGCTGGGTACCCCCTGGAACTCCCTCAAGGACCCCTGGGGGTCCCCGGACCCCACTTTGAGAACCACTGTACTAATCCATGTGTATCTTTTTAATTATTTTGTGAGTGAAAATAAAATAAAACTAGAACAAGTGCTCCTCGGAGCACAGGTCTCCGCCAAGTCCGGTAGGTTATGGTGGCCTCCTGGCGGCGCTATAATAGGCCAATCTGAAAAGGGTGCCATTTCTTCTTAGGCCTTTCAATCGGACACTGCATTCATGATTTGAGGCATTTTGTTCGAGTTTATTCGAGTTTGTGTTTTGCTAGAATAGACCTGCTGGTGGCGCTATAACAGGCCAATGTGAAAAGGGTGCCATTTCTTCCTCGGCCTAGTGGGAAGGTGTGCGCAAAATTTCACTGAAATTTGCATGCTGCGTTGATGATTTGAGGCAATTTGTTCAAAACAAACCAATCCTGCAAACTTTGGAAGCCAATCTTAGCCAGTCAGGATAGAATATGGAAAATCGGACAGATCCGTGTTGATCACATGACTATAGAGATACTGTGTACCGATTTGCGTGAGATTTGGACAAAATCTATAGGACTCAGGTGGTGCTACTGTATAACAGGCCAATCTGAAAAATTCGGGGCAGAGGTTTGGCATTGGCATCACAATTTCGCAGCGGCCGGGCCAACGGTGCCGGAGATTAGCTGTTCACACGGACTAGAGATGCGCGGATGGGGTTTATCGTCACCCAAATCCGCATATACATGTTCATTATCCACCCGCCATCCACCCGCATTAATTATATCATCCTATTTCTAGATCCGCACCAACCGCATCAAATTATTATTATTTTCCTGACGTTAGTTTTCTTATAAACAATGTCACTCAACAATGTCTGTCGCGATGTAGTACTAGTGACTGTATACAATCCATATCTATAGTAACAACAAGACGGAGTTTCATTCATTTTACTTTCGCTTTCAACAGCTTTGTTGCCATGTCTGTTTTTATAAGCGACTTTTGGGCTAATTTGGCGCTTGTTTTGGGCTTGTTTTCATAGACCTGGCTGCTTATTTCTCTCGCAAAATCTGGCAACACTGGCTGCCAGCTGTTCAAAGACCCCTCAAGTAACGTGCAGTAGGCGGCTAATTTGTGCCTGATGTAAAATGACGTTATATTAAAATACTACAAACGCACGCACGGCGAGATTTCGTGCTTTTTAAAAGCTATTATAGGCCTATAGATTGATATAATTAATTTAATTCCTGCATTATTTCAGCCGTGGTTTATCCAATATTAATTAATAATTATATTTGATTGACCCAAATCCACCCAAACTGCAGTTAACTGCGGCAACCGCGGCTAAAACCGCGATCCGCGCATAAAACCGTGATCAGCGCATCTCTAACACGGACGGACGAACAGGGTGCAAAACATACTCTCGCCATACCTTTCGGCCTGGCGGAGACAATAAAAAGAAAGAAGCCCAGAGTCAACACTGCTATGGAAAAACTGAACCACGAGACCCTGGAAGCTGACAATGAATCCTTGATTTGAATTTGAACAAAAAGAACACAAACATAATAAATAAATGAATTAATAATAATGATAATAATGATAATGATAATAATAATAATGATAATAATAATACTAATAAACATAGCTGCAAGCAGCAATACGGGGGCCAAGTAATGCAATAGGCAATATGCAAAACGCAAAATGCAATACGCGCACTAAGCTATAGAAACAGCATAGATTGAACTTTAGAGAAAGTAGCCCGTGCATTTAACAAATGAGCATTGGAAACAGCTAAGCACAGTTCTGAGGAATTGTAGATATTAAAATGCAAGTCTTTATTATGTTCCTTAAAATGGCAGATTTCAAACTCTTGTTAAAAATTCTGTCATCAAGACAGAGTTTGCCAAATGTTTTACTTTGTCTACACATGTGCCCGAGAAAAATGGGTTAAAGATTTTTTTCAAACTGCTCAAAATGGTGGAAAATCTAAGGGCGAAGCTTACTGTTCAAAGTGACAGATGTGTTCCTCATGAGTCAAGGCATATGTGTAAGCAAGTTTCATGGCTTAAGGCCAAACGGGGCATGACTTATGCCTGTTCAAAGTTTGCATTTTCAAACGATTGCTACAGGGGGTTGTAGATATTGGTCCAAAGTCCATGTGTAGAAAGGTTTGTGTAGATTGCTCGAAAATCTCAGGAGAAGTTCAAATTTAACTGTTTTTCATATAATTCAAAATGGCGGAAGATGTAAGGGTCAGAGGTAATAGGTCAAAGTGACAAAGTTGTTCGTCACGAGAAGACGCGTATGTGTAATGAAGTTTCTAGCCTGGGATCCAGCCTGCTTCACTACGTTCGGTGGATTTTTTTTTCTCTCTTCGCTTCTCAGTCTGAAAAGCCTCCCATTGGGAGGTTTTGCAGAACTACACTAGAACTACATATGTTACGTAGTCAACGTTGTTGCTGATTGGATGTCGTTCCAACGAATGAGAGTAGCGTTAGGCAACCTACGTCATGAGCCAGCGCCACCCTCCATGCTTTTCACACTGTTGTTTTTCTGCGCATTGGAATGACGTCTCACTGGTGCTTTGTCCCGCCCCGCACCACAGACCAATCAGAAGCCACGTCAGGACTCAAGCCGTTTGGCATGTCCCGCCTCCCTTGGAGATAGGAGGCTTTCCAGACTGAGAAGCGAAGAGAGAAAAAAAATCCGCCGAACGTAGCGAAGCAGGCTGGATCCCAGGCTATGAAGTTTCATGCCGGAACGTTACATTAATTGCTACAGCGCTACCCTTTGGCCAATGGTTGTGGGTTTTGTGTCCTTCACCATTTGATATAGCCCTCTACCATATTGCAGAGTTTCGTAAAAAGCGACTGCATGGTTAGTCTAATACTGCGAAAGATGGAAAAATTACGGCGGAAGAATAATAAAACCAACAAAAACAAAAGGGGACCACAGCACTATGTGATTGGCCCCCTATTAAAGCAACTGTTCTCTCGACATAGGCGTTGATTTTGCAGTGTAAATGGCAATGTAGGCATTTCCAAATGTCATCTTCTATTCTGGGCATGTCATAAGAGGCACACATTCGGTGAAAATAAAAGATCTAGGAGCTCACACCACGTTGCAATGTGACCCTTGTAGGTGTGCTATTTTTGGCTGAGAGATTTGTTGGAGAGGGAAAAAGGAGGAGTACCCTTGAGACCCTGGTCAACAAAGTATAAAGGGTTTAAGCGGTTAAAAGCCCAGTATTGGGGCTCTAATAGAATTTTGAGCCATTTGCTACAACATTTATCAAAAATCTATCTCACCCGATAGATTCCTCTGGTGCTGCTAATCTGATGGGTGCTGTAAACATTCAGTTTGTGGATGAATGAAATCAACTAGCAGAGTTATGGCCATTCCTTCCATCTGCGTAAAAATCAATAATGGAATCGAGGGCAGAAGAGGATGAGAGGGTTTCTATTTCTAGGATATGCAAGTGGTTCATTTTCAATCAGAAATACCGACACAATGCAGCCCACATATCTTAATGTAAAAATAAATATTATATCTCATGTTGTTTACGGTACGTCAGCCGGAGCTAATCTCGCAAACCGTTTGACCGATCTGCATCAGACTTTTCATGCAGGCCAAAAGGAAGATACTGCACCCAAACTTTTTTTTTCAAATTACCCTTAAGGTGGTGCTATTCAGTACCAGCCCGCTTTATATTTTTGGGGGCGATAAGCACACCTTCCAATATGTTCTAAATGTACTGCTAAACCAGATTGAGCTACTGTATGGAGACTACTGTTGCAAGGCGGTGAAATGATTTCCAGAGAGAGAGAAAGAAGGAACCATGTCAGTGGTACAGTATGTCAGGAGGGCAGGTTGCTCTGACAAGTTGCTCTGACAAGTTGCACTGACAGCAGTGCAGAGAGAGACTCATGGTTATTACTATCAGGACTTCCAATCTTATTAGGCCCACACACACACACACACACACCCACACACTAGCAAACAAAAAATGAAGAAAAAATAAATAAATAAATTCACAGCACATGACATTGTACCATGGAGCTGGATGCACAACGGGGAACCCGGCAGAATATCAATGTTCACACAAAGAAAGAAACCTGCAAGGTGACATGGAGAGGATGGCGTTATGTTGGGGACCTGATGTGGCACTGGGAATGAAGGACTCAGACACACACACGCACACACACACACACACTCCTGCTGGGTTGAGTTCAGGGTCCTTGAGGGGTCCTCCTGGGTCCTTGAGGGGATTCCAGGGGGTCCCCAGCTAAAGGACTGATAGTTGTGAACCTAAAGGACCCTTAACGCTCTGAAACTCAGAGTGTACACATTTGTAAACTCTCAGAGTTGTGGGTCCATGGCCTAATATAATACCAAACTGGTGGTCCTTGAAATGAAAACGTTTGAGAACCAATAGTTTAGGTCAGCGGCTGTGGTAGGTATCGGGGTTGTGGTGATACTGTACCTTGACTGGCTTCAGGGTGGGAGATGGTGGTGGTGGAGGTGGTGGTGGAGGTGGTGGCTGTGGTAGGTATAGGGGTTGTGGTGGGAGCATCTGAATGAGGAGACAGATACATGACAACATGCGGGAAAAAAATGAGTGAAAAAAAAAATGAAAAAAAAACAAACATATATAGAGGTAAAACAATGCCAGGATGGAGAGCGGCAGGCAGGGTGTGATGGCAGTTTCCTTGTTTGACACATGACCAACAGCCTGTCCGGTTCTGCCTCTGTGGGGGGGTGTGTGTGTGTGTGTGTGTGTGTGTGTGTGTGTGTGTGTGTGTGTGTGTGTGTGTGTGTGTGTGTGTGTGTGTGTGTGGGGGTGTGTGTGTGTGTGTGTGTGTGTGTGTGTGTGTGTTTCCACCTTAAAGGACAAAGCACTCCTCTCCATAACTGCACACTAGGTGCCACATATATGTGGCACCTAGTGTGCCACCTCCATATATATATATATGGAGGTGAAGGCTGCAGCTAACTTGTCTTGCAGTGTAGCGGGAAGTTGATACGTTTTTTAATTTCTAATACGTACATGTCTACCAGCACGCAGTGAACCCGGGAAATGTAAAATTGACTACACCCGGCAAGCGGCCGGCTGTTGGGAGCGATTAAACGTGTACTGAGCAACTCGTACCAGTGTAATACTTATGGCTGCCATTATTACCAACTTGACAAACAAAGTGCGCCAGTGCATGCTTAATGTCGTCCTGGGCAGACGAGGCTGTTGGTGACGATGTCAATGAGGTTGCAAAACCCATCACGATTCACCAGCTCAAACACAAAGCAAAGGATTCAATGTAGAAAAAGAAACACAGGTATGACTGATAACAGCTGAGGGAACCGATCAGATCAAACTTGAAAAACAAACGCCATGTGAGGTTCTGGAAGGTTGGCGGGGGCCAGGTTGGTACACAGGCTTTGGCTGGAGGCCGTTTCTTTCTCCCCATGTAGTCTTTTCCTTTTTACTTCATTAGCCCAGGCTGTACTCCTCTACAGGGCCAGTAACCACGGGGGGATATCAACACTGACATTTTCCCTGTCGGAGCAGTAGGGCTGCATTGATAAGGAGCTGCAGGCAGCAGTGGCTGGTTAGAAGCCTCCATGCTGCTCTGATTGGCCGGGAATGGACAGGAAAGCCGCTGGGGGTTATTATTAAGAGACGCAGAGAAATTGGTCACTCTGGAGGCTGATTAGGAGGAAGAGCACTCGGCAGTTTAATGAAAATAAAAGCAATTTAGTATAAGAAAAAGTAAAGAGAGGGGAAAAGATTAGTATGACGAAAAAGAAGGCAGGGATATGAGCTACTGTATAATTAGGTTGTTATAAAGGAGCATTTCATGGTAAATAAATGTGACCACACATATACCACATGCACTAAGTAAATAAACATCACACAAACAAATAAATTAGTAAATCAATCAATTGATCAATCAATCAATCAATCAATCAATCAATCAATCAATCAATCAATCAATCAATCAATCAATCCATATGCATGCATGTGCAGAAGAGACAGTATTATGTCATGA
Organism: Gymnoscopelus braueri; assembly: GCF_963280865.1. Classification (NCBI taxonomy): domain Eukaryota; kingdom Metazoa; phylum Chordata; class Actinopteri; order Myctophiformes; family Myctophidae; genus Gymnoscopelus; species Gymnoscopelus braueri. The sequence goes on from NC_137609.1 coordinate 37,554,047, forward strand.
AAATCTCCTCCCGGCCAGTTGAGCAAAGTTATCAACCCTGTGTTCACCTGATCAGTATTCAAATGCTTGTTGATGCAGAGATGCATTTTTAATCCATTGCCATTCAACTCTTTTAAATGCAGGCTTGAGAAGCACAAGGTTGAGTGGTGCAATGTAAGGAGAGAGAGAGAGAGAGAGAGAGAGAGAGAGAGAGAGAGAGAGAGAGAGAGAGAGAGGACACAGCTTGTGCTGATGAGCACACATGCTCGAGAGCTGACAAACTCCAGCTCAGCAGTGGTGCTGCCTAATTGGATTTATCCTGTCATGAACTGTGAGGGTCCAGCAGATGTTTGGGATCATCAGTGTCAATAGCTCATTAAAAACGTATCAATGAAAAAAATAAAAGGAAACAGACTGCTACACTGCCTGAATATGTACCGTTTTATTTTTTCTTTGTGTCTTGAATGATACGGTTTATCAAAGCACACCGGAGCTCATTGACTTTCAAATGTGACAGGGGTGCATATGCTTTTCCACCTGCTGACTCATAGAGGCTTGCTTGTTTCCCGCCATTGGATCAGTATTTCACTTCTAAGTGAATTATGCAACAGACAGGAAGCTCTGAGACCAAGCAACAGGTGCTGTATCACACCTGCACAAAATGACTAGTAGGAACTCGGTTAAAACCCTCATTAACCAAAAGCTAAAAGAATTATGCTTAGAAGGCAAAGTACCATCTGACTGAGAGATCAATGCATACAGTAGCAGAGATGCAGGGTCTCATAAGTCTATAGGCAGACCTGGCAGACCTGGCAAGGAAGCACATTTTCAAATACCAGTGGAGACCATTATACTGCAATGAACTGCCTTCGGAAATAAACCTGAATTTCAGTTAATCAAACAGTAAGGTTGTTATTACAGTATAAGCAAATGTGTTGTTTGTCTTTTTTTATTTCTTTCTTTTTCATACACAGTGACAAGAACATTGTCACATGGATGTACCGTAATTTCCGGACTATAAAGTGCACCTGAATATAAGCCGCACCAGCCAAATTTAGGGAAAAACCCAAATGTGTACATATACAAGCCGCACTGGGCTATAAGCCGCAGGTGTAAAATCCATAGATTTAGAAGGTCCCCTAGTGGCCGTTAGCTGTAAAAATCCATAGATTAGCCGCACCGTTGTATAGGCCGCAGGGTTCAAAGCATGGGAAAAAAGTAGCGGCTTATAGTCCGGAAATTACGGTAATTTGTATTGTTCACTTATAGGGAATATGAGTCTTTTTAATCAAAGCCTATCAACTAAAGGCTTTACACCTGGATATAATGCAGGCGAGAACAACAATTTAGCCACCCACGTTGGTGAATTTGAAGAAATGTCTCTCAGTGACTTTCTCAATGTGTTTAATCATGCTTGTAAATGTTTTTCTCCTCACTAATTGCAGGATTGGTTGAGTTCCACAGACAATAATACCCTTTGTATGCTTTTAGCAAATTAAGGATGTGAGAACGAGGAACAGGCTCATAACCTCACAGTGAGCTGTTGTAAGGGACGTGATTGGCTGATAAGCAGATATTTTGACTCCAGCTTACGACATTTTGTTGACAGCTCCTCTTTCTAACCTCATTTTTCGCAACATGTCGTGACTGTGTTGCATTCTGGATTATTGAGGCTACTATGGGTGTAGAAATTGGTATCTACACTGGATGTTTGGTTGGTGCGAAATGGGAGGTGTGGAAAGAAGCCATTGATCTTTTATTTTTAGTGTCACAAAAACATGATGGTTTATGTTTTAGATAGTTGAACATTTTTATAGCTGCGCTGGAATATATTGTTGGCTTGTAATTTGGCTAGTTACCACCGGAAGAGTGAATTCTAACTTTAACGCTACAGGACAGAGATGAGCCAAGGTCTCACAACAAGCATAGTTAGGATAGGGTTAATATGGGTGATGCGGTTGATAATTGATGCCATTAAGCTAATATCATCCCACATGAAATCCGACAATGTTTTGACAGTGCACACTCAATCTGGCAGAGAACAGTAAACAACGGTTCACTTGAAAAACATTTTGGTGTCTCAGAATTGTGAGGTTTTTAAATATGCTTCTAAACAAGACAGAGACTTGTGCACAGTACAGTGTGCTGAGTTATGCACACCCACATTTCTTTTGCAATAACGTCCAGTCATATAGGGATGCACGGATATGGAAATGTTGGGCCGATACCGATGTTTAAAATAACAATTTGGCCGATAGCCGATACCGATATTAGTTTATTTTGCTTTGGTTGTTATATATTGTTAAAAATGTGGATCACTGGCTTCTTTCAAAACAGGCCTGAAAATCCATCTATCAGGAGACCACAAGGGGAGGTAAACTCCCTTTTCCCATAGAAAGGAGATGGCATTCACTGCCGACATTTTTCTTCTTTGTCTACTTTTACATGTTTTATATTTGTTGATGATATGTATTTTGGTGTTATGTTTATGCTATGTTGATTCATTGAATACATAGGACCACAATGGAAACAAACCCCCAGGACTTTTTTTGTGTTATCCCTTTAGCCCAAATGTCTGACTGTACCTTGTGCTGTTTGTATTTCTGTCTAATAAAGTAATCAATCAATCAATCAATCAATTTATTCCCCCTTTTGTGCCAGGTAAACAAATGAACATTCATTAGAAAACATAACTGCTCCGAATCTACAGCTTGGTAGGCTGCAGATAAACAACACACCAACATAGCCAGCGCAACATTGATGCATCACAACAACAGATAACGCCATCGGGGAATGTCATCTTATTTGCCGATATGCCGATGGCAATCAACGAGGGAAATATCGGCTTATACCGCAATATACGGCCGACATTATCGGTGCATCCCTAATAATGAGATTTAGATACATGAATCTGTGCAAACATGTCAACAGATGTTCAGCACAGCAGAGAGCATGCATGCATGCATGAGAAAGCAGAAGACAAACCAATGAAGAGTCAGAGAACAGAGTGTCCAATGTCTGTTACTCAAAAATAGTAGAGAAAAGAAACATTTGAAAGAAATTCCCAGAGAGCGACGATGGCCGAAGCATCTCCCACCACCCCATAAAAACTGCCTAGCTTTAATCTAGACGCTACAGCAACAATCCCAGCACTACATTAATATGGTACAGGTCGCATGCTTGTGTCCTCTTATGTGCGGTACAGCTTGGCACACCGTGGCTCTGCCACATGCACAGAATCTGGCTCCGTGGAAATGAGATTTCTAAGCCAAAATCTGGAGGAACTCCCAGAAGCATTAAGAGAAGAGGATGCATGAAGCAGAAAGGAAAAAATGCCATCAATGGGACCACTAAACGAGCCAGCACTGTGCAATAAAATGCAGTGCTGGGTGAAGGAGTAGGGAGTAGGGAGTAGAGGGAGGCCTCCATTATTGGGTTAGCGGCAGGCTGTAAACAAGTTCTACTCCTCTGTGCTAGAGCTCGCTTGACTGCAAGAGGAAAGCCCTGATGTTTTTGTTGTTCCTCTGTGAAGTGGAGGGGCTGGTGTGAATTAGAGTCGTCCAGAAAGCACTAACATTGTTAGTGTCAGCTAGCTGTGTGGCGCTCTCCATCACTTAGAGTCACAATACTTGGGAATCTAATGCATTAGAGGAGATGTTGGCCACAGATACATTTGTTGTGGCTGCCAGGCGAGGGGCGGGGGGGGGGGGGGTGTAGGTTGTATCGGTACACGTTTATCATGATGGTGTACTGTAGGGCCTGAACACACCTTCCTTTTTTCTTTCTATTTTAGACACCTTTTTATGTAGAGAAAAAGATTCAAGACTGAAGATTCAAATACAATTTTGAGTGCTTTGTAGAAGACATTTGAATGGGCCCACAACAAGTACTTTTACCTAAATTATTCTTGGGATTTGGTTTGTGTGTGCGTGCCTGCCTGCCTGCGTTCATTAGGTGCCAAGTGCTGCATGTTCTGTGTGTGTGTGTGTGTGTGTGTGTGTGTGTGTGTGTGTGTGTGTGTGTGTGTGTGTGTGTGTGTGTGTGTGTGTGTGTGTGTGTGTGTGTGTGTGTGTGTGTGTGTGTGTGTGTGACTGCGGTACATGTAGATCTCACCTCTGCTCGTCTTTCTAACTTTGACGGAGTAGGAGTGCTAAATCATGAGTGCTCTGGAAACAGCTCAAATTCAGGGGAGTGCATTGATGTTTTATGCACGTGTTTGTGTGCAGGGTTGCATGAGGAAAACAACGTGGAAAGTGGAACATTATGTGATAAGAAGCTTTTGACCCGACCGAGTCCCAGCGTGCTGCTCCCATTAGCGTTGTCAACGGTTCCACGTGATGTGTGCATGAATAATGGTGGACATTAGGTGTCGCAGGCCACGGACATCAAAACCATCAATAGACTGACTCTAACAGAACACAGGTGTTCCTTTTTTTAACCCATTCAATCCGGGAACGCATCCACAATGTCTTTTAAATCCTAACCTGAAAAACGCATGTGGCTATAATATAAGTGGTTCTCAAACTGTTGAGGACCCCTAAAATTATATGTATTTGGCCGCAGACCCCCCCCATCTGAAAATATTGTGTCTCAGGGAACAAAATGCCGCACTCGGTGCGGCGCTATGAGCTTGTATATCTGCTATTTTTGAATAGCCCAAAGTATAAAATAATGGTTATAGCTCAAATCTAAAATGACACAGATGCCTTACCGGTCTTAATGGCTTAATGGCAGGTGATATATATGTTGAGGCTTTTAGTTGTCCATGTGTTGCATATAGTAGGTCTGCCTATGTGTTGCCACGGCCCCGGGAGTGAGTGGGAGGATGAGAGAGAGGGTGATGATGGTGTGTGTGTGTGTGTGTGTGTGTGTGTGTGTGTGTGTGTGTGTGTGTGTGTGTGTGTGTGTGTGTGTGTGTGTGTGTGTGTGTGTGTGTGAGAGAGAGAGAGAGAGAGAGAGGGTGGGGGTGGGGGCGGGGGGGGGGCAAAAAGCCTGGAGCAATTACTGGTGCGTTTACACCTCAGGCTGAGTTGGGCCTTTTTGGAACACATACTGTAGTTGTGATTGACAGATATGACCAGCAGAAAGTAGTGTTTGGTCACAAATCACTGGTTATCTCCACCGTCCTGAAATAGCCAGGGTCAGGTGTTCTTTGCCTCTGTGCGTGTGTGTGTGTGTGTGTGTGTGTGTGTGTGTGTGTGTGTGTGTGTGTGTGTGTGTGTGTGTGTGTGTGTGTGTGTGTGTGTGTGTGTGTGTGTGTGTGTGTGTGTGTGTCTGTCAGCAGCTAATCTCGGACACCGCTGGACTGATCAGCATGACATTTTGCATGCACACTCCCAGTAGGCCAAGGAAGAAGATTCACCACAAATTATTCAAACCCCAAATTCTCCCCACAGCTTCCTCGTGTCCTGACGGCTGCACCCCACGACTGACACAACCCTTCGAGGCAAGGGATCTATCTGCACGACGAGGAGCGCGCTTTTCTAGTTGTGCACACACCCACCTGCTCTGCTCAAAAACACACACTGCACATATTTACAGAAACACACATAGTGTTGGGGACATTACATAATACTTTTATAAATTATAATTTCGTATTACTTTCAAGTAATGTTATATGTACAGTATGGATTGCTTTCTGTGCCAAGCACATTTGCACTCAAATGCACTTCAAAAACAGGCATATTTATTAAATGGAAGAGAGCAGGCTAAACAGAATTGAATATTTCTTAGTGCTCCTACTATTTTCTTCTTATATTTCCCTAGTGCTAGTTAAAATAGTCTCCGGAGTTTTTGACCTTTTCCTGTCCCTGGACATTTGATTCTGCCTGTTTGTTTGGTTGCCAATAAGCTGTTTAAAGGGATATTTCACTTTCAAAAAAACTTTTTGTCATTTTATCGTCTACTCAGGCCTTTGTGAGCCCCCCGGACAGTTTTTAAGTTGCTCGATTCAGTATTTAGACATTTGATATTCATTTTATCAGACACGCCCCCTTCCTATACAAACCCATTGTAACTTCAAACTCCATTTTAACCATGTTAGATTCATCAAAAACACCCGTCCTTGGTTCTGGTGACTCACCCTGCCCCCCTAATACGCGAGGGGGCCGTGTTTTTTCAATTACTTTTTTCATTTATTTAAATATTTTTTTTGGAAAATTAAAAAAATAAAATACAATAAAAAAATAAAATAAAATAAATGAAAAAAAGAATCGGAAAAACACGGCCCCCTCACGCATTAGGAGGGCAGGGTGAGTCACCAGAACCAAGGACGGGTGTTTTCGACGAATCTAACATGGTTAAAATGGAGTTTGAAGTTACAATGGGTTTGTATAGGAAGGAATGAATATCAAATATATAAATAATGAATCGAGCAACTTAAAAACTGTCTGGGGGGCTCACAAAGGCCTGAGTAGATGATAAAATGAGTTTTTTTTAAAGTGAAATATCCCTTTAAATAACTGCTCTGCCTCCACTTCTGCCGTGTTTGGGCCCAACTCTCCTGAAGCACATTGTGATAAAAGTTTTATGGAATAGGGTAGGTTCAATGGAATGGAAAAGAATGCCACAATATTTGCAGGCAAAATGTCAGTGTCATGACCAAACATAAACAACTCAGAGGCTGCAGCACCTCCATCACTGCAGGCTGCAGGGTATTCCATGGTTTTACATAAACCATAATGCCTTGTGGCTCTAATGCTTACTGGAAATACTGTCCGTAGCTGAATCCGGGTTAAGTGCTCATTCAAAATGTTGACCGCTTGCTAGGTTTCCAGCCGTTTCAAAACAAGCTGATGTCATCTTCTCTGCCCACATTGCCTGTCTACGTGGTTCTCATCTGTCTAACTCTAAAGTGTTTTTGAACTGTTGTAAAAATTACTCTAGTGAAGTAAAAACAATGTATAATAGCTGGAACCCTTTTTAATTCATAGTCATGTTATTACGCAAAGTGTTACTTATGCACTGCACTGTATACACTGCACATGCGCAAACAACAAATAAACAAAAAATGCAGGCAGATGCGTGCATGAAGCTCTGGCAGTAGGCTACAGTCTACTGACAGCTGTGTGAAAAAGCAGGTGGCAATATGCCGTTTCCCAGACGTTCAGGGCCACTCGCACCGTTATTTTACCACAAACATTGTTCCCACTCCTGTAAAACCTCTATTTAGCAAATCCACTTAAGCCTCTTTTTCTTTGTTAAATCCTTCTGAAAACAGCAGCCAAATAATTTCTCCATGGACCCAGGAGCTAGTAGAAATGATATGAGAAAGTCATTTTGGCCATGGAAAATTAATGCATTAGAGCATAATGTCCTGCTTTGGGAGCAAATCAAATGTTATTGGTATCAATGGTATCTGAGTGTAATTGGATAATGCTGGGGGACGGAGAGAACGGGGGAGAAAAGAAGTGTTGAGATGAACAGAGAGCCAAAGAGACCGAGAAAAGAGTGATGATGGCTGATGGAAGGAAAGAGATGAAGAGAAAAGAGATGCGGAGGCACTATATTTTATGTACAGTACACACTGTATGTTTAAAATATTGTGAATTATGACCTAGAAACCTATGACCCTCCACAGCTGCAGTCAGGGGGTTGGCTTGGAGTAAAGGGAAAAGTTATTAGGTACATAAATAAAACGTTGCTGTGGTTTCTTGACACGTTTCACACACACACACACACACACACACACACACACACACACACACACACACACACACACACACACACACACACACACACACACACACACACACACACACACACACACACACACACACACACACACACACACACACGCAATGTTCCAGCTGACTTTGGAGCTAATAGTTTATGCAGTCTATAAAAATATTGTAATATTCTAAGAATGTAACAGACACATTCTATATAGATCAAAAAATCACCAAACTTGACCTTTAAATAATAGCATGGTGGTAGTAGTGATGACCAGAATGACCAGAAATTATAAAGAGTTAGTGAGTAACAGATATCAACTAAAGGCCCGGTCGCACCAGAAAATGTCAGAGTGAAAGTAAAGTGTTATTGCGGGACCAGAAGCTTGGTGAACAAAACACAGTTCTCTCCACATGTTTTAGTGCAGTAGTTTAGTATCTAGCTGAGGAGAGAAGGCAGCATACAGTAATCAACATTAGTTTGTTACACAGTAGTTCAACCATCTACGTACGCCTGCCTCAAGAGAGTCACAAATGACTGCAAACCACACTGCATGTATACTGTGTTTCAATGTATGTGCTGGCAGAGTAGAAATGTAAAAAACTGGCTTATGTGACACAGCTAAAATGATATCTTCCCCATAAATGCTTCCACCCAAATGAATTGAATTCACATGCCAAACATCACTGTCAAACATGCTAGCGTGACCGGACCTTAAGGGTTAAGAGATGGACCTGGGTTTCCCGTCAGCAGAGAGGACAGTGGTGAGAAAGTCAAAAGGGAATGAGAGACTGCAGAGGAATAAAGTATAATGTATGGGGTTTAAAGATGAAGTGATGACAAGTGAGAAAGTAATGGAACGGAGATGTAGCTTCCCTGAAGCCAACGTACCATAAACGTAGAGGATGTAGTCGTCATAGGACTCGCCAACGGTGTTGGCAGCCAGGCAACGGTACGTTCCGTTGTATGACTTGTTGAGGTTCTCAATGTACAGGTCACTGCCTGTGATGACAGCGTGGGACGGCACGTCATCGTCTACCTTCACCCAGTTGATCCGCTGCGGCCTGAAAGGAAGGTGAAACTAATTATGATATCCTGTTATCAGCAGTATACATCCTGAGGGTCGTTGGGTCAAGACCACATGGAAGGCAGAGCGGTTTTCAAGTGGTCCAGCATATACTGTAAATAAAAAAAGAGCATTGACGTACCTGCAAACACATACAGAACATAATATCGTTTATCAGATGTGCTGCTGACGGTTGTGTAGCAGGGATTGCACTCACTGATGCTTAACGTTCTTTAAACTGCACATATACAGTAGCCAGTGGCGGCCGAAACGGGCCCCCAACCTCAGGGTTTTTATTTTTTATTTTATATTTTTTGACTCGCATCCCAGTCCGGGGCCTGCCTCTGGCTGGCCGACGTTCAAGAATTTCATGCAAGAAGAGGATGTAGATCTGATTAAATCAGGGCTCAGCTCAAGTGAATCATGTGAGTGAGTTGTTTTAGCTGTCTGTCCATGGTGGAAGTGCAGATAGCCTAATTAATTTAGTTCGAAAATGCATCATTATGGATTGTGGAAGCAAACCGACTTCAGTCCACAAATTATAAAAAACAAACAAAAAAAAAACGTTATTTTTCTTTTTTTTGCGGGGGGGGGTGCATATGGGGGCCCCATATGAGCTCTTGAAACGGGCCCCCAGATCATTAAGGCCGCCCCTGACAGTAGTGTGTGTGTGTGTGTGTGTGTGTGTGTGTGTGTGTGTGTGTGTGTGTGTGTGTGTGTGTGTGTGTGTGTGTGTGTGTGTGTGTGTGTGTGTGTGTGTGTGTGTGTGTGTGTTTGATTGTTTGTTTATATGTTTGTTAACAAGATAACTTGAGAATGGATGGGCGGATTTTCATGAGACATTGAAGGAAAGATCAGCAGTCTGCCCTGAAGAGATGAGTATGGTCATCAGGTCAGAAAGGTCAAAGGTGAAGGTCACAACTGAGAAATGTAGAACCACAGATGTTGGTTTGTTTGTACAGGGTTTACACCCTCGGGTGCATTTGTTTCATTCATTTTTGAAGCATGTTGGCTGTTTGTTCCAATGTATATGTAGTGTTACGACCTGGCCTAATTCTGACAACACAAAATAGGTGAGAATCAGAATTATCTTACTTGCCAGCACATGTGAGGAGGTGTATGAAAGGATGAGACAATGTATCAGCACACTGGAATTAAAGTTTTCAAATGATGAAAAAAGGCATTAATGTACTGTATTTCAATCTCTGTGCTTCTCTCATGTAAATACTGTAACAGGAATATTTTAATGGCTGTTTTCCCATCGACTGGCAGTGTTCAGGCACTCATGTGCGAGTGTGTGCACGTGTAGGTGGATATGTCACAGTGTAGGAGGATGCACACTCACTGGCAGTCTTTGCCACCTCTCTGACTCAGCAGGAGTCCGTGACAATGAGCTTGTAGAGCCATGCACACTATTGTGCACACTGCCGGGGGAGAGGTGACAAGGAAACAAGGACACAACACCTCAATTTGCCCCCCCGCAACTTTCAATAGCCACACTACCAGAAACACTGTTATTTCTCTTGAGCACGTGCCATAGTCTCTCTTGTTACATTCTGGGTTGGAGTTTTAACTTGTTCCCTCCCCTGCAAAAAAAGATTACTGGGCACGGAAATGAAAAAGAAAAGAATGTGAGCAAGCGAGTGAGAGTGAGAGAGAGGGGAGATAAAGAAAGGAAGTAGAATAAAATGTATGTGGGACTACGGAAATTAGCTTCTAGCAAAATCCGGCATGTTTACATGAGATCATGTTCAATTGATTGAATTCTTGTACAGTGAGTGAATATACTATATATAGTAGTGAATATTCATTAACCCGTAGATACACAAATAAAGTAAAGAAAAGTAAAGTAAAGTAGCAAATTACAATACCCAATATAAACAAAAAAATATAAATAACGTTGCTGGGTGTAAGACAGACAAGTCCATGACAACGCAGAAACCTTGTGGAGTCAAAATAAATATGAATTCACAGGGGAAAGGCATTCCCAAGATGTAGAGAGAAAAAAAAGAGGAAGTGGTTTATTTTGGGGGGTCACAGAGGGAATAGAGAAGACAAACAGAGACAGACGCAGAAGTGGAGGTGTGTGTGTGTGTGTGTGTGTGTGTGTGTGTGTGTGTGTGTGTGTGTGTGTGTGTGTGTGTGTGTGTGTGTGTGTGTGTGTGTGTGTGTGTGTGTGTGTGTGTGTGTGTGTGTGTGAGTGTGGAAGGGGGGGGGGCGACTGGGGGACTGCTGCAAGGAGAGTGGAAGGGCGGCCGTCTAGAATACAAATGGCCAAATGCAGCCGGGGCACCCTGCACTATCTGGTAATGACTGCACAACTCTCACCAGCTCTAATGAAAATGACTTCCAATTCCCTGCTCTCTGTATTGATTGTGTTTTCATCTTTATAAAATGAATACGGAGAGAGAGAGACAGAGCGAGAAAGAGAGAGAGACAGAGAGACAGAGAGAGACAGAGAAAGAGAGACAGAGAGAGAGAGAGTTAGTGAGCTTGTATCCACGGCACGCCAAGTACAGTATGTAAACCGCAGTGTGGGATAGATGGAGGGTATCTTAAGTTAGAGAGACTGAAAGAAAAAGAGAGAAGGGGTGGGGGGGGGGGGGGGGGGTGTGCGCGTGTGTGCTTATGCGTGCGTGCATCAATCAAAAGAGAGAGCACAAGGGATAAATGTATTTGTGTCACCCCGTGGTTACCAATTCAATACAGGAAGACATGGAAATGATCAGACATGATTACAGTTTTTGTTCCAGTTTGTCATGTATGTCCACTGTGCAAATTAAAAGCCTTTTAGATTAGTGTTAGTGGTGAGACCTGTGCCAGGTCCTATCGCTTGATGACTTAGGCTGCTATACGTGTTCACACTGGTAACCCACACTGGCTTATCCAGATTGGGATCAGATAGGTTTTGAAAACCAAATGGAATCTGATTTCTGTCAATCTGGCTTCAATCTGGATAGGAATTCAGATGTGGGCTGGATTGTGTAGTCTGAACAAGGCCATAATGGCCATGGCCTTTGAACTCGCTGAGATGACATTAACTTTCCACAGATGTGTAGCCATTGCTCTTTCCTGTAGCGCTGCAGCACTGGACTCCTTCTTTAGCATGTGCTTCCTGCAATGCATTAACATCCCATAAGCTAGCTAACTGTGCACCCGCCCTAGTATGCTAATAACCACTATTGTAACAAGACAGAGCTTCCCATCTCTCTTTTGGGGTCAGGTATGAAGAATTGAAATTCATAAATATTCATATGCACACATTCTCTGAAGGTATGTGCACAGTACACATGATTGAATGTGCATGTGAGTGCATGCTTGTATTCTCTCCCTATTCATACAGTATATATAATTGCCCTGTAGAGGTGCACCTGTGGGGGTCAGTGTGTGTGTGTGTGTGTGTGTGTGTGTGTGTGTGTGTGTGTGTGTGTGTGTGTGTGTGTGTGTGTGTGTGTGTGTGTGTGTGTGTGTGTGTGTGTGTGTGTGTGTGTGTGTGTGTGTGTGTGTGTGTGTGTGTGTGTGTGTGTGTGTGTGTGTGTGTATCTTACTCGGGTTTGCCTTTAGCCTGACATGTGAGTTCTAGATTTTCGCCTTCCCTGGTCAGACCCTGTGGAAACTCCACCAGGATCTTCACTTCTGGTTTGTCTGGAAGAATGAGAAGAAAGAGAGAGGAATGATGTGTACACAGAAATAAATAAATAAATAAATAACAATATAGATATTTCATGGTCCAGGAAAATAAATGTCAGCCCTTTTCATTAAATTCAGCTAAAACAACCTCATAAAATCTACTGTATGTAAAAGTACGCATTTTAAAGAGGTTGCAGGCAAAGCTTTTCAGCAAGCTTTCAGTTTTGACCAGTGCAGATAATATATAGAGAATCTGGAGAAATTGAAATACGCCTTTTTAAAAACATCATTAACAACAATCTCAACTACCACGAGTCTGTAGTGAACATTTACATCATCTCTAACAACAACAACCACAACCGCCATGAGGTTTTCCTGGAACAGATCCTTTGTGGTGAACGTGACAGAGAACATCAGAATGTAATATACAATAGTGATGCCAGCACACAGCCTAATGATTAATGCATGTTCCTGGGAGCTATGCCTTAGGAACACAACTTTACTTTGAATAAGGGTGAAAAACTAATTGTTAAGCTCACTTGTTCGACAAAGTGGAGTTAACATAGCTACTGCAAACTACATGTACAATTACATGCTGGATTCACAGCGCTTTTTTCTCCAGTGTTTGTTCACTGCTTTTCATTAAATGCCACAACCTCATCTATTCTTTGATCGCCTTAAATCTTGCCAAAGCATGTCTAACTACAAGATTGTTGTAAAATGACACTATCCAGCAATAGATGTATTTGGGAAATTGTAAAAAGCATTTGCCTGAAAAGGCTGCCGCAAAACAAAAAAATAGAATATTAGACTTTTGGAAAATAAAAATAATTGAGTGAATCTTGATTTGACAGTAGGTGCTGCTATTCCTTCGCTGTATAATGACATGGAATGTATTGCCTTGTCTTCTGGAAGTACATCTTAAATCACACAAGATTCCACTCACACTTAAAGATTATAATTTTTTACTTAATTAATATGGCTTGCTAGGTCACTGGGATAATACTACTACTACTACTACTACTACTACTACTACTACTAATCAACATCATGCATGGTATACATCAAATGGAAAAGCAGGTCAAGTATGTAAGTGATGTATATGTAATGGGAAGTTAATTTCAACCTGTTAAAGACGAGAGGTACGGTTGTGTATGGCTTCCCCATTCCCCCCCTCTCATTTTGTCTCTTTTCAGACGAACAGTTTGTCAACAGTTCACTGGTCTTGACATGCTGTCAACTGACCTTTTAGCTCTGTCAGAAACAACCTTTGGCTCGTCCATTATCATGACTGGTTGATGTTTGACATCATTCAACCTCTACACCTCCTCCAATCACTGTGATGGACAAGTCTGGTTAGCAGATCTACAACACTGAAACCTCAGCTCTCAAGCACCTGTCATATTTATTTATTTCTCGTTTTGTTTGGAGTAACATGACATCCACAACATTTAGCTTTAAATGAGCTCATGCTCATGACTCCTGCATTGGGAGAGAGAATGCTTGCTGTTGTTTGCTGAGTGGCATGAGGCTAGACTTTACCCCACATAACCTGAAGACAGCTGGCTAGATGTGGATCTCACCAAAGAAAATAAATGGAAGACATTAAATAATTAACCACCATACCTTTCTTTTAGCTGAATCAAATCAAACAACAATTACTGGCACTGACATAAAGGTTTTAAGCAGTTTAAGTTAAAACAACAAAACTAAACCCATAAGGATGAAACTTAATTTGCATGTCTCTGGGACGGAATAAGTGGAAATATTATATGAGGGAGGCAAACTATTAAAATGTCTCTGAAAGACCTCATGTTTCCTAAAACCGATCTGTTCAGCAATGTGACACATTTCTCTGATGACTAGTTGGCTAAGCCAGAGCTTATTGTCAGGCAATTCTGCTTGTCTGCTTGATTCCCTGACAGTTTGTACACAGACAGTACAATTCTCACTTTTAAGTCTTAGGGGCCTATTTTGGGGCAAGCGGATTGCGTGAAGCGTGCAGCAAACAGGCAAATTGACAATTTCTGGAAGTGAAATCTTGTCTGTTTACCTGCCTGCATGTGTTTGGTGTAGCCTTATCGCCCCAATATGACAATTATGAACACAGAAAGATGCATTATAATGACTTCTGTTCTTGTAACCAAGTGGACCCGTACAGGACGCTGACTTTATGAATTGTCCTGACTTCCTCACTACTAGCTGGTGAAATGTCGGAGAAGCTTATTGTCTGTATCAGCCAGAGCGCGGGAATCTATCCCCGTTTCGCAATGGACTAGACCCCTGGCTGAGGTGGAGCACAACACCTACCATCAGCTCCCAGTACTTACCGCATGACTTGCCACACACAAGCCGTGCTACTCATACAATGAATTGGCGGTGCCTGGGTTCGAACCCATGAACTTGTGGTCGAAAGGCTAGTGCTCTGCCGACTGAGCTACCCGGACACAGGATGGAGATAACAAGGACCAAGGAGCTGACCACTTGCGTAAGGCGAGACCTTTAATGTCTTCTAAGGACATCACAATGACTCCATGATTTGGAGGAAGCACAATGGAAAGTGGACACAAATGTGACAGATTTTACTCCCAGGCTAAGTATTTTCGTGAGAGTGAAATGTCCGTGCTCAACTACTTAGCGACGTGAGTCGTGTTAATATTCCCGTAATTTCCGTGTGATGTAATCCCAAAGACACTACTATTAACCACATTATCATGTTAGAATAATTTCTATAATAACGTAATGTTCTTCTTCTTCGTGGGTTTTGGAAAGAGGATCAGTTCTGGTAAATTTCGTCTTCGCTGGTGTAAAAAGTTGAGCTCCGTCACGCTTTTCACGTGCTTTCGATCCGTTATTGGCTAGGGCCGATGACGTAGGCGGAAGCATTTCCTTCCGTAAATAGCAGATCTGCAAGCTCACAAGATCGGCTATTTTGGTTTGATTATTATTTCCACAACAGTCTCAAACTTTCACTCAAGCAATTTCGATTTTAGGACTTGTACGAGTATTTGGGATATGCATAACTTTCACTCCACTACGTTTCAAAGACAAATATTGTACTTTTGACTCTGCTACATTTCTAGGAAGGGAAAACGTGCATTGTGAATGAACCACTTAAGAACCATGATTTGCACCATCCCCGCGGCCGCTCACCTGCTTGGACAAGGTCAAACGGCATATAGCGAGGTCATGGTTCATTGGAGGTGCATTGTTATTTTCATCACACTAGTTGGCAGAGATGCACCCAGATACTGTAGATGTCTCCAAAATCACATAAGCCCACTTTATATGTTATAATTGTCTGTTTCACTTTGGTATGAATCCCTAGATGCTTGAATCCAACACAACTGTTGTGCCATGATGCGCAGAGAATATTTAAGAGATAATATTTAAACATTTAAAAGTAACAATGGCAAATATAGTATACCTGCTTTCAAACCAGGCAGCACAACAATGAGTTGGTCACTTGGAGTTAAGATTCCATTTTAACTCTCTTACTGCCAAGGACGACTTATGGCGAGACATTGTCATAACGCCCTGGCTGCCAAGGACGAGTTTGGACGAGTTTAATTATTATTATTTATTTTTTTCACACAGAACCAGAGATAACACGATCCGAAGATTTACTGCTCCATTCACTTCCAGGTTAACTTATTACTTTAAAATCCTGTATCTCGGCTCCTGTGTACTTTTTTTTTTTACTATGTATTTTTGGCCGAGACATGTTATTTTCAAAGGCGTATGAAAGCGAACAGGATGTTTTTTTTTTCTTCGCGGAAGCACAGTGAAACCCTCTGTGATTAGCAACCATCAGGGGATCGATCATACTGGAGATAAATATTCTGTGACTACTTCAAAAGGAAAGAAAATCTAAAAATCGCTGGCAGTGGGTGCACGCAGCCAGAAATAAGTCTGGCAGTGAAAGAGCACATTTTATCCAGGGTGGTGAGATCATCATTAGTCCTTCATAGTGCTCTTTCAGAAGCACTTTTGTAGGGTCAAAGAACAGAGCAGTCTTTGGAACAAAAGCTGCATCAGTGTTTCTTCCGATGCTTTATATTCAACCACTGGCGAGTCTGGCGTATTATTGCAGAGTTGAAAATACTACTGCTGGCTAACAAGGAAAATCTGAGCATCAAGGTCTTTTGTAAGAAACCCCTCATGGCCTTCATAGCATTTAATGAAATAAGGATCTGAAAGTGGGTAATTCTATCTCAATAGCCATTAAATGAACCATTTGCATTTATTTGAAAAGCTCAGGCTGAGAACAAGGAGAGGGAGAAAAGAAAACAGGAAAATCACCAATATGGTATTTCTTACTTTCTTTGTTCAGTTTATTGTATTCAATTACCACAATAGATATACCCATTGCTGAGCAGCTATAATGCATAATTTTCACACTCAATCCTTGGCCTGTTTTACCCAGCTATAATGTTCTTACTACTTATAGATCATCAACAGTGGACTAAATTCTACTGTTTGCCCTTTCCAGTCAACAACAGAAAATTTGACTGGCTATCCATTTGCCTAAATCACAAAGTGTCATTGGCTGGTGCTTAATCTTTGTGATGGACACAGGCGACATGCCAAGATGTCTGCTCAGCGGGCACACGTGGATTTAGACAACAAGTCCTGGCCTGGGCAGTAAATGCTGTCCTGCAACTTATGATGTCACCCAACATTCTCATCTTAAGAAAACGAGCATGAAAGCTGCTGCAGGCTATAACGCTGTTTAGATAGTCTGAAGTTGGGCAACGGTGGAACTTTTCTTGCCTTTGGGTTGATGAGAAACACAAACCTCTGTGCCGGATCCAGATACTGCCGTCCCACTGGAAATGAAATGGCGTCTATGGTAGGCGAGGGGGCCATTATCATTATGGTAACTGAATTATTTGCTTTATAATGTGCCTCACCTCATAAGCACTCAAGACAGAGCCATCCATCGTCCCGAGGCCAGATGAACTAGTGACCGTAAAGGGAGACGCAAGCAGGAAACGGAGCAGAGCAGTTTGCGCACTGCTCATGACCATCAACATTACAGGCTTATTTAATTTCTTTGTCCCCTGACGATGCGTTGTTGTTTTTTCCTTTTTCCATTTACTATTATAGAGTGAACTCCATTAGCAAGTCCCATGCACTCAACTATTTCAACACTGATCATCTCACACAATGGAGTAATGCACCCAAGACATACAATACAAAGAAACAGCAATTTGAGCTTACAAAGAAAACGTGTACGGGTGTAAGGGTTTATAGATTGTTGTGATTTCTTGGGCTAGCCTTCATTAATTCATCAAATTTTAAAAGGTATCACTATTTTTGGGGAGATCAAAGAAAAGTTCATGTATCTGCCTGAAGGTCAGCTTACTCGACAAGGGTGATTTATTTATGTTTTGGTGAGTATGAAAGACAGAAGCATTAAGAGCTTTCCCACCATGCCAAAGAGCCGTGAGTCAAAGTTATCAAGACTACTGTGAAAAATAATTCCCCTTTTGCATAGGCAATATGGTTAGGACTCAATACTCAATAACAATGTACGTTGTACACTGTACAAAAGGAAACTTTTGTGGAGCTTTAGATCGTTTTAACTCCAGGGTAACTAAGCATGTGTCAGCATGTGATCTGCAGGTGTCAGGAGTGTTAAATTGTTAAAAGGTATACATACTGTAGTAACTTAGTTAAATGACTTGTGTGTCCTGTGGTTATTTTCATGTTTGCGGTATAATGTGTTATTTTCTTACATTGCACCTCGAGGTTCTTCTGTGCTTGGAAGTCCTTGACTGCGGGATGGTCGACGATGCACATCACTGGCATGCCATCATCCTCCTTGCTGACAGTGAATGTTAGCCGACTCGTTACTGTGTACATCTTGTCATATGTGAGTTCCACTTTTGGCTTTCCTGAGGGAAAGGACAAATACAGACACATTATAACATGCATATCAATAGAGGTCAATTTGAATTATTGTTATTAGGGTCCGAGTACTGCACCAGTGCGAAGCCCTATTGAAATGCAAGGAATTATTAGGGCAGAGCAGTGCACCTGTGCGAAGCCCTATTGAAATGCAAGTGTTTCTTCGTATAACATCGCGTTTTTGAGGGCCTAAAGGTTGTTCAACTTCACACAAGTGGCGATAATTTAAATAATCTATCGGTCTCAAAA
This sequence comes from Gymnoscopelus braueri, assembly GCF_963280865.1. Classification (NCBI taxonomy): domain Eukaryota; kingdom Metazoa; phylum Chordata; class Actinopteri; order Myctophiformes; family Myctophidae; genus Gymnoscopelus; species Gymnoscopelus braueri. The sequence continues at coordinate 37,572,555 of NC_137609.1, forward strand.
AGGGGCGAGGCCTAATGACTCAATAGTGCCCCCCACAACATTTCAACGTTGAAGTCTCACAATACGGTTTCACCTACATGTATGGAAATTGTATACCCCTGTATCATGTCCCGACTTACAAAAAAATCATTTAATTTATTGTTAGTGCAATTTTTATTTAAACTTAGTTTAAATAAAAATCATTTATTGCTTTCTATCGTTATAGCGATTTTCAACTGGGGGAAGGGGCATTCAGGTAATTGGTAAAATGTATTGAATTTTTTTCCCGGAATAAGCAGCCTATTTTTATATCCACAAGGCTGAAGGCACAGAGGTAAGGGCAGACCCTCTGCCCCAAATTTTTGACATTGGTCTGTTATAGCGCCACCAGGAGGCAGAATTTTGCAAAACACTTTTTAAATAGTACTCCTACAAATGTTGTCAAAAATCACACAAATCGGTACACAGTATCTCTATACTCATGTGATCAAGACAGATTTGTCGGATTTTTAATATTCCATCCTTATTGGCTAAGATTGGCTTTTTTTTTTTTGCAGGAGTGGCCCGTTTTGTACAAAATGCCTCAGATCATGAACGCAGCGTCCGATTTCCGTGAAACTTTTACGCACATCCCCACTAGGCCAAGGAAGAAATGCCACAGAATCCAGGGGAAAAAAGATGTTGATTGTATGACCTACAGTTCAAGAGTTATAGGCCAAAACGTGAATCTGCCTGTTACAGTGCCACCATGAGGCTGATTTGAAAAATGTAGGTTGGCATTTCTTTGTTGGCCTTTTTGTATTTTGTAACAAACCTGTTCAATTAAAAGCTTCACAATTTCAAAAGGGCTGCAAAACATAATGAGACCTTGCAATAATAGCACAACCTTGTAATATTAATATGCAGAGTGCACCAAGGTGTGTGAAGTGCCCTTGTGAGTGGTCAGAGGAGGTGAATCAGCTGAAAATGACCTTCTGTCAGGGGCCGCTGTGCAATTTCAAATCCCATATTAGGCTTTATGAAGTGAGATACTGTATAGCGTGTGTGTGTGTGTGTGTGTGTGTGTGTGTGTGTGTGTGTGTGTGTGTGTGTGTGTGTGTGTGTGTGTGTGTGTGTGTGTGTGTGTCCACCCGCTCCGTCTCCCCACACCAATTAGTAGCTGCACTGAAACACCTCTCAAGCTGCAATGAATAGACTACTCACTGCTGTGAATATAATGAACATTCTAACTCATCAAGAAAACAACCAGGATAGCTACAGTATTGACATGGTGGCACATATGTATGGTAGATAATGAGACTATAATATGGTGGGATCTGCACTGGAGAAATGTGGCTATAAGTTAATGCTTATTGCTTAAGAATGTTTAGTTGCAGACCCATTTGAGACAGTAACTTGTGTAGGATTAGTCAGATAACGTGGGCCAACTGTGTAGCTTTCTAGTCTAAGTGATGAGGGGAATTTTATTATGACAAATAAATGATAAATCGCTCTTCGATAAAATACATTCATATACTGTACTGGATCAGTGTTCAGAGTCTCTTTCCTTCCAGTTGTATTTGAATGCAATTTATTGTGGCACTTGTTTTCTTAATGTAAATCCCAAAACATAAAAAAAGAAAGGTTAAAGAAAGGAAAAAAAATCTATCCCTTCATTTTCTCTCTCATCACACTTAAAGGGATTGTAGGCGATTCAGAGATAAACAAAGAAAAACACTCCAGCAGTTCGTTTCCCCGACCACCAGGGGGTGACGTAGGGAGGACTTCCATAGAGTTAAGGGGACTTCTAAACGGGCCATGCCGAATATAGGTTACTTTATTCGGATACAATTCGCGGAACTGCCCGCCCCTGCCGGTTCTCAGAATTTTTATTTTTAAATAGGCTCTTTCATGACAAATTGACCACATATATGAAGTTAAACAACTAAATTCTATCCAAACGCTATCTGAAAAGTAAATTATGTGCCTCAAAAACGAAGTTTGAGAGCGTTTTCAAACCGAAAGTAAAAAGTTCACACGGACACGGACGCGCACGGATGCGCACATGCGTGCGTTAATTTACGGCCCGCTACAAACATAAACAGTAGGGAAAATACGATTTCAGAAAGAGGACTGTGTTTCAATGCAGGAAAACACCCCAGCATCATTATATAGTGGCTGATAGAGGGGAAAAAATGCAAAATATATATATATATATATAGATATTTTTCAAATTTAGGCTTAATGTTGCCAACAATCCCTTTAACTAGATTTTTTTGTTTTTTTATTTTGTTACTTTATAAACAGATTCAGTGACATTTTCAAGTAGACACAGAAAAATAGTCTTCCCTTCAGATATTTGGACATGTAGGACAGGGTCAGTGTAGAGTTTTACTGCTGTGGTAAGGCTGGTAATTGTTTTATGTTCCTGCTGGTGTAGGGCAGGGTCATTGTTTTATCTTCCTGCTGGGGTAGGAAGATAAAACAATACATATTTATAGTCTTCCGGCCGGAGTAGGACGGTGTCATTGATTCATCCATTTGTACAGTCTTCCTGCAGGGGTAGGGCAGGCTCATTGTTTTATCCATTTGTAGAGTATTCCTGCAGGAGTACGACAGGGTCAGTGTTTTATCCATTTGTAGTCTTCCTGCAGGGGTAGAGCAGGGTCAATGTTTTATCCATTTGTAGAGTCTTCTTGGACAGGGTCATTGTTTTATCCATTTGTAGAGTCTTCTTGGACAGGGTCATTGTTTTATCCATTTGTAGAGTCTTCTTGGACAGGGTCATTGTTTTATCCATTTGTAGAGTCCTGCTGGGGTACGGCATGGGTCCAGGGCAGGGTCATCGAAATCACCCTGTGGTTTTCTTGAGGCTAATCGCTGCTCTGGCCCCTGTCAATCAATGAAGTGCCCTCCTCCTTGGCCCCTCCCCCCCCTCTCTCTCTCTCTCTCTTAAAGCATTTAACGAGTGCTCCTGGAACTCCTATTGTTTCATGACTTTAATTTTACTCTGAGCTTAAGTGGTGTAGATATCAGTACTGGGACAGCAGTTATTAGATCACAACCCAAGCAGAATGACAATGAGGAGAGAGAGAGAGAGAGAGAGAGAGAGAGAGAGAGAGAGAGAGAGAGAGAGAGAGAGAGAGAGAGAGAGAGAGAGAGAGAGAGAGAGAGACACAGAGAGAGAGAGAGAGAGACACAGAGAGAGAGAGAAGGAGATAATAGAAGGATAATAGGGTCTGCATTGTAGGACCGATGGCAGGATTTACATTTAAATGATATTTAAGAGAGCCTGATTATCCCTTGAGGTAATTAAGTTAAATTCGGAGGACATTTAATTAGCCTGAAGTCCGCCAGGCAAGGAGCTGCAGCCAAAAGCAAATTAAACAATTTGTTGCTGCAGTGACAGAACTCACTGACACCAGAAAGACAGTATGGCTTTAGGAGTTCAGTGAAAACAAAAGGAAAATTATAGGTTTCAGCTTTCGGCTTGGTGATAGAGTTGTGCAGCCATAGCAGCAGAAAGCATCTGATATCTAACAGCATGTTAGCTAGCTAGACCACATCAGCATGGAAAATAAGTCATTCATTACAACGAAGAAAACTGCAAAAGTGGTGAAATGACAAATATGACCCTGTGTTTTTTTTATTGACGCAATATCATCGTCAAAGTCAGGGACATCAGCAGGGCCGGATTAGCACTATGTGGTGCCCCAGGGCGACCTCAAGTTGAAGTGGCCCCCGCGCTCCCGAGCGCTTCGCCGAAATCGTGCACTCGCGTGAAAAATTGGCGGATTTTGTTAGTTTCTTTTCTGTTTTTGGTTACATTATTTCGGTTTTAGGATTAGGGTTATGTTAAGGTTATGTTATTTAATTCTTATAATTTTTTTTTTGTTTTGGTGCCCCCAGCACTCGCCCCCTACGGCCTATGGGTAATCCGGCCCTGGACATCAGGGACGACTCTATGAAAATGTCAGCTTTTAGTCATGGCAGCATGAGCGATAAACACAACACAGTCCATATGAGAAAACATTATGGGGGTTATAAATAATTAACCTCCTTTCAAATCTACGTATGTCATTAATTTGTTGCAGCTGTTTTCAGGATTTTGCATAAACACTTTGCATCAGTACATGCTCTCTCTCTCTCTCTCGACTCAAAACTATGTCCTTGTTAATGAATGGTTGTGTTCCCATTAGAGTTATAATATGGGCAGCATGTTTACAGTGGCTATCTAGCAGGCATTAGCTACAGCTATTCAATATATACATCTATATGTAAGCAAACTTCAACTAAACTCCAGCAGTCAAACATTTGTGAGCTTAATAGCTGGTCTTACAACGATCCTGTTTAGGTGTGTTTTTTTAGTCTGATCATGATAGGTTATGTGTGTGTGTGTGTGTGTGTGTGTGTGTGTGTGTGTGTGTGTGTGTGTGTGTGTGTGTGTGTGTGTGTGTGTGTGTGTGTGTGTGTGTGTGTGTGTGTGTGTGTGTTATCTATAAGGCTAATGAATGCCTTATAATAATGCCTACCCATGATCACACCTGATGGAGGGGAAAGGAACTGGTTGGAATAACGTGTTCCTTCCACGCGCTACGTACTACCGGGGAAACTCCCCCCTGTCAGGTGATAAGCGGCTTGCTCACTCCTCATGCTTTGAAGGAAGCCTGAGCTCAGTTCGGGGCTCTTCCCAGGCTGGCAGAGGGAGAGTAGCGCCAAGGATTACAAACTTAGGCATTGGCATTGGGTGAAAAATATGGTTACAAAATCGTGGGATAAAAATTTGGAGAAAAGAAATGTAATTTTTATTCATAACGTTCCAATGTTCAATGACAGAAACACAATTCAATTCATCGCAATTATTTGTGTGACAATTAATCGTCAACTTAAATGTTGTAATCGTGACAGCCCTATGTGTGCTTGCGTACGTGCATGTGGGTATGTCTTCTAAAGCTGGGTTTTAAGGCATGAAAGTTGTCTGGGTGCCAACGGGCTTTGGCCACCACTGTGCATCCATCACTTTAAATAGAATCCATTCAAAGTCAGAGAGGTGGTTCAATTAGATGCTGTTGTCACCGGCACAAGGGACAAGATGAGGAGGCAAAGAGGGAATAGAAGAGACTTTTAAAGGAATAGACTACTGTTTAACGCACTTTTACTGAGAAGTTGAAAAGCGTGTGAGAAAAATCTATAATTCAGACGGAAAAATTAAGAGATCCATTAAAAAATATACAAAGAGGGTGTCTGGTGGCACAGCCAGTTAGAGCCACAATGCTCCTTGTGAGTAACGAGAGAACGGTACTTTATGGTGCAATTCGATTTAATGAAATAATGATACAGTCTAATACAGAAAACTCAAAATGTTGTGTTAACTAAAAAGTATGCAGTATCCAATTCACCATACTGTCAGTAGACATTGACAGTAAACACTATATTATCAGCAGTCAGAGAATACAACTAGTGATATATGCATTCAAAAGCAGACCCTTACATGTAATTTATAGCCTACTCAATCACAATAGGGTGTCTCTTGCGAAAAAGGACAGATCTACAAGCTATCGAATGGTCGCAATGCAACACTTAGCCTTTTGGCAACCCACACGGGCATACTATAAATTAGGCTACAATGCACTGTATAATTTATGTTGTGTTGAGTGAATGAGAGTGAATTTGTTTGTGGGGTTACCTTATGCAGGGCTGCAGTGTCAGCAAACTGAATATCTGCTCAGTGTGCTGTTATATAACATTGATATACAACTATGGCACGCATTTGGCCCTGGAAATAGCAGATCAATCTCACTATTTTCAGTGAGCGAGACTGGCATGCAACCTTTGGACCTCGCTGTGTTGTAGCTGGGAAAAGTGTTTGATCTCCATGTCTTTGTGTTCTTGGTTGTTGTACCGGCTTGCTCGTCGCCCACATCTTCCAAACATTAGATTTTACATTTGATGGTGTGCTGTAAAATAGTGTTGGCTTGCAGCACTCTCATAAAAAAAGATAAATACAAGCCGAGATGGATGAGAGTCGAATGAGAGAAGGTGGTAAAGTGGTCCTTATTATGTTAAAGTAATGACTTACAGTACATCATTGAGTCTTCCACTGCACGTTATTTAATATTGAAGTAGAACTAATTAACTGCAATGTTTCAGTGACCCAATAAATAATTTTACAACAGTACCATCGTCCGATTCATGGTGGTCTGTACATAAAAATAGTCGCATTGTTAATGTTAAAAACGATTTTCGTATTCTGTATTCTGATATTTAAGTACGAGATAGCAATGTCCCCTTTCATTGCCCTAACATTTCTTCTTAAAGACATGTACCCTAACCCAGTATGAGTAGGCCTATAAGCAGTATGAGGTATACATTTTTTGTCAGACCACAGAATAATGTTATAAACCACCCAGCCAAATTAGAATAATAAAAAAGTATATAAAAATTGGTTTCAAAGTCATGAAAAATACTGTGGGGGGGTCAGTGAACGAATTATATTAGCCAACAGATGGCGATGGACTCTAGGGTATAGCATGACAGACTGGCCAAAATATGGCGGTTCACTCTAGGACGGTACAGCATCAGAAAACTATTGTACCTTGGCAGAAGACTGGTGTAATTAGGAATTATGCCATCAGTGACTGATGTGTTAAGCCCCGCCCCGAAAAGCTGCTCTCAGTAGGAAATGCCCAAAACAGGGCATTTCCTGTTTACGGGCTATTTAAATGTCCATACAATATACACAAAAGTGAACATTTGTAAAACGATTGTCCCGCATTCAAGGCCGTATGGCTGTTATTACCGTATTTAAACTTTGTCTGTGAAGAGGACCTATAGTACCTGGAAGCTCTTTGTCTCCCTTCATCCATCTGATGGCGGCAGCGGGCTTACTGCCCATAGCGGTGCAGGTCATCTCTGTCTCGTTGCCCTCGCTCAGAATCTCATCCCGGGCTTCAATGATAGGGTTACCTGGAGGGACTGGACCCAGACAAACACACGGGGGTCTGGAAATGGAACAAAAACAATCCCTCTGCTCCCAGAGCACAACACCATCCTATGCTTCTTGTGCTACATCTGCGTGGAAACACTGAATTAGACGATAGCGTGAACATGCAGTTAAGTAACTTAACCCCATTAAAACCGTGAAAGCATCTGTGTAACCACTTTAACCATTATTTTATACTTTGGCTATTCAAAAATAGCAGATCTACAAGCTCACCGCGCGTCACTTCGCGCCAAGCTATGAGCTTGTAGATCTGCTATTTTTTGAAAAATCGTGACAATTTGTGCAAATTTTTTTTTGTAAGCAAAATAAATAAACTCAAATCTTTGCTCCTGAGGGTCCCTGGAACATAATATTTTCAAATGGGGGTCCACGGCCAAATACATAGAATTTGCCATAGAATTTTGCTATAGAAACACAAGTTTTCCAGAAAACTGTTAGGATGTAGAAGACTTTTGTAGAATCGGCCTCAGGTCTTAATGGGTTAAGTAACTTAATGGGTAAAGGTCTAACAAAACATTAGATAGGCCTATAGCATATTGAATACTGACATGGGTCTTCTCAAGAAAACAGCTAACAGATGTACTGTATCTGTCTTTTTTCTAATATTGTCTTCATATTAGAATGTAACTAACAAATGGTGCGTTCAGTTCAAGTTATATTGTGTTCACAATATTCACAAAAATGTATGGCATGGCGATATCTTATTTAACAGAGGTGAAGTCAAACTTTTCTAATAGCTGGCTCTTTGATTTCATAATGGCAGAAATTACTCGGTGGGCTGTTTCGCTCCACCACTACCATTGTCACCAAAAACTAAAATGACAAACCATAATTTCTTCTTCAAAATGATTCTGCAGCTAAAAACATGTCCGGGAAACTCAAATAAGTAGCTCTTAATACGACAGCAACAAGAGCATGGGGAGGTTTCTTGGGATGGTATTTACCACTAAAAGCACTCTGTACATTGTGCTTTCCTCTTCCCAGCTCGTTAAGAGGGAATTAAGGATGACGACTTGCACTCAGCAATATTCACATGCATCAAAGTATGATATAAGTGGAAAGCCAGTACATAGCCCCATTAAAACACATGATTATTGGAAAGGAGTGTGTTTGTCTGTGGTTCCGGTCATACTTAGCACAGTGATGTCAGCATAGGCCTCTTGTGGAGGGTCCGTATAGAGTTGGCACACATAGCGACCCTCGTCTGACAGGGACACGTTAGACAGCGACACCCGGAGCTCATTATCCGAGAAGTTGACGAGCTGGAATCGTGCGTCTTTCAGGGCTGAGAGAGAAATAGAAAGGAAGAGAGAGATTAAGAAATGTCTCTATAGGGGAACACTTTCTTCAACTCAAAATGAAGAAGCCAATCTCAACCAAATGACAAATATGAATATAAAAATGGCTGAATTAAACATAGATCCTGGCAAAATGACATGTCTTCATTGCCCTTCAATTGTCCCTCAGAGACACAGAGAATAAATCCATAAATCCTGTTTCCCTTTCCAATATGGCACATTTCATCTTGGCTAACCTTGTTTGCCCGCCCACCTAAGCACACACTACCAACTGTAATGTAGAATAACAACAACTGGTTAAAATGGGGGCCTATATACGCCTGTTCAGCCCATCCTGACATGCTGATACATTTATATCTGATCCACAGCGGCATTTATCCACTGCCTTCACTTTTTTATGAGTTGCTATTCAAAAGGGCTTCAGGGCTCTATACTAGTGTTTTTCTGTTTTCTGTTATTGTGGGGAAAACTATAACTAAGTAACAGCGTCTCCGCCATATATGGCGACTGCCAATTATAGCAGAGATAACAATACTTTGCCAGCCTTTTTGCCTCCTTTTTGGGCATCCTAAGTTGTTGAAGCCCTCTAACAACTAGTCTGTGGGTATGTCCCAGGCTGCCCAATATAAAAACAAATAGTCTGCACCTATAATCCAGCTCTGAGATGGTATGTAGGAGTGGTTGGTATTTAATGACCGTGGTCATAAAGGCCTCCTCTAGGCTAAGGTCAAAGGTGCATGCTATCTCTAACAGACACTTCCCTGGACTCTTCATCAACCACAACAACATCTGGTGTATTAGCTGTCAAAGATGTAAATATTTCTGGGTTATCACAGAGATGGAACATGGATGAAATGACACGGGAATGTTTGTACATTCTCACTGTAGATGCATGATATTTTGCTATGTCCTTCGCTATGAGTTCCACTATTCTATCGCGACGTGCTATGTACATCCTTTTGTATGTATAGCAGCCATTCAAGATGTGAGACAGTGTTTCAGTGATCTGTTCTGTGGTGTGGTGCAAGCAATGAGGAACCTGAGTGCAGGGGAACCAGATGGAGAGATCGAGTCTGGTGGGAAAGGCTTGTAGTCTGGCTTTAACTGTGAATGTGGTGATGTCCTCATTGAGTGCAGTGTTCTTAAGAAACGAGTGTGAGACAGAGCGAAAAGCATAGGGAAGACATGCAAGTTTCCCTTGGAGTTTTAGTCCAGTCCAGTGTTGTTGTTGATGATGTAAATCCATGAGGACTCGTCTGGCACCTGCAGCTGTTAGCAGGTGACTGTGACCAGCATAGGTGACACATGCGCGCACGCACGCACGCACGCACGCACGCACGCACGCACGCACGCACGCACGCACACACACACACACACACACACACACACACACACACACACACACACACACACACACACACACACACACACACACACACACACACACACACACACACACACACACACACACACACACACACACACACACACACACACACACACACACACACACACACACACACACACACACACAGGGCCCTGTTTGGACGATCTATGGCACAGGGTGCAGAATGTGGAATGCACTGCGTGTTATCTGGCGCAAAGCACGGCTCTTAAGTCTCTCTAGTCATGGGTGTTTTCTCCCATTCCCTTTAAGAGGGTAAACTTGAGCTATTAGGCACATTGCTATTTAAAAGACGGATCAGAGGAGACGCAAAACAAAGTCTGCTAAGGAAAAGTGAAAGTGTGCGACTATCATGCAGTATTAACAATGAGACAGACATTTGTGATATCTTGACAAATCAATTGAGTAATCACTCGCTCATTCTCAGTTATGTTCCTCTTTGTTTAAACCACTAATTAATTAAATGTAGTTCATGCGTCCTTGTGTCGGAGCTCTATGGATATTGACGACTGTTAACTGCTGCCCATCAAGCAGAGACAGATAAAGAAAGCCAAGAGGAAAAGGGTTAACAACATTCTTACAGGATGAGAGGTATTTGTAGATATTCTATCACCAATGAAGTGTATATGCTACTACTAATTGAAATAAATGCATCTATTTTTCTCTCCCTTACTTCTTCTCACTACTCATCTCCGTACAAAGAATATTGATAATTGACGCAATAAATTGATAATCTGGCCCAGATCGATTTGTTTTTTAACCCCAATGCAGAGTCCCTCAGGAATGTCATCTACCATGATGAACATGAGTTGTGTTGAATTCTTATGGATTTTGACTTCTGAAACAGGTGGACCAGGTGGCCGTGCTGCTGGTCAGAATGCACATCTTCCTCCTGTAGCCTAATATCTCCTCATGTCCAAGAGACATCTGTGATATCTTGACATCAACATAATAATCACATGCTCACTCACATTTTATATATACAGTAAATACATATTAAATAAATAAACAAACTGATCCCGGACCTGAGGCAGTATCACTTGACTGGTGGCAACGGCACAGAGATGCTGCACGTGTGAGTGGATGTAAACAAACACAACCAGGTAAAAGCAAGTCAGGCTATTTATTGGGCTATATAATTGTTACGCTATTTATTAGACTATGGCAAGTCCAGAACAGTTGAAAAAGGAAACAGACGTAGGAGTGTTGTTTGTCAATATATTGCCTAAGAGGCGGCTGCAGAGGGAAAGTTAAAATAGTGACTATCCTCACTGGCAGGCGAGTCAGTAGGATACTAGTCTGGGAGGCATTGCGTCGGAGCTTGGACAGCAGGGGCGCGGCCACTGCGTTGTGATTCAAATCAACAGCCAATGAAGAAAAGGGGGCGGGATCCACATGCAGTGGGTGCTGCATCTAAATAGGATCGACGGGAAGCAATTTCCCCTTGACAAATTGCGGCCGCCATCGTTGTGTACTGCTGTTTGCCTCTCGTCGGACTTTTTAGACGAGTCAGACCGGTAAGAGGCGTGTTCGCTCAGATTCTGAGCGTAAGCTACATCCCGCCCACAAATACCAGGGCTCTGGCCCAGAAGTTCCTCGCCAGAGCTGGCGAAAACTTCTGGGAACTCAGATTAGTAGGATACAGCAGTGACAACACACAAATGTGTGTTGGGAGGAATCAATTGACATTACGACTTCTTTTTTTTTAAAGAATGGTGACAATAGAGGAGGAAACATGAAAATATTCTCATAAGAGATCCCTTCAAATGAATGTATACAGGGAGAAGCCACTGAGACTGCTGCCACACTATACCACCTAATTTATTCACAAGTTAGCTGTCCAAATCTACCAGAACATTGACAACTACCAGTGGTGGGAGTAAGATGATGATTCAGCAGAAATTCCACATCAGGGAGATTTGATTTTTGTGTAGGAGAGCGGAAAGGCTCTACTCAAGACACTTTGAACAAGCCACAAATGCTGCATTGCCATTTGAAATGATTCACATGGGAGTATCGAAGGGGAAAACACATTTGAAAGGTATTTCACTAGAAGAAATACCAGCTTTATCCAATATCTGAATTGAAAAAAATAAGAAAAAAATGATTTCCCCAAAAACATTTTACTCTCGCTTGAGGTGATGTTTTAGCTTATTTCCTTTTTGCCGAATAAAATCAACATTTAACTCATATGACAATTGATTTTTCACTAATATAGGACAATTTAACACATTGCGTGCCAATCGCGTAGATCTACGCAAACCTAAATAATTGCGCAGCGTGCCAGTCGCGTAGATCTACGCGAAGTGGTCTTTTTTTTTCTTTTTTCGCAGGTTCACATTTCATTGTAGGCCTCTCTCGCAGTGACCCATTTCATTGTAGCACACCCGGAAACGGAAATATCCGTATCCGGAGATTTTCGTTCCCACCCGCCTCCGCTCTAAAGCTCCCACTAATCCTCAATTTTCTCGGTTGTTGTTTTTCTCCTCGCTGATCGCTGTTTAACATAAACCACGACAACTTCAAAATGGACGATCGCCGATCGAAACGGTCTTCTCTGGGCCACTCACACAGCTACCCTGTGTGTCTACAAACAGTTGAACACGCGATTTTAAAGGTATTTAGCGAGGTCTGTGGCGACGTGAAAAAAACAAAAAAACTGGCGTGGAATGTGTTAAAGTAAAGTAAGTCAGCATGACAGTTACACACACACCTCAGCTGTGCAGAACTGAAAGTGACTAGAGTTAATTTTCCCCTAAAGCCTTTGAATATGACTGAATACATGATAATGTTTACTGTGATTATGGTAAGCAAACATTTCATATCACAAACACCATAGAGTAAGAACTCCTATAACTTTTATCAGCAAAAAAAAACTAAAAAACTATTTTTGGAAATTGTGAATCAATTTTGAATCGTTGATAATACGATCCCCCCCCCCCCCCCCCCCGCCAACGCCCCTAATTAATAATGTGGGTCAAACGTTTCAGATGTAAATTGTAATTTTTATAATGATGACATGGTTCATAGATTTGCAAACATGCTTTTAATGTTGTCCAAAAAACCTACATCACTTGAAACTTCTCAATGCAACTGCATCAGTTAAAAGCACTGTGCGAAGACTCACAGAGGACTGTTCTTATTTCTGTTCTAAGTATTCAAAAGACATCATTGGTTTTGTAGGTGACTGAGGGTACTGTGAAACCTAATTTCCACTATTTGATTATTAACCTGACAGCGAGACCTGAAGACAGCTCATGAATAAAGTGATTTAAGTAAACATACCTGCTGAAGTGATCCGAAATAACAACACTGATAGACAGACGAACATGCCTTGTGATTCATTTGCCAAATATTGATGGACAATGGCATTTTCTTCTTTTCATTTCAGTTCATTCACAAGAGGTCATCAGCTGCTTAAAGTGGTGTTGAATATACATTGCTTATTTTCATGTTATCTTAAATAGCCAAAGGGTCCACAATGGCGAGAAGAAAAATAGCAGGCATTTCTAACACAAGGAAATCCACCAACTCCTGCAGGAATCTCTGCATTCAAACCTGACTACAAACCCGAGATTCAAGACGGGGGGTGGGGGCTAGCGTGTCTAAAACAACGCTTCAGTATAAGTTTAACTTAACAGCAAAATCTTGAGTGTTAATTTAACTCTGAGAGTGTAAAATGTTGGCTTCTTTTTTGGGGGGGCCATGCAAATTGTCTGCTTGATCCCTTTCCCCCCTCCATAGTAACTCAGCTCCCCCTTGATGGCTTCTCCCTCATTGGTTGGCTATATTAATTGTTCTTCTCGGGTTTGGTTAAGAAAAAGGGTGATAATTAGCAAACTTTACAAGTGGACTCAATCAGTTGGGATTATTAGTGAGTGCTGAAAGGAGCCCATCAAAGTTTTATTACATGGTGTTAGAATGATTATCTGGGACTCAAAATGTTGGATGACCTGACCAGACTTTCATTTAACTCATTCACTGCCATAGGACGACATTGACGACTTTTTTTCCAAAGGCCCAGACTGCCAAGGACAACTAAAACGACTTTTTGAAAGACACAGAACCCAAGATATTGTGATCCGAAGATTTGCTGCTCCATTCACTTCTTGGTTAACTTATTACTTAAAAATCCTGCATCTCGGCTACTGTGTTTTTTCACTATGTATTTTTGACCGAGACATAGTGCACAGTGAAACCCTCTGTGATTAGCAACCATCAGGGGATCGATCATACTGGAGATAAATAGTCTGTGACTACTTCAAAAAGGTAAGAAAATCGTAAAATCGCTGGCAGTGGGCAAACACGGCCAGAAATAAGTCTGGCAGTGAATGAGTTAAACACAATTTTGACCTGAATTAAAAATAAAAAGTCTTGAAGGGACAACAACACACATCCATTTAGTGGTGAGAAAGGACAGATGGCAGGCTTTTCATTATTGACACCAAGGGAAGAGACAGGATCCCTCGGAGACAGAAACAAATGACTTTGTTTTCTTTTTTACTAAAGGCAAAAGCCTAATTTTAATTTCAGGTTAAGCTACAATCCATAAATGTTATGACCGCTGTCCTGGCACATCTATTGTGCCGTCTGCTTCAAATAACTTTAATGACATTGTCAACCAGTCTGTATCCTACCCAACACCACCTCTAACAACTACAGATGTGCTAGTTATATTGCCTCTCCTGAGGGAAGGTTCCATTTACATGATTCCCGTCAGCAAAAATAATTCAGAAATATGACATTTAATTCCACTGTTATGACAATGACACACAGCTGCAAACTAGTCAGCCTCATGAACTGCCTTGAGGGTGTAAAGTGTTCGATGCCATACAGTCGAACAGTGGTGGGAAAAGTACTCAAATGTTTTACTTAAGTAAAAGTATTAATACTGCAATGTAGAAGTACTCTGTTACAAGCAAAAGTCCGGAATTCAAAATTTACTTGAGTAAAAGTACATAAGTATTGGTATCAAAATGTACTTAAAGTACCAAAAGTAAAAGTACTGAAATGTTTGAAAATAGCAGATCTACAAGCTTGTAGATCGGCTATTTTCAAATGGCTTAGGTATAAAATAGGGCTAAAGTGGTTAATGTATGTTTTATAATGTAATAATTTATATATGCAAAGTAACTAGTAACTAAAGTTTTCAAATAATTGTAGTGGAGTGAAAGTACAATATTGGCCTCTGAGATGTAGTGGAGTAGAAGTAAAAGTATTGAAAATTGGAAATACTCCAGTAAAGTAAAAGTACCTCAAAATTGTACTTAAGGTCAATAACTGTGGTGTCTGATTTCCGCCTTTGAACGATCACTTCATTCATTTTCAATGTTATCTTCGCACAATTGGTCCTCACTAATGCTCATTATAAGAGGGCACTGTTTCCGTCTACTCGCTCTGTGGCTATAAATATACTACCAACTATATTGAATAAATTAACATTTTATTCATTAAAATAAGCCCTGGATTTACATTACACTTATATTACCTACAAAGAGAAATAGAACACGAGCACACCTCAAATATGTGTATGTTCACTTTTCTGTATCTGCCCAAACAAAGCTGAAACTAGTTCTGAGTAAAGTGTTTAGTCAGCTGCTGCTATTTCTCCACCACTATATTTTAAAAAGCCTATCCTTTAAGGTACTGGTCAGCACACTTGAATTAATTCAACTCGCCAGCCCAGGCTTTCCACACACCTGATAATGACAGCCTCTTATGCGCCAAAACCTGATAGGAACACTACTAAAGAATAAGGGGCAAAAGGTTAGGACAAGTTGAAATCATGTTGACACTGCAAGCTTGTCGAAAGCTGAAGCATAGTTTATGGAACCCAGTGAAAACAGGGGGAATACGTTATGGTCTGACTACAGAAGAGGGTGGTGGTGTGGGTGCCATTTAAATGTCTAACCATCATGTCTTCTATTACCGATGAAACCAGCAATTCATGTTTAAAGCACCATTATTGTCAAACCAGTGGCGGCTGGTGGATTTTTCCCCAGGTAGTGCTACACCAGAAATTAAGCCATTAAGTTTATTTTTGATAGGCCCTGCCCTCGGCTACTAGTCATTCATTTGTGAAAGACAGACATAACTAATGGCTTGAGCAAAAATTATGATTATGACCTTTTTGTACTTGATAATGATAAAAATACTGCGGTATTATATGATCAATATCCATTCACTGCAATAACAATAGACAAAAAGTTGTTTTGTTTTATAAGTTAGGCTATTTTATTTTTACGATCTACGTAAGCATTTCGTTATGAAAATCAGCATTGCGTGTAAATCGGTAGAAAAATCAGCCAGTTGTGGTGGTTTTCATGCCTCAATAAGCTCGGTTTCTACTTCGACGCACAACGGTATCGCGTGTCGAACATTGCCGATCTACAAGCCCACAACGTGTCGCGAATCCGACGGGTTGTGGGCATGTAGATTGCACCGATACGTCGTTCGTAGAAGCATAACTCAGCATAGCCATAACAGGCATAGAAAGCGAAGCTTAACAGGGAAATGTGGTGGAATGAGCAGCAGCAGTCAGTGCAGTTCTATGTGTATATATATATGTGCTGGTCACTCCAAACCAGTGCCCACGGCGGCCCTGTTCACTTGCATTGAAGAGTGATCTGCGCATGTGCAAAACTTAAGATGGCGAGTCAATGGTAAAGATTTTTGCGCCCACAGCATTAAGTTTAGACAACGTAGAACGTTTTTTATCTACATTTTATGGAAGATTATACATTTCACTCAATCGCCATTAACTATATAATATTTACCTTGTTGGTTTGATAGTTTAAATATATACAGAATATATTTTAAAGTAATATTCATTCAAGGAAGATCTAGGTCTGGGAGAGGTGGTGCGGCGCACTAGTGCCCGCTATTGACGGGTTGCGCCTGTGTCAAACTCAAATGGAAAGGAGTCCATTCTGTGATCTATCACAAAAACTGACATTTTGTGATAGTCTGCAAGCATTTTGCTCAGGTAGACATCGTTCTTTTGCTCCTTTGCAAAAGTCCCAACAAATCCTGAGAAACAGGTCCTCAGCAACTTATGTTGTCTATCCCCTTCAGGGACAAAACATTGCTACAAAGAGTCCAGTGTGACCTTTATAAACATTTAAGATTTGACATTATTAACTGTGAACGCTCCAACCCATATGAACACAATGAAGCTGTTAGCTTAGCTAGCGACATAATGTCCAGAAATGATCAATTCTGAGGGAATTTATCTTGTGGGTATGTCTTTCGGACCCCTTCTTTAATTAGTTAATGTTATGTTGGTTGATGATAATTAGCTTCTAACTATAGATGATTAACCAAAAAACAACTGACTGGAGGTGTCATGGGGTTTTTCTCCTACAGCAACATGAGAGAATTTGCATGAACCCTGGAATTTTCAAAGGCATTTGTTGTTCATTCCTAAGCAATCTGCATGCTACTCACAGCATGTCCCAACCACTATAACACACCATCAAAAGCTACTGAAAGTCACGTGTGGGATAGAAAAGCAGTTCCTCCAAGCCACTGTTTGCTGTAATGTCCCCTGTTGACACCCAGTTAAACAAGCTCTTTTCAGGTTTTTGGTACCATATAAATCAGGTAAAATTGTAAATTAGAATGTCTACTGCCTATGTATGCCAGGAATGTGAGCCTCCAAGGCATTAAGAAGGTCTCCTTTGGCTTCAATAAACCTACAGGGTATAAAAGAGCTGAGGTGTGAGTGCTATAAAAGCAGAAGGTGAACCCCAGTAAAGTCTGGGCTCAGTGGTGGAACAAGTTAGCCACATGCAACCTCTAGTCCCAATTCTGGGGTGAACATTTGGCGATTATAGGCAATCTACAAGATCACATTGCGGTGCAACACGACATGCTGTGAGTTCGTAGATCGGCTATTTTCTGCAAAGAGATTTGGTGTAGATGGAAATAAATGAGGCGGCCTAGCATAGACCCCTGAGGGACAGTACAGTATACGATATAGGGTTTAAGTGGTTAAAGCTGGGCCCAGGGCCCAAACAAATGATCAGTCCCCCTACCACCAACCACTACGTTGTATACAGTCCCATGTGCAGTGGACATGCCAGCTTCAGAAAAGTGCTGTACTGTTGCATTATGGTGCTAAATAGCCCATTAGAGCTTAAAGGGATACTTCACTTTCACATAAAATAAACATTAAAAATATATATTAAAAAAAAATGAAAGAAGTTATGGCAAAATAAAGGCCCCCTCACACATTAGTAGGACACTCTAATGCGTGAGGGGGCCATGAATTTTCCATAACTTTTTTCATTTATTTTTAATATATTTTTTAAATGTTTCCCCGGCCCTAAAGTGAAGTATCCCTTTAACGTTACATCACTTTACAACAGACAATAACATGCCTGCAACGGCAGGCCTTAAAAGCCTCATTATATTTTTCTTGCACAAATTCAAAGTATTTGAGACATCATCGCAAAACACGTAGACCATATAAGTTAAAGCTATAAACAGGAAATGCCCTGTTTTGGGCATTTCCCGCTGAGAGCAGTTTTTCTGGGCGGGGCTAAACACCTCACCTGATGACAGTCTCAGGTGAGTTTCAGTGCTATCATCAGAGCCACTGATGGCAGAAGGCTGGTGTAGTTAGGAATTATGCCATGGTACACCAGTCTTTTGATGGTATACCCTAGAGTGCACTGCCATCTTTTGGCTAGTGTGCCATGCTATACGCTAGATATGGTAGTTTACGGCGGATTTGTTTTGTTTCTCAACACCGGCCACAGTGGCGCATCTCGCTAATCATTAGACTCACAGTCCACTACCACTGGGAGTCTAGGTTCGACTCCCGCCTGGGACAATACTTTTTCAAACAACCGCGGACTATTTTTTTTTCGCCGATAAAGTATAGTTTTGGACCGGACCGCGGCGGAGGGGCGCAGTCTCAAGCGAACTTGAGCCACGAGAGGCACAACTGAGCGCGCTAAAGCGCACGAGTTGCCGTGCCGAACGTTGCGAAGTTCGCTTTGAGCCTACTCAGCCCCGTCCGAGTTATGTACCGATAGGCACAGAATAGTAAATGATGTTGTGGGGACTGCGTTTGCCCCAACTGACACTCAAAGTGACTACTGGCCAATCACAGCGTGGGAAGGAGCCGTTGGGGTCGCGCATTGGCAACCAAAAAAAAATATTTTCTTTTTAATCAAGAAACGGTTAAAAAAAATGGGGTCACCAAAGAAATTCCCTCATCATCCCTATTTAGAGAATGTTTTATTTAATGTACTAGTTTGTTTGTTCAAACAAAACAACACTACAATGCATGCCTGCCTGCACAGCCAAATTGTGCATGACAGCACACACACAAGCTAAGAGTTCAGCACCATGGCGATCATGTCATTTCGGAGCCCACTTCAACCAATTACATGATGGGACACATATTACATGTGATGGGCCTGCTCAACATGTGAGGGGCCCGCGCATGTTGAGCAGGGTCCCCAGCCCCCACCCTCCCCCCAGCCCCCCTGAAGCTCTGCCATTGCCTGGGGTGGTATGTGGTTGAACCTGAATGCCAAGTACTTTTTTTAAAGATATAAACTTATTGAAACGTTGGTTTCCCAGTAGGCCTTCGTTACAAAAAAGGTGATTGAATGGACACCCTGCTTAGTATTTGAATTAAAGACTCCACCTTTTCCTACATATAACCCACGTCCTGGATATAGTGTATGCACATAACTGAAATCGACCCTTTCCACATCACATGGCCATAGACGCTGGGCTCCATACAGATGTCCTGACACAGGCTTATCTGTCCTTCATTCGTCTCGTCGTCGCGGAGTATGCCTTCCCAGCGTGGGACAGACTTTTAAGATGTCTTATTCAGGTACCAGAGGACGTCCAAGGGCATGCCTGTGAAGTCATCAGCAGCCCTCCCATGCACGCCTCTCCTCCCCCATGATTATCTGGAGGTGACTTACAAACATTCTTGATTTCATCACATGATCATTTCTAAGTGTCTATGGTAGGACAAAAGATGTATGACATTTATGGGCAATAAAATGAAACCTCCAATTAATCATTAAATCAAGCCCGGCACTTTCAAGACATACCTGTTGAAGTCAACCAGACCCCAGCATGAATACTTAATATTCAAAGAGAAAGATAGTCTGAGGACCTAATGCAGCACAAAATGGAGTTGAACTGCTAAACTACACCAGTAGGTTATAACATGCTACTTCAATAAAGCCTCGCACTCAGTATTTACCACTATGCATTATGCTATTGTTGTCTCCGCCAGGCCGAAAGGCATGGCGAGAGTATGTTTTCGCCCCTGTCCGTCCGTCCGTCCGTCCGTCCGTCCGTCCGTCCGTCCGTCCGTCCGTGTGTCCGTCCGTCCGTCATTCTGTCATTTTGTGTACAGCTAATCTCTGCCACCGTTGGCTTGATCGCAGCGAAACTGTGCACACACAGTCCCTGGATGCTATAGTCATTTAAAGAAACGGCTCATTTCAGATTTTTCATATTCCATCCTGATTGGCAAAAAATGGCTTTCAAATTTTGCAGGAGTACTCACGAACAAAATGCCTCAAATCATGAACACAGCATGCAATTTCCGTGAAATTTTGCACACACATTCCCATTAGGCCGAGGAAGGAATGCCATTTGAAAATGTTCAAATCAGCCTCATGGTGGCGCTGTAACAGGCCAATTCGTGCTTTTACCTATAACTGCACCGATCAGTGTAAAACTTTGTATGCACACTGTCTACAGGCCAAGGAAAAACCTTTGCCCTGCATTTTTCACATTTGCCTTTTATAGCGCCACCAGGAGGCAGACTTATGTAAAACACATTTTGTGATATTAAGCCTTCAGATTTGATCCAAACTTCACGCAAATCGGTACACATGATCTCTATAGCCATGTGATCAAGACGGATCTGTTTGATTTTTCATATTCTATCCTGATTGGCTAAGATTGACATGTAATGTTTACAGGAGTGGCCCGTGTTGAACAAATCATGAACGCACCGTCCGATTGCGGTGAAACTTTGAACACACAATTGCACTACGTTGAGGAACAAATGCCACCCTTTTAACATTGGCCTGTTATAGCGCCACCAGCAGGTCAAATTTAGCAAAACACATTTTTAGAACAAAATGCCTCAAATCATGCATGCAGTGTCCGATTGCTGTGCAAGGCCTAGGAAGAAATGGCACCCTTTTCACATTGGCCTATTATAGCGCCACCAGGAGGCCACAATAACCTACCTGACCTGGCGGAGACCTGTGCTCCGAGGAGCACTTTTTCTAGTTGAGTTATGTTTTGATTTGAGCCTTCATCCGGTGAAACTCATACTGTAGCATATTTACTGCATAATTTCCATGTTTCATTGGCAAATGGATATTCTGAGGTTTCAGGTTAAAAGACCATACTGGTGGTCTGGCATGTTTATACCGTTGACCACGGTTCACAGTATACATGACATTACAGTGACCACTTTGATTATCAAATGTCTATGACTTCTTAACTTTAATGTTTAACCGACATTGACTCAATTATTCAGGTAAGGTCGGTAACATTTGAATGGCTACTGGAAATGGTAAACAAACACTATAAATGAAGCCATTAATAAAAACAAAATGTCTATATGGCCGAAGCTGTTGAGGTGATTCTGAGATACCATATTCACAAGTTTGGGAGGAATGGATGGGCGTACATGTGGACGGCCAGAAGGCTGGCCAGATGGACAGACAACCTGGAAACATAATGCCTCCGACCATAGAATGACCAAAGCATAACATTCCACTAGCATGGTTCCCGGGGCAGAAGAGGCTGCCCTGCGGGACGCCAGCTTATAATGACGAGCTGGATGTCAGAGTGTTCTCTCTTGGAGAGATCACAAGACATCAAGGTAACAAGGATCACCTTGCCCTTGACAATGTTGTTATTCCCTGTGAAGTGCCAAGCGAACAGCCAACTCTGATCATGACATGAATATCCACTAACATCCACAGGTGCTGGTATAGGACCTACGTGGACCTGCACCTAACACATCAATAACACTGGGATGATGTCTCTCTCCTCTGTCGATCACTTTGTTTTCTCCAAAACTCTGTCCTTGTGGAAAAAGTTCTCCCTGTCAGGCTCAACCTTTATGTGGTCCCCAAGCACTCCTCCAATCCTCACTGTCTGCACCACCACACAACACACCCAACAGCTCATTGAATTTGAAGGCCATATCAAGTCATCTTTTCTCTATGTATACATAAAAATGTTAACATTTGACAGTCAAATGTACATTTGACAAGCTTAACATGTTCAGACAGTGCAATTATAACCTGTGCAACCTACACACGTTCCGTGCACCACAGGGCCATGCCCATACGTTGTTCCAGCAGTACATCCATCCGTTCCAACCGATATATCCAGTGGGAACCCCCTCAGAAACAGGGTAGGCTCTCCCTGCCGCTCTTCCAAGTCTAAATCCACGGACCCCCACACACTGCTCCATGCTGATCCATTGCCGAATCCCCATTCTGCATCTTGATTACAAACATTTCCATTGTTCACAACGCAGCCAGCCAGATCGGAGGAAAACACGTTCCAAAAACATATATCCAAAAACTACTATGCATGCAAACCGTCTGCCACGCATGGCCAGGCAGTTAGGAGCCGTGTAGGGAAAAAAGAAAATAAATTAAAAAGAGTACCAATCAGTCATGATTTCTTTGGCAGCACAGGCTGGCAGTATTTCCTTATTAAGTAAACACAGATTACATTATTAAGTAAGCACAGATTTCATTATAAAGTAAACACAGATTTCTTCATTTAGTAAGTAAACACTGCCATGCTTTGGTTGCCACCTGGAAGGCTGTTAGCTGGATTAGTTATGAGCAGAAATTAACGTACTGTAAAATTTAAATCCTAACTGATTTAACTACGGTTATCTTCCCTGAATTATAAGTGGGATGGGTGGAACAATAACTGGCCCACACGCAGTCCTGATATCATGAATACTTTGTACTGCATGTGATTAGTCCTGACATTTTACATACTTTGTATAATAGTCCTGACATGAATACCTTGCATGTGATTAGTCTTGGCATCATGAACCTTGTGATTAGCTATGAGTTACAACGCAATTAGGTGTCAGTATCTTCAGTAAAGTAGATCCGAAGAAAACCGGAGGTTAAATGAGTATCAAACATGCTGGATCTATCCACCACAAACTGCTGGTGAAAACAAGGAGATCAGTAATGCATAGAAATGTATACCACACCGGCCATGCATTAAACTTCAGAGGGTTAATAATAGGACAATTCACTTCCTTTTCAAGATAGATCTCTAAAAATGATTCTAAACTTGACATAGTGATACATTGCTATAGGCAACGACAAACACAAAGCTGCTTGTGTGTATTGTTAGTGTAAGATGTCATGTACTTACAATATGTTGGTGCGTGGTATGTTGTACCACCAGCATTTATATACAGTGTGTGTGTGTGCATGCGTGCGTGCGTGCATGCGCACAGTCTACTAGTCTACTATGCATTAGAAATTATGCAGTAGTTTGAATTTGGTGATGCTTGTAATCAAGCACTTTTCAACCACTCTTTCTACCATTAGTCTTGTGAACCATTTTGTAATGCATTTGCATCCATGTTATATATTTATTATCATCTTTGCCATCATATTTTATGTATTAATGTCAGCCTTTTCCGCATTCAAGTGAGTCACTCACGTGTGAGAGTGTTATCCATGCAGTACATCTTAAGGGTCTGACCTAAGTATCTTGCTAATGTGTTTTCCACATCTTGTGGATTTGCGTAGGGTCATTGTTTGACGCAAATCGTGTACAAAGACAATAATGCATATTGGATGGTAATCTAGGACACTGCAGATGAGTCTCACCATGACAACCTCATGCAACTGTTCTGAGGACAGATGTAAGCGCTTCAATCACACTCACACGTTCATCAAACAAATCCTGAAGGTGTGGCAATTGTCTATTACAGTCTGAAAATCACTGTCATGTAATATAACGGCAGTACTCTTTTCTAAGCTGGCATTTCATTTTAAACCAAATTACATTTTGAGATTGACTATAAATACTGGAGGCAAATGTAGGGCAACTAAAATGATAGTTATATAATCTGAGCTCTGGTTTAAAATATAGTACATGCACTAGTTCTAAATGAGAATGAACATGAAGGTTTTCTGAGGGTGAGAATACACAGAGTAAACTAGATATTAAATGAAATGATAGAAATGAGATTGTTTGAAAAATAGCTTCATAAAATAATATACCTTTTGGGGAAAACAGTCTGCTAGAAAAGCATTAAATACCCCAGGGCTACTTATATTACTGGGTCTTATCAAGTTCATAACAAAGCATATCGTTGCTGTCAGGCAGAAACCTTGTATATATACAAATATATACAAAAAATCTACTTCTTATGTTTTTTTTTCGAGTGCCACACAAGTAGTGAAAATAGCAGATAGGCTATTTTCACCATTTAAATTAGAATAATAATACGAATAAAAAAGGAACGGTTTTGGACATACAAGGTTTCCACCCGACAGCGACGAAATTTAACTATGATTTATATGATCAAGTGGGAGGACATAGATGGATAATGTTAATTTGCTAATTTGTAGATTCCGCACAAAACTATAGTTAATCATATTTAATGGTTTGTGTCACAGCTGAGTGTTAGATTCCATTTGTCATTTCAAAAGCAGATTGGGTGAGCTATCTGAGTGATGTCATGAAATTGGCTGGTCTGACCAGGTTCAGGTGGGAGGGATTCATTAGTGACACACAGATGCTGAGTCGCGCTGCTGAGTCACAGGAATTTAGCAAGGCACTACACTACAGAAGAGTTGCATGTTAGCGAGTGGATACTTTCTGGGCATACTCGCTGTGCACACAGACACTGTTAGGATCCCTTTCCTCCCCATAATAGTTTAGTCTAGTTGAAAAATATGCTGTTATATTCATCGTATGTACGTACTTCCCCCGGAAACAATCTTTATCGACCAATCACAACACTTGTTTCATTCACAGAGAATGTAAACAGATTTGTAATGCCACGTCATTTCCTTAGCCGCCAAATTCCGGTACCATTTAGGCATTTAGCAGACGCTCTTAATCCAGAGCGATTTACAGTAAACAAGGACAACACAAGGTAATACATCAAATGCAAAGAAATAATAATCTAGGATCAAAGGTAAACCATGAGCCAGCCTAACAGTAGAATATAAAAAATATATATATAATAATCTGTACATTGAAACTATACACACTATACGATGCCAGGTCAACAATGACCTGGCATCTGTCTACATAACATGCTATCTAAATTACATTTTAGCATTTGCATAAGCCTGCAAGGTCGTTGAGGATAAGGCAAGTGCTACGCCAAGTGCTACGGGCTAAGGTGGAGTCTGAAGAGGTGAGTCTTCAGAGTACTTCCGTTTAGACACACAACCGGCTAGGTCTCGCCCAGCATGCTTAAACACTTTATACTTAGATGACCGGAGTCCCCCAGGGCTCTACTAAGTCCACTCCTTTTCTCCCTCCACACCGAACATCTTCGACGATAAGCTCACAAAGATCAGCTATTTTAGCCAAATGTTCGCCCCAGAACAGAGACACTAGGGTTCATGATAACAAATTATTTCAGAATGTGATTATCATTGAAAATGGAAGGGTTGGAATGTGTTTTGCTCACTTTAATTTTGATGCTAATGTCAAGTGGGTTCTTGATGATCTAATAAATGGCTAAAAGTGTCCATAAACTCATACAGTATGGGATACTACAGTACTATTTATGATGAAAACTTAGCAGAACTAGATAAAAAAACTAATCAAATGTGGTGTAATCATAATTTTCATTCTCAAATTTGTTTTCTTGGACTTGGTAAAGAAAATGTAATACCTCTCGGCATCTTGAAGAGTGTGTTCAAATAGCATGAAACCTCAGAACTTTTAACAACAAAACAACTGGTACTCAACTGCAATCATCGGCTATGAAAGCTCTCAGTAATGAGGATTGGAAAAATTGTGAATTCTATCATTAAAAAAATAATTAAAACAACTAAGGTACACTACTCTCGCCATATTGCACAGCTTTCCCTCTTTTAATATCACATGTCTATTCAACCACACAAAAAAAAATTCACAAACAATGAGAATGGAGAACAAATAATAATGGAATTTCTTAGTGGGCGGTCGGAAAACAGTATAGATCTAAAAATGTCTCCTCTCAGAGAGGCATGTAGGTATCTTCTTGCCAAAAGAATAACAATGAGTTAACTCATTCAGTGCCTGACTTATTTCTGGCAGTTTGGCTCTGAGTGCCAGAGCCAAAATTCATTGTAAAAAAAGTGTTTTGGAGCCGAGATACAGCCTTTTTCAGTAAGAAGTTAAACAAGAAGTGAATGGAGCAGAACATTTTCAAATCATCATATCTTGAGTTCTGAACATTTTATTTTTAATTTTTTTTGGACGTCTTAGACGTCCAGTGGCACAGGGCTTATGATACAACGGACGTCTTAGACGTCGAGTGGCACTGAATATTAAGTTAATAAATAAAGTTTAGCTTAAATACAAGTGCATCGTTAACCCATTAAAACCGGGAAAGCATCTGTGTCATTTTAGATTTTAGCTAAAAAGCATTATTTTATACTTTGGCCATTCAAAAATAGCAGATATACAATCTTGTAGATCTGCTATTTTTTACATGTCTTAAAAATTGGTGCAAGTGTTTGAATATATATTTTTTTTAAACGAACATTTTTAACTCAAATCTTTGCTTCTGGAGTCCCTGGAACAAAAATATTTTGAGATGGGGGTCCGCAGCCAAATATATATAATTGTGGGGGTCCTTGACAAGAAAACGTTTGACCACCACTGATATACTGTAGCAACATTATGTTTTTCAGAAAACATTCTTTAGAACTGGCCTCAGGTCTTAATGAGTTAATTAGAACATTTGAAACTTGTTTGTATCAATGTTTCTCCTGACTGAACTCTCCCACCCCCCAGTCACGAAGAGTCAGTACTGAAGGACGAGTCACCTCACAGGATATTGAAGAATGTTCCTTTCTCATCAGATAAGACCAGCTTCACGTCCCAGGTGTTTTACATCAATATGAATACATTAGTTTCACCTCCCAGGTGTTCTACATCAATATGAATACATCAGAAAATCAACACCATGTGGGTGGGGGGTGGTTTGTGAGTGTTCAGTTGTGACCTTGGCGTTTTGGTTCCGTCTGCATTTAAAGTGACTTTGGGAAAAATTTAGCTTCTAAGTTGTCATATTCCATAGGGTCTAACACCCCCCCCCCCCCCCCCCCACACACACACACACACACACACACACACACACACACACACACACACACACACACACACACACACACACACACACACACACACACACACACACACACACACACACACACACACACACATCCATTTGTAAGCTCTCAGAGTTACCAATAATTTAGCCGGGGACCCCCTGGGACACCCTCAAATACCTCTGGGGTCCCCAGACCACACTTTGAGTCTGGGGACTCAAAGTATTCAGTGACAATATCACCTGGATGTTTCATGTGTCTTCACTACTGAACCCACTACAGTACATTGTTACATTGTTGGTAAAGATCACACCTTACCATTCTGCTAATCTCTCAGCACCTCTGCCATTACTAGTGTATCTACAGTACGTCTAGTCCATTTTGATAACAGTGTATATATACATATACATATATATATATATATAGGTAGGTATCCGAAATCCGTTACAAACCCGCAAAAAAAGAGTCAAAAACCGGGAAAAAAACTAAATAATGCATGCGTGCCCACCCGCTCCTGTCTAGGCCCAGCCTATGCTAGCGTTCTGGCTACGCCACTGGTGCGTACCCGTGAGAGTGTGTCTACCTCGCGTTCACACCTCTTACCAAAGCTTACAAAAGCTGCAGAGTGTCAACAGCGTGAATTAGCATGATAGAATAACGGCCATTGTGTGACCTGTCAAGTACTGTAGGTGTAGGCATACTGTCAGATGTTCTGAAGAAGTCCAAAGAGAACGTTTGGATAACAGTGGCTGATGGATTCATGAACTAAATTACAGAGGTGACGTCTGCAAAGTAAATGCATAAGACAACATTAAAGTATCCCCATTATGCATGTAAATAGAATAAAATGTGATACATATATTGGGGGTTAATAAATAGGCCTACATTTTAAAGAGGTTATTTCAATCAGCGATCACTCGTGACGTAGTGCTCCACTAGTTAAAACATCCACAGTACACCCCTGTTCTAGTCCACCTGCTTGACCCAGCAAGATGACATGTCTAAATTCTAACAGAGTAATATGGCCATGTGAACAATTACTGCACTGAGAAGCAGCAGTAAGTCAGTGGTTAGTGTGTCGCCCACACACAACGTGTCCATCTGGATTGGATAACTATTTTCCTTCATTCACCCTTCCTTTCATCATCCACTCATCCTTCATCTGCCCTTGGTTCCCCGTCTTTCTGCACTGTCCTGTCTAATGAAACGAAATGATCCACTTTGGGAAGATTGACCACTTTTTTTCAGCCCAAGGGCCCCTTAGCTGACAGAGAGATGAAGCAGGGCCCCTGACTACATATTGTGTAAAATTGTGTTTCATATAAAACTTTTTCACAGATTTCATAGATAGTTTTTGACAGCACTGTCATCAGTGTACGTTGGATTCATGTTAATGTGTATTATTTGAAATGTAACCACTTAAACTGTCAATAATTAATAAACTTGACATTTCACTCTGTACTTGGTCTGCTCTTTATTTCCCGAAAATAGCCGATCTACAAGCTTGTAGATCCGCTATTTTTGGCTAAAGTTCTTCTCAGAATAGGGATGCTCGTTCAAGTGGTCGATGTAAAAAAATATATACTATCACACAAAGATTTGGCAGCTCCCCGGTAGTAACTCTGGGGACCCCTAGGGGTCCCGGACCCCCTGTAGTTACAACTGTACTTGGTGTACTCTTTTTGTTCCCTCTCTACACCAAATCTCTTTGCGACGCGTTGTGAACTTGTAGATCTGCAATTTTCGACAATTTTCCCCCCAGAATAGGACTGCATGGGGCTCAAAACGGTTAATAGTGCATGAAAGTAGTTCCCTTCTCCAGAAGGTGGCATTCCTGTTTCCTGTTCAGGGTCAGTTTGTCATAGCTTCGTCTGATTGGCTCGGCAGCAGATTTGAACTGGAAACACACAACATCTTCAAATGTGTTTCCATTTCAAATCGCTCTTCCCGTTCAAATTTGTCTTTCCATGGCTTCAGATCAGCATGGTTCACCATTACTCACGTCTCATGTCTCTGAAGTAGATGGTTTGTCTGTTGGGGTTGAGGAGCTGGATGACAGAGTCGTCATTGTTCTTGACCCGGCAGCTGATGGTGGCCATCTCACCCTCCACCACTGAGACGTTGTCTGTCACCAGGTTCTGACTCACAACTGGCAGGGGGAAAAAAAGAGACAGAAGAGAGAAAGATGGGCCGACAGTATAGCTTAATCAGTGACTGGAGTGACGTATATGTGATGAAGTTAATATCACGAGAACACAACGCAGCGGGGCTTGACAATGTCAGCTAGTCGCAGGTGTTCCTAAATCACAGCTCACCTGTGAAGCCATGAAACAAAACCACCTCTGGCCATGAAAGCATGCAACACATTTACACAACTGTCAGCATAACAAGGAAATGTCTGGTGAAGTGAAAGTGAAACTCATGAAGTGTTAAGAGCTTTCTTTTCCTTTTCTTTTTTTTTTCTTCAGTGAATATCTTAGTTACACCAACAATGTTCTTGTGAAGCACTGTTATATTGCTTAGTCAAGTATTGATTAAGATTGCCATTTCCATTTGGCCAAAGGAGGCATGGTAGCCCTACCAAAGGTAGGCATGGTAATAAAAAACAGCTAGTGGTAGTCCCACTAACACACCCTAATCACCACACTAGTCGACATACCCAAAAGCAACCAGTTTGTCAATGTGTACAGCAGTGATTCTCAAACTTTTTCATTTCAAGGACTCACAGTTTATAATGCATTAGGCCAAGGGGTCCCAAACTTTTCAGGCCACGACCCCGCCAAAATAATCATATTTGAACTGGGGACCCCCCCACCCTAATCTGTGTATGCAGCGTTCAGTTGATATCCACCCTGACAAGCACTTGGAATTGTAGGAGTTGACATTACATTTAGTTTGACTCGGTTCCACAGATATTGTGAAAATAGAAAAAACTACAAGCTTGTAGATCGGCTATTTTCACAATGGTTGCCTTTCTTACGTAATATTTGTCAATTTGGCATTGAAAAGTCCTCAAATTGTCACTTTAGAAATGTGCAGATACCCTGTATACACTTATACTGTACGTTGGTTTGTTTACTGTTAAGTTAGAAAACATCTGGGGACCCCCCTGGGGATCCCGACCCCCAGTTTTGGAACCACTGCATTAGGCCACAGACCTCCATAACCGAGAGTGCATTCCATGCATCTACTCCTGCATGGAAGTGTGTACAGTAAGTGTGTACGTGTGTAAATGTAATTGAGAATACTTTTGAGAACATGCGTTTCAGACTACTCACTATACATAATCTGTCCTGTATCTAATACATATTTTGTCCCTTTTCTTGTTTCTTTTAGTTTTCTTCTTTTCACCTTGAAACAAAAATATATTTCCTTTCTGTATCGGTGAGCAAGGCAGAGGTGGAGAGGATAGAGGATGTTTAAATTGTGAGCGTCTTGGAAACTGCTTGATTGTTCTTGCGATGGTAAATAAACAACTCTGACAAGTGCTGTGGAGTGGTAGGATTGTGGGGTTGGGCTCTAGTCTAGACTACACTGCAAATGCATGCCGATGTCACAAAAACAACAATTTTCAAAGGGATGCATTTATGTCTACAAGGGATCTTCATAAACAGAAATTAACATTATGATGCTGTGAAAATAGAGCCTTCTGCTTCTGTGATAGCAGAAGCACTGTTAGCACTGTTGCAGAAGCACAATTAGTCTTGCATACAGCCAAACGGACAGAGATCTCCATCTACTGATACTTGTGGGGAAATCTAAATTCAATGTAGGGCTTGAACGGCAGAGAAAACCAGCGCTAACAAACCTACGCCAACTGCTTTGAAAATAAATAAACAAACAAACAAACTCACTCACTATTAGTTTCCATCAATTGTGAGATAATTCACTACAAAGCATTAAAAAGGCAGGCTAAACTAGGCCATATTGACATACTGATATCTACATTCTCTGGAAACAGGGAATAATGCCTACACAAGGCTAAACTAGGCCAGGAATAATCACAATATTGACACACTGATATTTGCATTCTCTGAAAACAGGGAATAATGTTTCCTACACAAGGCTAAACTAGGCCAGGAATAAACATAATATTGACATACTGATATTTATATTCCTGGGATTGAGAAGGGAAAAACTAAACAAGCTACTCATTTTGTTATCAGCGTTTGAATGGCTTCATAAAACAGCTACTAAGAAATTGTTTAGCAGTCGGATTGTTTTCTATACAATTGATTGCAATGCAAGTGTCACCTGTCAACACTCCTCTTGTCAACACTCCCTCTATCGTTTTCTTTTGCATGTAATAATAATAATAATAATAATAATAATGGATTTTATTTATAATGCACTTCACATTTGTGTAAATCTTAACACATTCCCTGCCAAAAACGTAGATCTAAGTTTTTACAATTCAACAGTTCACTCCCAATGACGTAAATCCAATTGTTCGAAGATCTTTAGACTCCTATCCACTTCCTGGTTAACTTATTACTTTAAAATGCTGTATCTCGGCTCCTGTGTACTTTTTTTTTTTACTATGTATTTTTGGCGAAACATGCTATTTTCAACTGGCTGCAATTATGGAACGGATTACCGCAATCGAATTTTTTTTCCCCACGATTCCTACGAGACTCCTGTGTGTGTAATGAGGGGATCACCATGAGGCCGGGGATTACGGAAAATATGTTGTGACTACTTAAAAAGGTTAGAAAAATCGAAATAACCCTGGCAGCTTCTAAAAAAAACAGGTACATAGTACCTGGCAGTGAATGTGTTAATCACACCACTATAAAAGTGAAAAAAACATGAGGGCATAAAGCCTAGAGGTAAAACCAGTGTAGCTAAAAAAATGCTTTGTTAAAAACGTAGGTCTTTAGTCCTCTCTTAAAAGAATCAACCGACTGTGGTGCTCTCAGGTGGGCAAGGCATTCCACAGTTTGGGGGCGGCTGAGCAGAAGGCCCGTTCACCCATATGTACGCAGGTTGGTCTTGGGGGTATTGAGGAGGTTAGTGTTTGAAGAGCGGAGGTTGCGAGCCGAGGGTTATGGGGAAACTAATTGCTTGAGGTAGGAAGGAGAGTTGCTGTGGATGCACTGATGAGTTAGCAGGGATATCTTGTATTCGGTCCGGGAAGTACTGTACTGTACTGTACTGTAAACACGCATGTACACACTCGAAAGCACTGACAAAGCAGAGACAATGACTGCCCAGTATGGGACACCATGGACAGATTTGACAATCTGGGGGGGGAAAAGTATTTGTCCCTCTGAAGGGTTTGATTTTGATATTTTGAATTTGAGATGTTTGAGATACCTGGCTTCACATGATAATCACAGTCATTGTCATGATGTAAAACATAACAAGCCATTTAATGTCTGCATTTAAATGCCATTATTGATGTCACCATGTCTAAGCCTGTGGAAGGAATAAGTACATTTCTACCTTTGTCTACCTATGTAAAAAAAAAAAGAAAAGAAAGAAAAAAGATGACAACATTCCAAAGAGCTACCCTGAGGTCCTGTTCAACTGCCAGAGCTAAAAGTGCCAAGATAGCATTTATTTCACAAGGAAAGGTGTGCATATTAGACTATGTCACAAAGGCAAATAATTCAAGCTTTGCATTAGACAATACAGACATTGCAACATCTGTTTTTACTGTAGATATTTTGCTTACTCGTTCAAAATGGCTAAATATTTTATATACAGTAGATAGGTTTGATTTATAGTTGCAGTACTTTGTACCACATAGTTGTTTTCTTAGCACTCCAATTCCTCAAACACTTCCTACAGTAGGTTCATATTGCTTACTCTGACCTTGCATTTCTTTAAGTCATCTGGATAAGAGTGTCTGCATTCTAGACCTGAATTCTAATACTTGTGAAAAGGTAACACAAGATACAGTACATTCTACAGAACAATTGTCACCAAGCAAATCACATTATTATTCAGCTCTCTAGATGAGGCTTTGTCAGATTGTGTTTTGTGCATAACTAATATCTTGTACTTGAGATTGAAAGCAAAAGAGACAAAGGGAAATACGAATTCAAATGTGCTGCTTGTACAATGGTCTTTTCATGTGCCCCTCTTTATTTCTCACCATCTGACACTCGGTAGAATTCATTTCTGAACATTACAATTATTCCATTTTACAAACACAGTGGCTGACGGCCTAATTTATTAAAACCATTACTCTACCATTGTGCTAGCAGCCTATCTTATATTGAATAAAGGCTTTGTGTAACTTGTAAAAACAAAGTAACATATAATAATGGATAACTGTGTTTTCCCTGAAATGATTTCCCTCTGGTGTTCTGTGGGTCCATGTAATGCATGTGGCTTGTGAACGGCATACACTCATTTACTTCTTAATGTGTTGTTGCAGTGCCTGCTGATTAACATAACACATAGTGAATTTGGTCAGAGCAAGTGCACGTGTATGTGTGCATGTTTGTGGGTGAAACAGAAACAGAAAAATCACAGGAGAGAGGAGGGGGAGAAAGTTGTTGTTTCCCTGAGTGTCTGATTGCACTTCATCCTGTCTGATTGTGTTGGATGTCTGAGAGTTTGATTGCAGACCTGTGTATGTGCGTTTGTGTCACCGACTGCAAAGGCTTGATTTCTGAATAATGAAATTGAATGTGGTGTGGTGGGTGCACTGTATGAATTTTGCATAGCCTAGCTGCCGCCAGCCCACACTGATGCTGTAGCAGAAGTTCAGCCACCCGTGGAGCATGAAGGGACAGCCAGATGACAGCCTAGAAAAAGGTCATGCTCACTTCCATGATCTGTCCACTCCATGCTGTGGGATCCCGCTTGGAACGGGTTTTATAAGTCAGGTTTAAGTGCCAAACCACAGGAAACAATGGCACCCTTGTTATTAATATTCATCATGGGCGATTGGATTATAATCCATACATCCATACGCCTGCTACAACGAGCATCCATTAGTCAACCAACAACAACATGAAATCACAATCCGGCCATGGATAGGTCCACTCCATGTTGAATGATTAGCTTCATTATTAGTGTTCCCATTTGAGCAAGCCATTACTGAATGGACTTTTGAGCATGGTAATGATGCCAACCCTGATGCCAGAAATGTGTCTGATTCTAGAGTGTGCCCTACTTTGGCGAGACCAGACTTTTGACTGACTCAAACATGGGTGCCACAAATTACGAGTATGCCCGCACGCACGCACGCACGCACGCACACACGCACACATATATAATGTGTTATTTCTGTAATTTAATGTGCACGTTCCAACGCTACTCCAAGGAGTCTACCATTAATCTGATCTTATTTGATCTTATCTTATCTTATGCAGAGTTGAACCGCCCCCTAACAGACCACATACACAGCCTGGGACAACAGAGAAAGCCCCAATGCTTCTTCCAGTTAAGGTGCTATTTCTACCTTTAGGTCTCAATCAGACACTTGTCAAATCCATCTCCTGCTCTCCTGCGGCGTGCTGATATGGAGCAGGGTTTACAATCCACAACCTGTTTCAGTGTCAGCCTATCCTGGTCTTGGTAAACACAAAGTGTGCGCACACGCACACACACACACACACACACACGTACACGCGCGCGCGTGCGTGCACACCACTGATAGCTCCATTTGTACCGCTCCAAACCGAATGCTGCAGGGTGCTAGCACCAAGGATATTTTGGAACACAACAACAACGTTGTAAGAAACTGAATGCATTACATTTCTGGTGCATTTCCTGTCACTGTGTCATTTTGCGGTGAGTGTTGGGGGCAAAGACATGTGAAAATTGTGTTTTGTCAAAACCACTTTATGTGTAAAGGTTGTTGTGAAAAATATACCAGTGAAGGTCAAAAATATAGTAATATAAGTAATACTTGTATTACTTTAAAGGTAGGGTAAGTGATTTGCGTTGGTTAAAATAATTGTTAAATAGCTCTATATTCTGATAGTACCCATTGCTATAGAGTTTTGTTCAGTATAGGGAGTCTCCTTGTCTCTCCACCTCTTTATTAAACAGAAAATGCATTTTCGTTTCAGTTTCAGTTTCATTTCCAATTTTATCCAATCAGGACAGAGAACTCAATCAGGATACAGATTAAACAAGTGAAATTGGAAGTGATGACACTAAGAAATGAGCAGGCAAAATTGGAACTGGAACACTATACAAATTAAGCTTAAAAATGGGTACTTTCTCCTGATTGGCTGAGATTTTGACACCTACCGAAAAATGTATTTTCTGTTTATTAAACAGCTGGAGAGACAGGGAGACATCTGTTACTGAAAAAACACTCTATAGCAATGATTACTATCAGAATATAGTATTTTAACCTTTTAACAAAATACTTTTTGTTTTAACCAAAAAATATCACTTACCCTACCTTTAATGAAATTGTACCATCAAAAGTACCATCATCAATAGTAATTACTTACATCTACAGTTTTTGGTGAAAGTTCAGCGAACATGAAGAAATTTCACATGAGCAGATTTTTTTTTAATAGTCCCCATTTTCACACAGCTTTACTGAGAGTTGCAAATCGTTTTCTTTAGTGACAGATGGCAGCCTATATTATATTGCACCTTAGTGACAGTTTTAGTGCTGCTGATCAAAACATGTTAGTTTATTTATTGCTTTGTATTATCTGTCATAAAATACTGCATACAGTATGTCACTATATGGAAAATTATGGGGACTATTTCTAATGCTACTGAAATAATGGAAGCCATTGGCCACATTTACATAATTGTTAATTTGCTCTCTCACTACAGGCCAGCATTCATTACACTGATAAGCCACATAAAAGACTTCAAAATGGTTATGGATATCTACCCAAAGGGAAAGTTTTGTAAAAGTCTCCAATATGTCCTAATGTTCTATAGACCAATTATTTGTTTACTAACATTGAGACTGGACGCACAGGTGATTGTTTCACGCAATCAATTCCCAACCTGTTGTTTCGGGGTACGCTGGTTTCAGCACACCCCAACCCCCTCTTGTGTGTTGGCTAGTGAGGCACGTCCTAGCGAGACCTGACATAATGGGTTTCATTGCGCGCATACTGGTTGCGCGCATACTGGTTGCGCGCATACTGGTTCTTATCAGTGTGACATCGTCTGTTAAGGGGTCTATTCAACCATAAACATCCAGGGGTTTACTCTGCTTGCCTGTCACTTGCTTCTCACAAACCAGCTGCTGTATGTTGGCCTGCCCATGCATTCCAATTGGCTGGTAGTTGGTAGTCGGTTGTTTTCTTTTTTTCATCCCATGATTTTTTAACCCTATTTTTTTCTAAGCTTGTAATCCTGGGTGCTACTCTCCCTCTGCCAGCCTGGGGAAAGCCCCAAACTGAGCTCATGCTTCCTTCAACGCATGAGGAGTTAGCAGGCTGCTTCTTATCACCTGACAGGGGGGAGTTTCCCCGGGAGGACGTAGCGCGTGGAAGGAACACGTTATTCCAACCAGTTCCTTTCCCCTCCATCAGGCACCCCGGCTGACCAGGGGGAGGCAGTATAGAGACCAGGATTACTGCATGTTTTTTGTGAGGGTACACGGGGAGAACATGCAAACTCCACACAGAAAGGCCCTTTTGCCTACCCCAGTGGGTAGGGCACTGATGACGTGGAGGAGAGAACGCGCCCCCAGCCCCCACAGCGTCCCCGGCGGGAATCGAACCCAGGACCTTCTAGTTGTGAGGCGACAGCGCTACCGACTGCGCCACCGTGCCCCCTAGCCAATTGTTTTCGACCCAGAATGTCTTCCTATAGGGCACAGCAGTGGCGGCCATTTTGTGGTGCCACAGATAGAAACCCCATTAATTTCCCCAACATTATTTATATAAATTATTGTAAGCCTGGAACCAAGCCACCCAGGCTCCTGATGAATCATGACCATAAAACATTTGATTATGTGTCCAAACATATTTGAATATTTAATTATTTGATATGCTATATTTAATAAATACACTTTTATTTGTGGTTTTCAAATATTGTATGACACAAGAGAGGCAGTCCACTCAGTGAGTGGGTGGGGTCTATGGTCTGGAGCCAGGCTAGGGCTAACCATAAGCTGTGTGTCCGTGCGTGCGTGCGTGCATGTGTGACAGAATCAGATAGAATGTGTCGCTAAGTTTGACACATTATGAAAATGTAGATTGTAAAGATTTCAAATGATGTGTCATACATTAATTAATACGTAAATGACAATTACGTTTTTTGTGATCCTAAAACTGCTATTTGAGTAGATTATTCAATATTTAAACTTGTGTAATATGCAAAAGTGTTATTTCCACAGATCCAACAATATGGACATTAAATAAAATACCTCAGATTAAACCATCTCAATATAACCAATGCTGTCGGATCAATTGAAATCCTCTCATGAGACTTTTGACAGAAGTATTGTAGCATATTAAAATACATTTGTAATTAATGTACACTGCTCACATCACTAATGCACATGAAGGCTGTTTTAATCAACACAGAGAAGCTTGTTATATAAGAAGACTCATGTCCACCAGAAAACGAAGAAGAATACAAATCATGCAGTATGTTCTTATGCGAGAACAAGCCACGATCAATAAACTGCGATTTATTTTATCAAAATTAAACATGGAAGTGATGGCTTCTTAAATGTACTCTACTTAGCACATCAGAAGCTTTGATAGAGCCACGTAGTGTAGCTTTATCAACCAGATAGACTCCTGATGGAGTCATACAGAGTAGCCCTATCAACCAGACTAACGCTAGATAGAACCTAGTAGACCTCATAGAGCTACATGGTGCAGCTCCATCAGCCAGACTTATACTAGACTCCTGCAGTAACACGCTCCACTGTCATTCAAGTTCAGAACATAATTGTGAGCTAGGTCTATAATTTTCTGAACACAGCACAGTTGCGCGCGCGCGCGCGCGCGCGCACGCACGCACGCACGCACGCACGCACGCACGCACACACACACACACACACACACACACACACACACACACACACACACACACACACACACACACACACACACACACACACACACACACACACACACACACACACACACACACACACACACACACACAATGTATGAGTCATCATCGCAGTGTCCAGAATAAACTTAATGATAACTGCTTTCCTGTAATGAAATTGCACCTGTGTGTGTCTGGGTGTCTGGAGTGATCCACACAGCTCTCAAAATTGAAAGGTGATTTTCTTGTCACAACAGATAATTACATCCGCAAAATATTTATTTCCAAACCTAAATGTCTCAGCCCTCTCGTTTTCCCAGCCCTCTATTTCCCCCGTTGAGCCTCTGTATAAACTTGATTAACATTTATGAATCCTGTAGATAGTTGTTCAAACAATGTCTTCCCTCTGCAAACTGAAGCCTAATTCTAAGGCTTGCAGTTGTCACAGATTAGCTGCCCAGGAGCTTTCAAATCATGGAATATTGCTGTGTCTTGACTGTTAAGCGGTATTGCTGCAAAGGAGATTTGTGTTGCTGTCCCCATTTCATTTCAATGGTATTGCTGTAGATGTCACTACACCTCTGCATGTTCACAGATTGTCTCTCTTGCACGGGTCACATCAGAGGTTACTCAGAAGACATGGACAAGCGGTTCAAGTTTTATTTTATTCTATTGTGTACTTGCTAAGCTCTGATAAACCTTTTCCTTAAGAATTTCCTATTAATTAACTGTACTGTGGTGGTCCACCATAGTCTAATTTGTTTAATTAGGAAGTCACAGTCTCAGGGCTCGGGTGGCGCAGTGGTAAAGAACCTGCCCACCACCACTGAGGTTGTGGGTTCGAATCCACCGTGGTGCAACCAGCTTTGTCGGGCGTCTATGCGAACATTATTGGCCCGTGTTCTGGGGAGGGATGGCGCGGCACCTATCAGCAGGGAGTGTTTGGCGGGAGCAGTAGGACGGAGGTGAGTCAGTACGATATGACAGCAGTGATAACACAGAAATGTGTGTGTGGGGAGGAATTCATTGGCATGATGACCAAATTGAGGAGAAAAAAGGGGGTAAAAAATGATTGGCTACTCTAATTTTAAAAAGATAGTCAGTGTCTCATAATTTCTCACAATTTATTTAAAAAAGAAATTTGATGTATTAACACATTGACTGCCAAGATATTAAACATAGTTTTCTATCCCCGTGCCGGCGTATAATTACCTCAATCCGATGATATTTGAAACGCCGTGGAACCGACATTGTGTAAAAAAAACACACGGAAAAAGTTTCCTGTGAGTAGACGGAAGGATCTGTGTATCCATGGGAACAACAAGTTTCCAACCGCGATCCGCCATTTTGGAGCTTTGGTCCGCTGAAAACGGGTGGTTTTCAATGGAAAAAAAAGAAACTGAGTTACAGCCGTTTTTCTGAAAATCCCATCATTGGGGCGGATGGAAGTGACGTTTTTTGGAATGACGTCACATCCACATTGTTCTTCTCTGAGAGACGATCGATCATTCCAAAGCTGTGTTAGGTCGCCCCTTGTGGAATTTTCCCCCAAAAATGTAAAAACGAGTTAACTCGATCTAGGCAATCAAGCGATGGATTCTAAAAACGAGTTGACTCGATCTAGGCAATCAATGTGTTAACACATTGGGTGCCAGAGGTTTATTAAAATATTATACGTTGAGTGCCTGCATTTCTTCCATCCACTTACGTTATACGTTTCGTGCTGTAGAAGCCCCGACGCGGAAGTGCATGTAAACAAAGCGTGCGTGCGAGACGGCGGAGGGTCCCGACTAACGCCTGGAACAATAATATTTCCAACACGATCCTCCATTGCAGCGTGATCGCCGATCGAAAACGGCTCGTTTCCACCACGTTAAAAAGAAATGGAGATATTAAGCTTTTAGTCAAGGAGATAACATTGAAAACGCCGACCGGAAGGATTTTTGACATGGAGCCACATCCAGCCTCTTCTTCTCAGAAACTCCTTGGGTGATGTCAAAGTTTCGTTTTAGCGCCCCACGTGGGCCACTCGTATAAAAATAGAATTGGGTCAAAAACGGTCCGGACCGTTTTCGGCACTTCTCGTTTGGATCCTCAAAAACGGTCCGGACCGTTTATGGCACTCGATGTGTTAATAAAAAGAATGATGTCAATTTCCATAATTTGTCTGTACTGCACTGTTGTCATTTATTGTGCAATTTGGTCTCCTCTCCTCCTCTGCTGTTTCACAAAGGGCGGGGCTCAACCCAGATAAACACAGCAGAGAGTGCACGAGGGACAACTGACAATGTGCAATAAGAGTACAATAAAAGCTAACAAGTGAATTATTAATGGACAGACGTTGACACTAAACGTTAAAATCGGGTGAAAAATATCAGCATTTCTTAAACGCACCGGATATCAGTTGCATCGTGAGCACTTGACATCTATTATTCATTCACGTTCACCCTCGGTGCTCGCTGCTGGAGCGTGCAGCTATGTGAGAGGGGGAGATAATGCTTGCATCAAGCTACAAAATGCTGAAAAGCACCTCAAACCATTAAGTGTGTGACACACTTTGTCCTATTTTTCAACGCTTAAGTTAAAACGTACAAACATTTGGGATAAGAAGTAGGAAATA
The DNA here is from genome assembly GCF_963280865.1 of Gymnoscopelus braueri. Taxonomy (NCBI): domain Eukaryota; kingdom Metazoa; phylum Chordata; class Actinopteri; order Myctophiformes; family Myctophidae; genus Gymnoscopelus; species Gymnoscopelus braueri. The sequence continues at coordinate 37,613,128 of NC_137609.1, forward strand.
GTGTGTGTTACTCTTCTCTATTCAGGCAAAACTATTCTAAAGGATAAAGAACCAGTGTCCACATTATCCTGATTTCATCAGACTGCTAAATTATCAGCCAGTGTTTTTTTTTTCAACATGTCCAATTTCATGATATGATATGAAAAATTAGCAAGAGCCATAGATTTAAAAAAATTCTAATCCATTTCTTCCACAGCATTGTCTCAGCAGTACAATACAAAATACATTAAATGTAATGTTTGCAGTATGCTGTAAAAGTCAATTTGGGTAATAGAATGTGACTGAAAGCTATCTGGAAGGTACATCCCAGCTCGGATCCAAAATAGTTGACCTCAGGCCCTCAAAGTGCACCAGATTGATGCATTTAACTTGTGCAAACTGTTCCCCCAGGGGAAAGGTGAATGATATGGACAAGCATTTGAAGATTCTGAATCTGTGATTACGTCATTGTTGACCAAAAGTATTTCTGGGGAGTTCTTTTGGCATTTAGTTGATCCTGGTCACATTGGGTCATATTATTCAGCTGACATATGTTTTTTTGTTTTTTGTCATGAATAATTTACATTTTAATGCTGTCATCATATGTCAGCGTCTGCAAAAATATTGAAAAGAGCCGATCTACGGGGCGCTCGGGTGGCGCAGTGGTACAGTAGCTTCCCACCACCACGGAGGGCATGGGTTCAAATCCGCCGTGGTGCATCCGGCTTTGTCGACCGCCTACACACGGACACAATTGGCCCGTGTTCAGGGGAGGAAAGCCAGGCGGGGGGAGGGTGATAATTGGCACTGCACGTAATCCTACGGGCTGGGGCGGCACCTGTCAGCAGGGAGTGTTGGGTGGGAGAAGTAGGACGAAGGCTCTACGTCCTCCCGGTGGGGGCTCCTCACTGGTAGGTGGGTCAGTAGGATACAGCAGCCGTGACAAGACAGAATTGTGTGTGGGGAGGAATGAATTGTCATGATAACTAAATTGGGGAGAAAAATGTATTTTAAAAAATCGTTTAAAAAAAAGAAGAAAATAGCCAATGTACAAGCTCACTGGGTGTCACAATATGACACGTTGTGACCTTGTAGATCTGCTATTATGCCTATAATGACATGACCAAAGTCTCTCTTTTAAACATTTAAGAAATAAAACATTTAAGAAATGAAAAGTATTAACAAAGTGACTAAATCATAACTACAGTACATTGGATCCATTGGAACCTTTTGTTTTCCTGAAAAGTAACGGTTTTGGGTATACAAGATTTCCGCCCGACAGTGACAATATATAACAAAACATGAATCAACCTACAAGTGCAAGGACACTTTAGTAGAAGTCTGGGTTGTGTTCTTACAGTACCTTTTAATGCAACTAGTCCAGTTAGCGACATATCGCTCTGTTACGCAGTTGATTAGAAATTAATAATCCAAAGATTGCGTCTCATTGACTTCCATTGTATGATGAAACAGCTCTCAAAGTCACTCTTTTAGCACATAAACAAACACAAACAAAGCTTCTGACAATATACTGTATAACATCACAAAAACTCCCTAATTTCTAATCAACCCCATTATTGGAACTTTTGGACTAGTTACATAATGACAGGGTATGAACTTTTGGACTAGTTACATCATGACAGGGTATGAACTTTTGGACTAGTTACATCATGACAGGGTATGAACTTTTGGACTAGTTACATCATGACAGGGTATGAACTTTTGGACTAGTTACATCATGACAGGGTATGAATATAACCCAAACATTTACAAAAGTGTCCTTTGCACTTTCAAAATAAAAGGGCAATTCAAGGATTCATACACTTAAATCATTCTAAAAAGGGCAAACACCACTTTCTGTATATTGCAATAACTTCTCCGCAAAGACTACGACGTATTAATAATTGGGGACATAACAAATTGAACATTAAATGTCAAACTATTAGCTAGCTTCTGGAGCTACGGTATACAGTAGCTCTCATTCTGTGTAGCGTTCAATTACAGCCAAATAATGAACGGCTTCAGCTTCACACTTCAAACAACTTTGTTAATCCTCATTGGGGCAATTAGCTTTGTGGCCTCGTTGTTTAACCCATTAAAACCGGGAAAGCATATCTGTGTCATTTTAGATTTTAACCATTATTTTGTACTTTGGCAATTCAAAAATAGCAGATATAGAAGCTCATAGTGTGTCACTTCGTGCCACAGCTTGTAGATCTGCTATTTTTGAAAAATCGCGAACATTTTGTGCAAATCTTTGAATATATATGTTCTAATAGCGAACATTTTTGGGGGTCCCTGGAACTAAATATTTTGAGATGGGGGTCCGCGACCAAATACATATCATTTTGGGGGTTCTTGACATGAAAAATCTTGAGCACCATTGACATAAGCAACATACGTTTTTCCGAAAACCGTATGTTGTAGAATGGCATTTGTAGAATCGGCCTCAGGTCTTTACGGGTTAATTAAGCCATGTCTTATTTCTTACAGTCATAGTCAAAAACACAAAACTTGTTGGAAAAGTTCCCTGTGCAAATACTGGAAGATTTCAATCTAGGATATATATTTTTCTTTTCTTTTCTTTTCCCCTGCCAAGCATGTAACCTATTTCACAGAGTGACGACTTGTTCGCCACTGTAATCTTTAATGCTATGGTGGGAATTACATTAGGATTAAGCCAAGGAATACATATCAAAGTAGCCTATGCTGTTGCATATGTCTGTGTGGTTGATAGTATGCATAATATTAAATAATCTTTAAAGCTCTTGAGTAGGCAGATGTCAGCCACAGTCACATGGGATGGACAACTACGCCCGCAGCCAACCACGCTTAGCGCCGCCGGACTGGGTCATTAGCGACACACACACCAACATTTTTGCAGAGGGTCTCGCAAACCTCACCCCCTGTACTGACTATTCTGCTCAGAGGAGATTGAAAACAAACAAGTAGAGAGGTAAACAGAGCAGGAGGGAGACTGCTGCTAGCAGTGGCGCTAATGACGAGGAAAACGGGGGGTCATGAGGGAGCCGGGGCTGGATGGTGTTTGTGTGGAGTCAAGAGTCAAGATCACACAAGTGGTGGGGTTTTGCTGTTTTTGGTGTGTGTGTGTGTGTGTGTGTGTGTGTGTGTGTGTGTGTGTGTGTGTGTGTGTGTGTGTGTTTTTTTTTGTTCAATCTGATTGCGTGTGTGTGGGGAGGGGGGGGGTGTCAGTCAAGTGATGAATGTGTCAGCGAGGCAGCTGTGGTCTGAACTCACTCATCTGGAAAGCTCTCAGAATGAGCGGACGTATAGACCTTCTCAGTGGAATTGTGTTGCTATGGGAACAGCTTGGGTCCAAGTTTATTTCTTATCAGCTACTGATATTTACAGACATCCCACCCTGGGCAAATCCATTTCCAAGAGGTCCAGGGGGGAGGGGGGACTTGTATCTGTCGAGTGTGGGGGCAGCTACAACCATAATTAACAGGGGCTTAAGTAAGTGGTTAAGCTGAACGTCATAACTGTAATATTGTTAGGTAATGCTGCTAGCTTGAGATGGCTTGCATTTTACTCACCTAGAAGTCATTCACCACCTTGTTGGGCAATAGAAAACTCACTGGTGCACACTGTGCAACGCTGTGCAAGTACCATTATTTCTTTACCGGAATGAGACACGGGTAATGCTTCAAATAATCTGATCTAAAGTGGGTGTTATATTTATTTTATGTCTTCCTGTCTGTCATCTAAATTAAGAACATTAGACCGACGGTATCCCAGACTTTTTTTCTATTCTCGCAGTGGCGTAGCCAGAATGCTAGTATAGGCTGGCGGGAGATGCGTGCGCGTGCGTGCCTGCCTGCCTGCCTGCCTGCCTGCCTGCCTGCCTGCCTGCCTGCCTGCGTGCGTGCGTGCGTGCGCGCGCGTGCGTGCGTGCGTGCGTGCGTGTGTGTGTGTTTGTGTGTGTGCACACGCGCGCCTCTGTTTCAGTGTCGGATAAGTGATGAAGGGGGTAATTTTACATGCTGATTTGGTTAGCAGACAGTGTTTTGGTGGTTACAAATAGAGGCTCCCGCTAGAATAAAGGAAGCAATCTGTTGATGTGATGCTGTGGCGCCCAGCCATAAAGCTCAAGCCACACTAAGGTCCTTCCACACACAGGAGGAGCATGACGATTACGATTAAAGTATCCGAAAATGTGTTAATGTGTTAAAATCCTTGTTTTGACAAATAATTACATTGCTTTATTGCCACATAATGTACTTATGACACAAACAGTACATTAATGCAAATTCAATTGCATGAAATAAGCACTCCATTTACAGACCTTTAAAATCAAACTGCTAAAAGTCAACAAAGGTTTGGAAACACTGCGGTCCAAAAAAATCTCACTTTCAAACATGTTTGGGGTTATTTTAACGTCTACTCAGGCTTTTGTGGGCACTCCGGACAGTTTTGGTTCTTGTGACTCATGGGGCCTCCCAATGTGTGGTGGGCCATGTTTTTTCGATATTTTTTTTCATAAATGTTATTGCATTTCTTTATTGCATTTAATTTTTTTTATTTTCCCCCAAAATTATAAAAAAATAAATGAAAAAAATAATTGAAAAAACACGGCCGCCTCACGTATTAGGAGGACAATATCAGTCACCAGAACAAAGGATGGGTATTTTGATTAATCTATCATGGTTAAAATTGAGCTATAAGTTACAATGGGTTTGTATAGGAAGGGGGCGTGTCTGATAAAATGAATATCAAATATCTAAACACTAAATCAAGCAACTATCTGGGGTGCTCACAAAAGCCTGAGTAGACGTTAAAATTACCCCAAACATGTTTGAAAGTGAAATATCTCTTTAATCAAACTTCAATTTGACATTGAAAGACCCCAACCGAAGCTAAACAAAAAATGTAAATACGATGCAATCTTTTTCTTAGCTAAGAGACAGAAACAGTGTCATTTAGACACCTGGTAATGCATCTATACAAACATCTACAATATTCATCAAAGGAATTCATGAATTTATGATGTCGTTGTTTAGCTAAAATGCATCATTAACACAATATACGGTGCCATCCTGAAGCAAAATGCTCTCCATTTCCTTAATGAAGCACCACATTGTTCAATGCCTTTATCTTTTACACTTTTACCTGCTAGTATTATTGAATCCTTTGTTTGGCTGTCTGAAACTATGTATCAACCATCTGCTGCTAAATATACATATGCAATAGTTTTCTGATGTGCAGCAGAGATCACAGCTAATTGGATGTTACATGAATTAACCAACAGTTGGACAGCAAACTATCTCAGCTCTAGTTTTGATAGCTTAGTGGCTAAAAGCTCAAATCTGTCAGAGGAAGTCATACAAAAGGTCAGCCTTTCACCACTCTTAACTCCCTCATGTGTTATCAAGTCAAGTTGTTTAGCCGAAACAGGAGCCCCAAAAATTAGGGCTTTGGTTTACTTGGTCCAGTGATATGACAATTGTAACAGCTCTATTCACAATGATTTTTCTTAATGAGGAGCATGTTATTCATGTCCACAGGCCACCGCTGGCCACCCAAAATGCAATTTGAGATGAACAATGTAGAATGTTAAGCTCACAAGTATCCCCCCCAAAGTGTAAAAATCCCCTCTAGTGAAGCATTTAGAAAGCCGGTGTCTGTGCTGGTGTCTTTTGTGTGTGTGTGTGTGTGTGTGTGTGTGTGTGTGTGTGTGTGTGTGTGTGTGTGTGTGTGTGTGTGTGTGTGTGTGTGTGTGTGTGTGTGTGTGTGTGTGTGTGTGTGTGTGTGTGTGTGTGTGTGTGTGTGCTCGCGCACGTGCGTGCGTGTGTTCAAATTGCATTCCATACAGTTTGGCTGTAACTGGCTTCCAAAATTAGCGGGAGGGGCCTAATTTAATATTTTATTCACATTGCATGTAGTGAAGTGTAGTATAATGGTAACATGGGGAAGCAAAACATGTGTGTAAATATATGCATGCTGAAATGCAAGCATTATGGTGACTTTGAGGCTACGAGCACTGATGCATAAAATGAGGAGTGGAAGAAATGTTCAGAGAACAACCCCCGCTGGGCAGACAAAACTTTATCAGTGAGATCAGTGGACAGGGCTTGATTCAAATCTGCACACATAGCTCAAGAGGGTTTGATGGTGCAGGGGAATCCCAGAAGCAAGAAATGAAGATCAAATCAATTAAGTATTTGGGTAGTTTTGCTGGGTTGTTTTGCTGAGTAAAGCAAAGGATGTGGAAACCACAGCTACTGTAAACTGGAGAACAGTGATGACGGTCAGATCCACAGTGCATTCATGTTCACTCCACACAGCAACTTTTGTGGGGAATTTAAACTGTTCGAATCAGACTGTGAAGACGACAGCATCATGCTACAGTATCTTGAATTGAATAAACTGTGGTGTAGATGCTTGAGCAAGACTAACTACCTGTAAGAGAAGCAGCAGGGATGTAGAGACAATTGAGACAAATAAATACTATGGACAAACAGTTAGTAGGCAGCACATAAAAAAAGCAAATGCTGAGAGGCAGCCTCTCTATAAAGACAAGAGACAGCAGATTCAATGCAAGACTAAAGAAAGGGCGTGAGGGATGGCAAAAGTAACAGGAGAAGTGGGGAGGGCTTACCTGGGAATTGGGCGACACCTGTGTCAGAGAAGGAGGAGCAAGAGGAGAAGGGAGGTGGGAAGGGCAGAAGGAGAGAAAAAGAAAGAGTGATTAGCATTCAAAGCAGTCAGTGTGTAGACACCAGTTGCCATTGCATTACAGTGCTCACTAGAACAGCGCCGGGAAGTAAATGCAACAAGACATTCACGTCTCCCAGGAGGAAAATGGCTCCTTGTTGTTATTTTTCTTTTCATATAAGCAATAACAATCATTATGCCATTGTGGCAATTGATGTACAAAGAAGATGACCCTAAATGTCTTTTTTCCCCCAGTGTAAAGACAAGATTTTGCAATGGTTGTAGAATGATAAAATAATATTTGCAGGGGTAGAACATCAATAAATGACATCACAGATCTATATTTTCATCTGCCATCAATATTTCCCCATGACAAATGAGCTTCACAGCCTGACAGCCACAAGAGTTAAATTTCTTAAGCCAAACAGGCTTTGAGGCATGCTTACTTATAAAAAGCAAATAAATGTGTATAAATAAATGGCATCTTCTCGAATGTTTGCAGAGCGGGACAGACAAAGAAAGAAAGGGAGAAGGAGAAAAGAGAGAGAGAGAGAGAGAGAGAGAGAGAGAGAGAGAGAGAGAGAGAGAGAGAGAGAGAGAGAGAGAGAGAGACAGAGAGAGAGAGAGAGAGAGAGTGAGAGTGTGTGTAGTGATGTTTGGAGGATAGAATGTCTCTGTCCTCATCTGTCTCTCATACCAGCAACAGTGCATCTTTCCAGCATCATTGGGTAAAAACATGTCACCATGACAATACTGAACTAAAGCACCTGTTGGCACGTGTCACATCCAAAATAGCATACTTTGCTGTGGTCAAACCTTCCTCCTAAAGGTCTTGTATGCAGAGGGCAGGGGGTATAGAGAACCGACTAACACTGCCTATACTGGGCGAACAACAAACCCTTTTGCTTGGAGGATCCAATCAGCACCCATGCAGGAGTAAGATAGGAAACAATAACCAGTTAACCTGTTTTATCAACCTCCACTCTGCATGGCTTCGGTTATGCCCTGCTTACGCAGTCCAGGGCCAAACAGGGTTCGATGTGCACGAGAGAGCTACTGATTCTGGTGCAACAAGAATCCAGACAAGCAACGCTCCACGTCAAGTAAATTCAGAGATTCAGAGGCTAAGAATACCCACATGGACATTTTGGCCCCTCAGGAGGCCCCTGGAAGCCTTTGCTACTTATCCCTCCCTTCTTCCATCAGGGCCCTCCCTCCCCATCTGCCTCCAGAGGTGAGGTTAAATGACAAGGACTGGGGAGATGCATTAAACATGAGTCATTTACAGTGAATGCAATGTGCTGGACCACTCTATAGAGATGATAAGGACATTAACCAGGGCTTCACCAGGGCCTGAGCTGCTTTTAATGAAGGCTGACGTCTCTCTTTACATTTGAGCCTCAGCCAGGGAGTGCAGGAGCTCGAAGAAACCCCCCCCCCCCCCTCCCCCCGCTCACTGTTTTCTATTCTTGGCTCACCCAGACTGACTTCTCCTGTGCCATTTTCTCCCGCACACTGGTGAGCTTGCACACTCTTGTAGGACCACATTCACACGCCAACAAAAAACAACAACAAATAAATACTGTATGCATTGCATATACATGGAAGATCTTGAGACATCCACTCCAGCCTGTGTTGGCTGGAGTAGTAAAGCCCCTGGGCTTGGACGTGGATATATAGCCTAGTGGAGGCTACAGTGATTTGCAGAGTATAGCAGCGTAATCCTGAAACCAAGGCCGGATTTATGCATGGGCTACGAGGGTCCCCAGCTAAAACCACCCCGGAATGAAATATTTTGTTGTTGTTTTCATGTTCAAATTGTAAAGTATAGCCATCTGGAGTATCCGAATCAGATGAATTTGGATTTTTTTATTTGTTTAATTATACTGTATGTCAGTTATATTTAGATTTTTGCTTTTTTTCCTCCGAAGGTCATCCAAAAGTCATAAAATGCTTGCATAATACTGTGTGTACACACAAGAGCAACAATATGCAGACACATTCTTTTTGTCAGATTTACAAAGCCAAACGTTTGCCTGATTCTGGTTTCATACATTTCAGTCATTGTGGAACTGACCACAACCTGCAACAGCTCGCTTTCTTCACGTGTACGGCGCCCACCATTACACATGGCTGTATATATTTATAGCTCCTGTATTTCATGACATGCACATTTACAATGCTGCACTAGTGTTTCCTTTGATTGGTCCATCAATGAAAACCTGCTTAAAGTGCTATAGTATTTCCATCGCTGTTCATCAGGGAGGCTTGACACAAATCTCTTGACTCAGGCTGCATGAGCAGACAAACTGTATCTCACGCTACAATTTCCGACCACACACCTCTGTCCGAATCATCCTCAATTGTAACTCAGGGGTAATGGCCTGGAACATACATTAGACATCTACCAAAGCGAGAGGACGTGACCTTGATGGATGCATTTGCTGACAACCGTCGTGCACAAGCACACATGCACAAGCGCACCAGCATGCACACACAAACACATTCTGTACACCAATACACATAACCTCAACACGTATGATACATTCTAATAATACATTCTAACCTGTAGGCTGAATTCAAGTATAGCAAGCAATAATGTGTTGATTAAATCTGTGATCAGCTGCCTAAGGGCCATGACATTGGACATGACGAGTGTGGTACATTACAAACTGATTAGCAATAGTACCAATCCTATCATCTTGCTTTTATTAAACGGGCACAGCAGTGAATCAACTGTGGAGAAACGAACACTATGAATAATTAGACACAGTGTGTTCTGGTTCCAAACAATACTGTCACTTAAATTCATGATACTTTATTATAACAGTGATGAAACCCTATCTGTCCCTATACCTACAGCTGTATGGTCTAACTCTGTTTATAATACTAATAATATTAATATTAGTATTCCTTTTCATAAAGCCGAGTTTGAATAGAGATATATCAGTGGTATTCTGGTACATTTGTTTTTCTTTCTTTCTTTTGAACATTCATCAAACTCAAAGCCCAAGTGTCAGTGCCCTGTCTCATGTATAAATCAAAACACTTTCAACAGAGTTCAGGCTAATTGTACTCCTGTTATGTCACGAGTATATGCCACCTGCTGGGAATCAAGCATTGTGTTCCAGAACTGAAACTTGCAAAGATATTCCACTGGTTGCTCACTTGTTCAAAACAAACACTAGTTATTTGATTTTACGAGAACTGCTGCAATATTTTTATCCCCTTGTGCCTGCATTATTATGAAGCATCATTTATTATTATTTTTTATTTATATATTCTTTAACAACAGGAATGGGATTTTGCAACTAGAACCAGTGAGTGAGTAATGTATAGTATCACACTTTGTCTCCCATTGCCAATTTTCTCTCCGAAGGTTCTTATCTGTTGAGTGATGCAACCTATAGCACGTCGTCAGATGAAACCCCAGAGACACAAACATCTCCCAATTCCCCCCTTTCTTTTTCTTTCCCTGTATCCCTCCGGCTCCCCCCTTCCACCCACCACCACCATCTCTGGCTCTGTGGTTCTGACAGAGAGAGAGAGAGAGAGAGAGAGAGAGAGAGAGAGAGAGAGAGAGAGAGAGAGAGAGAGAGAGAGAGAGAGAGAGAGAGAGAGAGAGAGAGAGAGAGAGAGAGAATTAGCAGCAGTCTGGCAGGCTGCGATTAGAACGCTCTGTGCTGTCACACTGATAAGGCTGAGAAACCTCCCTCCTCCACCACCACCACCAGTCCACCACCCACCATATCCTCAGGGTGCCTTGAAAGAAGAAGACCCCCCTACCCCACCATGGCCTCAGGGTGCCTTGAAAGAAGACCACCAGTCATGGGAGGCAGATGAATGCACTGCGTCACACACCTCACCACACAATGTCTTTCCCATGTTGGAGAAGAAAAGAAAAAGCATCAACGTATACAGTAGTACGAGTCTGTGTGTGTGTGTGTGTGTGTGTGTGTGTGTGTGTGTGTGTGTGTGTGTGTGTGTGTGTGTGTGTGTGTGTATTTGTGTGTGTGTGTGTGTGTGTGTGTGTGTGTGTGTGTGTGTGTGTGTGTGTGTGTGTGTGTGTGTGTGTGTGTGTGTGTGTGAGAGTGCGTACGTACTTTCTAGAGGATGACGAAATATATCTAAAAATCTTCACTAGCGTAAGTGGTCCGTCCCACTACACCGTACATGCCTCAAACATGGCTTAACATTTCTATGTTGTATGTTTATTGACAACATCTGGTTCAAGACATGATGTTTTGTTTGTACTGTACTCTTTAGAAAGATCTACACATACAACACGCTGACAATACCCTGCGACTGTGCAAAAGGTTATGCAAAGCACAGGATTAAAACCAATGTACCGATTCTATGAAAACGTAGATGAAATGCCATGCTTGCAAAATTGTCTTTGATAAGGTCACTGGAAGACTGAGATAAGAACGTCTCAAGTCGCCTTAATATCAATGGATGCCGTTCTTTGCCGGAGGGAAGCAAAAAACAAACAAAAGCAACAAACATCTTTTTCAGGCGACACAATGCATAATGCACAATATGTATCAATAAAAAGATTACGTATTGAGTAAAAAAAAAACACCTTAACTCTGGGGTCATGGAAGGTCCACAGCCATTCATTTTAAAGGAATTAAATGTATTTGTAGTAATAGAAACCCAAAGGCTCCAGACAACGATGGGACTGGTGGCTTTCAGTGACAACCTGACCACTCAACTGGATGGAGTAGGACAAGACAAGAAAAAAAAAAAGTCATTTGGGCTTTTCTGCACCACTCTTAGGGAAGGTCTTGAGTGTAATGCATTATAAATCCATTTGGAGGAATTCAAGTGAAACAGAGTTGAGGGCGTTGGTTAAACGGACTCCTGTGGCACTATCCATCTAATTTAAGAGCACTTCTTTTTTTGTGGCTCAATCAATAAATAGCCGACACGTGTAAAACAAGCAATCTCAAACGTGCCTGGGTGCAATGTCAATGTAATGGCCTCGATGAATCTTAAAGAGTCCATTCAGGAATTGTTAGGCCGATATATTACATTTCTTATACATGCGTACCTACAATATCATGCAACTATTTACAGAGAACTTTGAAGTAAGTCATTGCTATGGCTGGAAAGAGATCTTAGCTTCTCACTGTCTGTCATTAGTCAAATCTTACGTGTATGACAAAGTAGCCTCACCTTATTTAAAGTCATACTGTCATACGGCATGTTAGAGTCCCACAGTAGCCTAATGATTGCATCATTTGTTGTTGTCTTTTTGTTGGTCCAATAACAGCAGAGCTGCCCATGATAACACCCACCCATTTACCTTGAGTTTGCTACTCTGAGGCTACTACCCCCCCCCCCCCCCCCCCCCCCCGACAGCCTCTATCCTCCCTGCTTTTTACTTAATTGAATCAGCCCGTCCCCATATCAGATCTTCCGTAACAGAATACTAAAGCCCATCCACCTTTTTCCTAATACCATTAAGGGGAGAGGAAAAGTAAGACAGATGCTTTAATCCTGGTGGATCAGAGCGCCCATAAGGAGAGGATGGCCCACAGTCAGACATTAGCCACAATATTCATGACCGGGCCACAGCATTCTTCCAGCCAGGACATTTTCCCTGTCAGTGACTGACAAAATGCCACAATAACAAGCTCACATCTCCTACCGACTGCCAGGACTAGGTTATATTATGCAAGGTCAAAAGTAGAGCATTTAACGTAAAAGTAGAGCATTTAACGGTTCCAGCAGGCCAACAACATATCAAAAAGTAGAATAACTTTATACAGTTATAGAGCATTATACAAAAAAGATCATACAGTAGTGGTAACCACAGCACGTTGATCCTAGATGTTTGAAAGCTAGACGGTATTAACGTAGGTCTTTCACTGTCCAACTCATCTTTAACCCATTAAATCCGGGGAAAGATTTTAGATTTTAGCTATATAAATAGCAACATATATTTTTTTAAACTCTTAGGATTTATAACAGTGGTTCTCAAAGCAATTTTAACATTTTAGAAAAATCAATTTGAAAGAAAAGCGTTTGAATTATTTTTTGAATATATTATATATATTATTTGGTTTTACACAAATGTTCTCTTCTGGAGAGTCCCTGGCACAAAACATTTTCATATGTGTGTCCCCGGCCAAATACATATAATTTTGGGGGTCCTTAGTTGGCACAAAAACGTTCGAGAACTACCGGTTTAGAGGGCATTTGAAGAATCGGCCTCAGGTCTTAATGGGTTAATGTTCTTGATGAGACAATCATTGGTGACAAACTGTGACTGGCCCTTTCCTGTCCCTGTCTCATGTGACTGCTCTGGTCAAGCTGGCTCAGCTGTCGTGAATCATGATAGACCACCGACGATGGTCCCCCACACTGACTCCTTTAGTCGTGTGATGTACTGTACACGTCAGCGGACATAAGGGCCCCACCGTGGCCAGTCACTTAATGTATTGTCTGTTCACAAATGCAGCGGGGGGTTGCAGGAATGCATGTCCAATTTGACACAATGGTCATGCAGTTGAATGGAATCCAGGGGGCGTCTCTAATCCTGCTGAGTATTTTTTTATTTATTTTTTCCTTCTGAGTGTGTGGAGTTGTGGCTGAGCAGAGGTGAGCGATGTCAAACATGAGAGCAGGGTTCATTATAGAAGACACAAACAAATCCTTTTCATTTGGGAGGTCAGTGTGCGTCATTATACAGAGGACTGACTGCCAAAACACTTCTCACAGCACTGAGCCCCAGCACCACCAAACATGAATGGATGGCTCTAAGGATGACTGGCCACATACACACAAACATTCTAATTCATTCTCTCTCTCTCTCGCACGCGTGCACACACACACACACACACACACACACACACACACACACACACACACACACACACACACACACACACACACACACACACACACACACACACACACACACACACACACACACACACACACACACACACACACACACACACACACACACATTTTGCATTCTCCACCTTCCCTTGCTCATCTCCATCCATTGCCAGCCACTTCTATTAGCTTTTCTTTCAGATTCTCTCATAGACTTTCAGTCCACGTTCCTCTTGTCATTCTTAGAAAAAAAGGGGAAAAAATAGAGAGAGAGTTGAAAAAATGTCAACTCTGTGTTTGGAAGTGTTTGTACGAGCGCACCTTATGCTTTCAAGTTGGGAAAAAAAAGCTTTGGTGGACACAGGGACTTAGCGTCGTCCCTCATGCTATTGACATAAACAGTACCAACAATGCATCGGGGGGGGGGGGGGGGGGGGGGAGCTGGTAGCCTGGTAAAGCCCCTCCCTCCAGAAAATCTAATTTCCATTTGATTTCAGGAAGGTGTCTGGCCTGATGGCTTGTCTGGGCGTTTCTAGCCCGTTCACCAAATGGACGAGCCTATCAGCGTCGTCGCTCATCGTTCTGTGATTGACAGCGAAAGTTGGCCAATCAGGTAGCGAGTTCGAGTGAGCCCGAATGGAGCCGAGTGCAGCCTGAGTGCAGCCGACAAAAAACGAACGGCAGCCATTGTTTTTCGTGCGTTGTCTTTACTTCTTACTTTCGGTTTTAAAACGCTCTCAAACTTATTTTTTGAGTCACGGAATTTACTTTCAAGATATCTTTTGGATAGAATTTAGTTGTTTAACTTCATATATGTGGTAAATTAATCATGTATTTAAAAATAAAAATTCAGAGAACCGGCAGGGGCGGGCAGTGACACGCATGTATCCGAATAAGGCAACCTATTTTGGGCATGGCCGTCTCAAAAGTCCCGTTGCGTCACATTAGTCTGGAGGTAATCTCTCAAGAACAGATTCTGCTCTGCGTTTGAATCTGTCGGGGGGTTCGTCATATCACGTACGCACTGGCCTACAAGTGGGTGTGCCTTCAGATCAGGAAGCAGGCCACGCTTTACCCAATCAAATGTAGTGGGCGGGATTTTCGTGTCTGCCGATCCTTCCCCACTAGAAACAAACCGAAACTCATTTAACAATACCGTCCTCGGAGCAGACAAAACCACGGAGAGATATTCACATTTTAACTTGCTCTTTCATCATAGAAACAAGTGGGCTTATAACCAAAACAATCCATGTTCTCTGGGAGAAGTGGTGTTAGTGTTCCGTGTAGAAATATTGTTAGTGGGAATGAAAACATAGTCGCACCACCGGAAGTGAAAGGCTGAAGGCAGACCAAAACCCCGGTTTCCTTGCGTACGTGTGCTACGTCGACTTCCTCCCAGAGCCAATTGAGATAGTAAAAAACAGCAGAGGGCGCCGTTTTTCCTTTTCATTTGGCGATGGGTTCCCAGATTGGTCTGGAGGTGGTAAAAATGCACTGGCTGAAGGGGAACAATGCTGATTGGCTGAAGGGGTTGTCAGTCAACGGTATTACTCCCGCCCAACTCCAGCCCACAGCCAAAATTGCAGAATGGGCGATCATGCCAGACTCACTCCTGAAATCAAATGGAAATTAGATTTCCGGAGGGAGGGTTTACCAGGCTAGGAAGCTGGTACTGTATGTGATGGGGAGGGGGGTGCTCTCTGAGTACACAGAACATCTCATTACCACCGCTCTCAGATAAAAGGAAGGGATGTTCTCGAATTGCATGTCACTCAGTGCCTCACATCATCCTACTTACAAGGATCATCATGCCTATAATATTCTTGTCAAACCACCCAATTAACACTCTGATACATACACATTACTCATACACTTATGAGTATGTGATAAATGAAGACTTTAAATACTATGGACATATTTTCACGACTTTTGTGCGACACTCTTGTATGATGAAGTAGGGTATTAATTTACACTTGCTTGCTTTTGGTTGTCCATCGAATCCGATGATAACGTCCACTTATGTCCTTAACGGTGAGTTCTTAGGTGGCTAAATAGTCCAATCCTGAAAGCACATGTTCCATTGCAGGTGGGGCATGTGTAGGTTGTAATGGTGGCAGTGGCAATAACACTGTCTTCTAGCAGTCCTGTCCTCCTCCAGCCTCTAGGCAGCACTGCCACCACAAGTCAGCAGCAGCAGTCTCAGTGAGGTCTTTAGCTGGTCCTTATACCGCTTCTTGGGCCCACCTGCCAGGTGCCGAACATACAGTACTCAGCGGGGCAGTTGGCCTTGGGGCATGTCCAAGCCAGCGCAGTTGGTGCTGGGTGATCATGGCCTCAATACTCCTGCAGTTTGTCTTGTCTAGCATTTCAGTCAGAGGCACATGATCACGCCAGGTGGCTCCAGGGCCTTGATGTGACGGCTGTATGTGGTCCATGCTTCACAAATGTAGAGGTGGGTGGTGATGCAGACAGCCTGGTAGACAGCAACTTTGGTGTGCAGATGGAGGTTGTTGTTCTGGATGACCCGGTGCCGTAGTCTCCCAAAGGCAGCTGATGCCTGCTTGATCCGGCTTTGGATTTCGCTGTCAATGATGCAGTCCTCAGAAAGGATACAGCCCAGGTACTTGAAGGATGGAGTTATTGTTAGTGGCTTGTGGTCAATGGTGAAAGCAGGCAGGGTGTGTGGGGTACTGGAACTCCATCGGCAGACCACTTCTGTATTGGTGGTGTTGACTGACAGACCCATCCTGCTGTAGGCCTTGACAACCACAGCAAGGATGGACTGAAGATCCTGTGGAGGGTGTGCCACAAGAGCACAGTCATCTGCATACTACAGCTCAAAGACCCGCTCTCTGGACAGTTTAGTGGTTGTAGCCTCCTGATGTTAAAGAGGTTTCCGTCCAGTCTGAAATCCACTGCAACACCACTGCTAGACTCAAGCTCCTTATGGAGAAGATGGGTAACACATAGGAGGAAGATATTAAAGAGCACAGGTACCAGCACACTTCTCTTACCCCTGTGCATACAGGGAAAGATGCAGACTCTTGTCCTCCAATGGTCACACGGGCCATCACCCCATCGTGGAACAGGCGGAGGATGCTGACAAACTTGGCTGGGCAGCCAAACTTGGTGAGCACGCTCCACAGGAGGTCCCTGGAGACTGAGATGCAGAGATGTTTTTAAAGTGCCACAGGGGTTGCACAATCCTCGGTAGCACTTCTTGACTGTAGAAGGGTTGATTCCAGTGGCAAGGGAAGCCCAAGACGACCAGCACCCTCCCCAGCTGGAGGCAGCTGCCGGTTCCTCGGTCTGTCAAGGTCCGCCTGCGCGTGCTGCCACCACGTTGCTTTTCTCTCAGGGTGTGCTCCCCTAGCCTTTTGTCCTCCCAGACTAACCCACAAGGCAGCGGGGCAGGGCATGTCCACACTGTGGGCCTGCACATCACATCTCTGGGGACCACTGAAGCTCCGAGATCCCCTGCCATGTTCCCCAGTTACTGTGCGTGGCCACGTGGAGGCCTGGTGGTGGAGAGGCTGTGTACTGGCAGGAGAAGACTTACACCAGAGGCTGCTTCTCCGTTCACCACAAGGGCTAGCCAGCGGCAGTATCTGAAAGCGAGAGGTTAGCAAGCAGGTGGGAAGTAGGCATGCAACCCTCCCTCTACCTACTGCACTAGGTGGATCACAACACCCTGTGGGCTAGGCCCACACAAACACACAAAAGAAAACATACAAAGTTCACATATGGAGATACAAGGTTTCTAACCGACAGCAATGACTGTATATAAATCCCTGTAAACAAAATAAAAGCATAAATGAAAACAATGTTAGTTTCACAAAAGAGCTCATGGAAGCAGGTGTGGGTGTGTGTGTTGATTGATCAGTAAACAGTGGCGGATATATAGCGACTGACATTGGTTTAATTGCCAGATAAAAGCTGCTCATTAGTGGAAGTAGCGACTGTGTTCGCTCCATCCCTCAAGTCACTGTCACAGATGGGACAGCAGGCTGGCTGCACCACACGGCGTAATAATAGCAGCCCTCACACTGTTCTACGAGTGCAACATTTCATGACTACAAAGAGGACAACATGAAAAGAGGGCGCCACTTCTTCAGAACAAGGCAGAACAAAAAAAAGACTACACACATATATATATATATATATATATATATATATATAGTGGGGCTGATATAGGCAAAGATAGAGCATAAATACTTCATAAATTCCAATTACCTGCAGAAAGTGGAGTGGAGCAAAGAGCAGCTATTTAACCAATTACAAGGCATGGCTCCACTGTCAAAGGGCGAAGAGGAGACTACTCTTCCCTTTCATGGGACCTCTGATGTCACACAGGTCACCACGATGTCTCTATCTACTTTCATGTACATGATAAAAGCCCTAAATGTCCTTTGAGCGAAATCCCTGAATATAATATATGGCCTTTTAGGCATACGGTATAAGAGATATGGCCTAATGGCGATATTCAATATGACTCGATATTTATCAACGTATTAAAGTTTATAAACAATATGCCTGTATAAAACTTCAGCTAAAATAACTCTTAAAGGTACTGTATGCTCATCGCTATTACCAAAGTATACAGTAATTTAATGTAAATGTAAGCATGTAAGTGAGTGTGTGTGTGTGTGTGTGTGTGTGTGTGTGTGTGTGTGTGTGTGTGTGTGTGTGTGTGTGTGTGTGTGTGTGTGTGTGTGTGTGTGTGTGTGTGTGTGTGTGTGAAGGGGAGTGAAAGGTGTGTTATTGTAAAGTTTAGGCAATGCTCTTAACTTGTATGTCAGAGCTAATGTTAGCTTTCTGAAGCATTATTTTTCCACTGTATGGAGGGTGGGGGATAACTGGCTGTTATCTCTCTATTTATTGCTTGACAGAAGGATCTGAACATAGCTTCTTGTTTGTAAAGTTTGCTTGACTCAGGTCACACTTACAGGAGCTATAGAGTCTCTCTGCAGCTTCATACCTTCCTTGTACTCAATAACGTTTTTCACATGCTTTTGCCGCCGACGCGTTTCGGCACTGTTTTGCTGCTACTTCAGCAGCCCCAGGACACTATTTTGCCGCTGTTACTTGCAATAATCCAGCAGTCTTTTTTCCTTTTTGACCCCCCGCCCCCCTGTGCTTGGTGCCCTGGGCAGCAACCCTTAAAGTCTGTGCATTAAGCCGGGCCTGGGCCTAGAGAGGGCCCTTTTTACAGACGGGTAAAAGGGCAGGGGCTGAAGCCACCATTGATGTCTATGTATGTGCACATGCTAAGCTAGCAACCACCTCTCTAGGACTTTATGTCCTGCCCTCAAATGTATTTTGTACATCAAACTTCTTGTGACTTATTGTACAAGGGAGAGGCCAGTTCAGAGCTTGAATGAGTAATTGTCAGATGTTTCTCAAGTTCAAATCAAGTATGTGGCATTAATTCAAAGCTGGTGTTAAAGTGGAACGTATAACCAGCATGTTGATATTGTACTTTCTCAGGCCTCAAAATGAAACTGTGAGTCATTGTCACCTGTGTGGCCTTTAAGTGACAGTGTAAAGGCGTATGTGAGATAATAAAAATGAGTTTGTCATCAGACACATACTGTCCACCCTTCTCAGTGCTAGGAATATAGCAGAGGTGTGAACAGTGTTGGGCTAGTTACTCAGGAACAGTAATAAGCTACTAGTTTGTTATTACCCCATTAAAAAATAATATTACATGTATATGACTTAATAGTTGGTATCAATATATTACATAGTATTACATATATATATATTACTATATTACTCGCAAAGTGATACCCTATACAATCTGTTTAGCCAGTTCTGAACAAAATCACCAATCAGCCAAACTGCATAACTGCACAGCAAAATAATCAACAGCTTCTCCTATCGTATTAATAGTTTTTCTGCATATTCCATATATTGGAACAATAATTATTACATTCTTTATAGAAGTAGTCAGAAATCAACCAAACAGAACAACTATACACGTGCAGCCTCTGAAACATGCCATTGCAGAAGCTTCACAAATTTGATGTTGAATACTTGCGGTGGAATGTGATATGCTGCCCACACAAAGTTTACAGTGGACGACAATATTTGTATCTTTGACCGACAACAAACTCAAAATAATGACAAAACTTACAAGTGCTGAAAGTATCCCTATCTTCTCCCTCATGATTCGCTATCGGAGCACGGACCTGCCCGTGACCTGCAGCACATATACGTCATAATTTTGCAAAAGCGCATGTTAAAAAATCTACAAGCTAACAATGCTTCACATCACAATGTGTTGATAACTTGTAGAACTTTTTTTTTAACGCATGTGACAACCAACCTCCTGCTATGGCGCATGAATGGGCTCCTCTACGAAGCTGAACAAACAGTCAGACACACACCACGGCTCACAGACAAACAATACAAAGAAGAGAGAGCACTTATCTCTGTCAAAAACGAATCACGTTCATTGTAACACAGTAACGCAGCGTTACGTGGATCACAGAAATATATAATAAGATTACTGTTTTGGCAATTGTAATAAGTTACACTACTCGTTACTTGGTAAAGTAAATTGCCCAATACTGCTGGGTGTGAATAAACTGTCCTTCACACTCAGAATCCCAGTGTGATAAAGCATCTTAGTGTGCTGTGTGTGTGCGTGCGTGTGTGTGCGTGCGTGCGTGCGTGCGTGTTTTTTCTGGCATACAGCTGCTTCTCTACACGTTGAGTGCAGAGCACAAAGTGTCCCCTTCACTCTCTATCATGGAGTGCAGATTATTCCCCCTAACAAACCACAGCAAGCCTTGGGATATTCTGGCCAGAAATTGGGGCACTCAGCTTTGAAATGGAGGAATGGAGATCAGAGATGCGTGACATCTCTTCAATGCACTGAAGAGATGTGTGGTAGAGTGGTAGAGGAACCAAGAGAAGGATGGCTAGAAGAGGTTGCAATAGTCAAAGGTACGTCCCTGCTCAAAATGTATAGCATTATTATTGATATTAGACATCCCACGCTCCCATGTCAATGATGTCATTCAGTTTAGAGCCGTGGTTCTCAACCGTTTCCATGTCAAGGACCACCTATTCATCTGCTTCTAGTGTCTCATTTATTTCTCAAGTGCTAAACGTGCTTTTATACATCTCATATTCAGCTGCAATCCACATGCACACATAATTGCTGAGTGCTGAAAATGGAACGTGTTAAACTGACAACTTAATTACATGACTGATCTGTTCAATAGTTATTATTATAGGCCAAAACATAAAGTGGCCTGGTATAGCACCACCACGAGGCCGAAAAGTCTGCACGAAAGGTTTGACATTATCGGTCCAGTGGTTTCGGTCAGATGCACGCACACACACACCCACACACAGGGGCAAAGACATAATCTCCGCCTACCGGCCTCACAGAGATAACAAAATGAGGTTATTGCAAAAAACGTAGTTGCTGCTGCTTGAGTGTTGACACACGGGAGAGACGAGTGACCCCCTCAGGAGAGCGGGAGGGATGAAAAGGAAGAAAACAAAATGCTTCTCAAAGATAGATGACCTCCTTATCGGCTAGGACAGTTGTTTACAAGAACCTAGATACACCCTAGGCCACGAGTATAGGGGACAGAGGAACACATCACACGGTTAAAACATCAAAGAGAAAGCCACAATGACAGGCTACATACTGTAGAGAACAGAGGCAGTCAGCATGGTCATGCAGTCTGCGGTCGCTGCACGTGTAGCACACGCTACAGGAAACTACCCAAACTAGTTATGACCGGCTCACATGAAACCACCCTGAAAACAAGACATTTCCTTGATAATTTGAAAAAATGCAGCTTGTCGCGGGTTCAAATCCCGATCCCGACTACCTTCGCTGCGTGTCACTCCCCATCTCTCTCTCCCCATTTCCTGTCAGTCTAGGAAGAAAAAGCTAAAAAAAACAAAACAATTATGACACAGAAGTCCTGGCTAAAATCCTTTCAAAAAACATTTTGTCATTATGTATTTGTGGAAGCTTTCATGTGCTGTAATAATGATCTTGGAAAGCAATAAAAAGCTAAATAAGGGAAGGGAAACAGAGAAAGATGTAGGATACTCAAAAGCAATGTGATGCAAGATGGGCCCAGATGCTGTTGCAACGCCTCTGTCTCACTCACACAGCACACACCCACGCATACACAAAGTCCCCATGCTTTTATACTGTAATTCATGTTCTATGGAGTTGGCAAGCACCTCTTATCCTCAATGTACAGAATAAACTGACAACAACATGGCTAATACCATTTTCTCTGCAGATGACCGGTAACATGCTGCCATTGTAGTTTGACAATGACTGATTCCCCACGTATCATTTAATTCCACTGTTTATCCAATGTAAAACAGTGAAATGATGCTACAATGCTATGTGTCCCTTGCACACTGCATCTCTGTTTGGCTTTTTGCCATCCAAAACAGAGATGTGCAATTAAATAAATGGAGTCAGGCCAGATAAGCGCAGGGGTTGGGCTATTAATCAATAAAGTCCTTTAAAATAGGCCATGAGTTGTGTGTTTGTGGCTGCGTTTGCGGGAGATCAGGTCAAACATCTGGTTCAGGTCCACATGGCTCTCTGGTGATTTATCTTTCAGTAATGTTGCCCCGATATGAACGTTACAGAAGTATGCATACTGCCGCCACTCGATTTGGGGACACAGCCAAAACGAACAACGTTGGATTTCACAGCTGCCACCAATGAAGGCTGTCCACACAGACGGCCACTGTACACCTGCCATTTTGGCATATTTCACAGACTGCTCTAATTTAATTTACCCCGCGATCCCATTCCAGCCTCTGTCGGACTTCTCCCCACGCAGCAGCCGTAGTTGAATTGGAAAAAGCTCAGAGGATGTCTGGGGAAATATGAATAGTGTCTATTCCAATGAATCAGTATAGAATAATGTGAAAATGTGTTTGGCGTGCAACAGTAAATGAGACACAACATTACGACATGTATTGAAAGAGGCCTCAGTATCGTTTGAGAACAGATTAGAGAAGAAAGTCAGTATCAACCAGCTTTGGATTTAAAATCCTACTTAAAGGTATTAAGATTCAAGGGAATGATAAAACCATATGATACCTGCTTGTTTTGAGAGAGAGAGAGAGAGAGAGAGAGAGAGAGAGAGAGAGAGAGAGAGAGAGAGAGAGAGAGAGAGAGAGAGAGAGAGTAGAGTTGGCTGGGATGACAACCCCCCTAATTAAGAGGATTTCAATGGAATTTCCAAGCCCACTGCAAAGGAATGTCTTGCTTATTATTTCAGTAAGGTTATTACTGTGCCAATCTGCTATCTGAACAATTCAGCACCAATTATATCATTTTCTCAAAGCTCGGGTAGTTTTGTTTCTATCTACTGTATATTTCCATGTGTGCTGCTTAAGCTTTTTTTTTATACTCCATTGCATGACAGCGTTGTTTGCCAACGACTGATTTTCAAGCAACATGTTAGCTTGAAAATCCGTTCTTCTTGGCAAGCGGCACCATCGCTATGGTGTATAATTAGGCTTTAGTTTTTTGGGGAGTTGATTGATTTAGGTGTGTCTAATTAGCTAATTATTCACCCTCGGTCTAAAGTGCATTTTTTCACCTGCATCTCCATCCTGTTTGGATTCCAGAAGATACTGGAGGCTCATACAGTTGACTCACTGTTTTATAAATGAAGACAGGAAAAAGTCCTTACTCATGGCATTGCAAATCACTTCACATTAAGTCCCGGGAATATAGTGTGGATAAGGCTCTGGTGATGCACTGCCGAGTCATCCATCATCATTGAAACCACATTGTTCCAGACAGGCAGATGAGTCATTATTGTGAGGGTAAACAATGGGTATCTTCATACAGCTGTGGCTATTCTAAAAAAAAGTCTTCATTTAATATTTATTTGTGGAACATGAAGCATCATGTTAGTTCATGCAGGACACCATAGCTTGAGGAGACAGGGCGGTCGGCTGAGACTGGGATTGGTTTCCACCATTTCAGAGGAAAGCTTAGCAAAAAAGCTAGCAAAAACACCATTTGATCGCGTCTTTAACCATGTTAGACACATTGAAAACACATGTCCTTGGTTCTGGTTACTGATTTTGTCCTTCTAATGCGTGAGGGGGCCATGTGTAAATCTTAGAGATTGTTATGTGTGAAAATCCCAGTAGATCAGCAGTCTGAAACGTCCATTTTGCCCCAACAACCGTTAAAGTCACTTAAAGTCACCCCCCCCATTATGATGCTTGGTTTGAACTACAGCAGATCGCCTTGACCATGCATTCATGCATGCATGCATGCCAAAATGCATCGAGTTTCTGCTATGTCATTGACTGACATAGAAATTTGCGTTAATGTGCAGTTGGACAAGTAGGCTAATAAAGTGGCCGATGACAAAAAACATAATTAGTAGTGGATGTTTCAGTCAGGCTCTGTGAATATTCATAAAATACATATACTATTGTATATTGAGCTCTACTGTACTGTATGTAAAATATATCATTCAAATCCAAACTCTGATACCGTATCATCAGTGTTGCCAAGTCTGCTTATTATAAGTGATACAGTATCATCAGTGTTGCCAAGTCTGCTTGTTATAAGCGACTGTGTTTTTTTTGGGGTTTTAGATGTTTTTAAGTTGCGGGTTGCTCTACAAGTAAAAATAATCTTGCAAAAAAAAAAAACTGGAATGTTTTTGAAACATCTTACAACGCAAATCTTTTGAGGCACAAAATATTTTCAGATGGGGGTCCGTGGCCAAATACATATTAATTAGACAATAACGTTTGACTGACCTGCCCTAGTCACTTATGTTGGGCTTGTTTTCATAGATCTGGTTGCATGTTTCTCTCGCAAAATCTGGCAACACTGATTATCAAGCCTTATGTAGTTGTAATTGTCCATGATTCATTTTTACAATTAAGGAATAATAAACGAGGACGAGGAGTGCTAAAACTTTAGACACTAGATCAGCACAACAGTGCCAACATCATTCATTTGATTATACCACAGTTTCATTATTAATATTTGTGATTAATACTTAGTTACAGATTAGTTAAACAAGGTGGAGGTGTTCAGAATGCTATATCAGGAGATAGTGGCACTCATTAGAATGCCTCTCAGCTAATCACAAGGTCACATCAGAACTAATTGGTATACTTAAGTATAATTAATGCGACTTGCTAATTGTGCCATTGGTTGTATTTTTTCCTGTATAAATGTTTCCTGTTGTTACATCGACTCAATCAACCCCTAAGTACAGCATTAACTAACTGGTATTTTCCATCTACTGAGTGAGAGAGAAAAAGCCAAGTAAACCATTTTTAAAAGCCCACTATTCAGCAGATGCCATACAGTCTTCAGACACACAGTACAACTAATCCATATAAATCCACCATGACAGAGGGAAATCCTCCTCTAATCGATGTCTCTGATTGATCGCTATCCAGCTGGTGTTACAGCAGTGATTCCTCCTAAGAAGCGACCACCACCGATTCCAAGTTATTTAGTTACTTTTTTTAGATGTTGTTTATAAATCATCCCTTACTGAATAGATGTTTTGATGACTCAGCTCCTTATTGACAAGCGATATGTTTCCTCATGATCAATGCTCTGACTCCTTGGGACTGTACGGGAAGTTGCTGTCAAAATGCAATTTATTACATATTACTTTCAATTAAAAGTAATATGTTGAGTTGCAATATTCCTTTATGTGCCAAGCAATACTGTATAAGATGTTTGTGTCACTTTCAGAAAACACTCTCAATTGGACTTGGCATAAATGTTACAAAACATACACAAACACATGTTATGTACCATAAAATATTACAAAAACAAAAATCACATCCTGGTGATCAGTGTGTGATCCCTTGTCGGCTATCAATCGTATCATGAAAACCACAACGATATTATGACAGCCGATTTCAAGAAAGAGACGTGTGTAGTGTGAAATGAATAACGATCTGATGACTCCCCGACGACGTTGTACAGTGTGTAGCTGCCTTTACCTGGTGAGACATATATGATCTTGCGCAGAGTTGAACCGCCCCCTAACAGACCACATACAGTACATAGCCTGAGACAACAGAGAAAGCTCCAATGCTTCAATCCAGTTAAGGTGCTATTTCAATGTCTACCTGTAGGGTCTCAATCAGACACTTGTCAAATCCATCTCCTGCGGCGCGCTGATATGGAGCAGGGTTTACAATCCACAACCTGTTTCAGTGTCAGCCTATCCTGGTCTTGGTAAACAGAAAAACATATGGACGGACACATACTAACTTCTGCAACCATCAAAGCTATCAATCTGCTGTGGCTTGAGGCAAAAATAGAGAGTTCTTCTGACGGATACATTTGCTACATCCCCAGCTCTTTTTTCCCCCTTCTTTTTGGCAGCTCTAGAAATATGTGGCGTTTGGAGCATGCAGCACACTGTACCGATCACTCCTATTCAACTGGCAAAGCATGACATGACAGTCAAGACAACCATGAGGGAGTGTTCTGTTTGCAAATACGTGACAACTCAGCAACAGACTAAAAAGCACTGTTGCACGGAAATCACGACCCAATTACATTTCACGAGAGAGAAGGTGGCCAGCACAATCTGTCATTTTTCTATCTCTTGAATCTGCATGTGGTATGATGTGCATCTTGGCTTACATCATACTGTAATCATTATGTAAATAATAATACAAACTAATCGTCAAAAAAGCCTGTCAGCGGCCCCTAGAGGCCATGCTGCTCTTTACACCCAACTGAACCGACTGGCCATTTATGTCCAGTCACAATTCTTAGATCCCCACATTCACCCGTTAAGATTGAAATATCTTGTGTGCGAGTGGAAAGTTTGACCTAAAGGTGGCGCTAGAAGAAAAGCCATGGGGTCACCAAAATCAGTAGCGTTCATTCTCCAGTTGAGCATGAAGGTGCACATCAAATTCAACTGAATAAAGTCAGTCGTTTTTTAAATGTCTTGTTTGCTCCATCCAGTCAGTTGCTTTCATACAGTAGATGCATCCATCACCCACTTGTGTCTGTATGTCATAGTAACACACTTGCCTTCTATGATAAATAGACAAAAACAAACTAAAACAAAAAGCTGAACTTTAACTGTTAAGATAATAGACACATTTTCAATATTCTAGTTGGTGCACAGTATTTGGACACACGGCAAATGTTCAATATTCTGTAAGTTTAGCGCATACAGTACATGACAATATACAGTGAGGCTTATACCTGACTAAGAGCTCAGTTTGCTCTCTACAATGCAATATGTGCTGGATCATGGATCTTCTTTTTCCTTTAGGCACAGTAAATATCCACACAGCGCTCTCGAAGCTCCCACAAAACTTTATTAAAGATAAACAACGTTTTGACCGCCCAGCGGTCCTTCACCTGACAAAGACCTGGAAGGCCGAAACGTTGTATAACCTTAATTAAAGTTTTGTGGGAGCTTCGAGAGCAGTGTGCAGATATTTACTGTGCCTTCTGAACAGTTTTTTTCTTTTTTTTTATATTATCATGCACCCGTCAAATTATTGGATGTGAGTACATTACCTTGAACTGTACCTAGTATTCCTTTGCCATGATTTAAAATCTAAGATCTATTTGATTTTATTTCATGTATTAGAAAGTAACCATACAAAAAAAACATACAAACACACA
This sequence comes from Gymnoscopelus braueri, assembly GCF_963280865.1. NCBI lineage: Eukaryota > Metazoa > Chordata > Actinopteri > Myctophiformes > Myctophidae > Gymnoscopelus > Gymnoscopelus braueri. The sequence continues at coordinate 37,640,288 of NC_137609.1, forward strand.
AGCATACTACTATAATACTATTGTGCACAGGAAAATAAAATTTGGAGGATTGCAAATGCATTAAAAATGCATGTTACTCTTATGTAACCTTGGACCTTGAATTCAGTGGAATGAAATCTGTCTTCCAGAGTGGCACAATAATATGCCAAGCGAACAGCGCTGCATTAAGTTGCCCACACATTAGGCTAATGTGGAACCTGTTGGATGCCAAAGAAGCAGCCTTTACCAATGTTAGGCAACAGGCAGCCTGAAGAATGCTTGTTGAGAGTGATTGACAGACAGTCTATCATGAATCAGGCAACGGGGTGCACTGTGGTATTGAACCCCTCATAATGGAATCAACAGATAGGACGATAAAACGACAGTGGCAGCTACAGTGTGGAAAGGGGAGAATCAAGCTCGTTTACAGCATTTTATCATACAAATGGGCCTATCCCTCTTTTATTGCTTAAGTTATTTTGTCCATTCTCCACATCTGCCAGTCTCCTTCTCATCATCACATGTGTGTTTAAAATAAAGTGATCCGTCACAAGGTTCTAGATCCACGGATCCACCTGGGGTTTCCGGACTGCCTCTCGTCCGACTCTGACTTTTCACCGACACACCCCAGGGTGGCCCTACTAATCACACCAGCAGCATGTTATTAATCCATTTTTAAAATTAGCCTTTAATAATGTTCTGGCCTGCCATAATGACTTAGAAACTAAAACTGGCCAGAGGCCAAACTTACTTGCAGGCCTCATTATGTTCAACACCACCACAGTGAGAAAAGTGTTTACATTAAATACGATTACTTCAGTTAAGGAATGATTTCCCACCATTAGCTAACATAACCTGTGTCAATGACACCTGTCACTATAGGCTAAAGTACATTGTTCACCTAATTTCAGTGCCCGATCGCTTGGCATATTAGCGATTAAACCGCTATTTTATTGTATATATTAGACTTAAGCTGGGCCTTTATTTTCTCTTTGTTTTCTCATCAAAAGGTTTAGAAAATAACAGAACATAATATCACCGTGACCTCACTCCCTCGACACCCCTATCTTTGGCAAACTGAGTCAATTGTGTGAACAAACCTATTGTCAGAGGCAAAATGCGAGCATGTGATCCCTCTCTCTCCCTCTCGCTCTCCCCTCCATCTGGGGCTCATTTGCCAGAGTTTTGACATCCTTACCTTTCCCTGTGGAAAGCTACCTGCCAGAGTCCTGACACATTCACCCTGTCCTCCATGCCAGGAGTGTCTAGTGGGGCAGCAGCTCTGTCCTTGAAAAGTGGTAAAAAATAAATAGATAAATAAATGAATAAAACAAAAACAGGATGCACGAACCAGTATGCCCCCCCCATCCAATCCAACGTGGCAGCGAGAGAGACAGCTACATGGCAGAAACAAGATCAACACCGCCGGATTCCCTTCTGAAACCTATAATCTAGCCCAGCTACGATGGTGATGTCTGCACTGGGGCCTCGACACGTGGAAAATCTAACGGCAGCTGAACACAGCGGTTGGAAGGAACGGTTGGAAGGAACATGCTGTCGAACCCGACGAGAGTCCCTGCTAAGAATCCTTTCGGTGAACTTGTCTGTTATAATTCCTAGTGTGAGGTCAGTGTATTTGCTATGAGCTTGTGATAACACCATTAGGCCATGAAGGCATGCTGGCCAGGGCTGTTAGCTGGAAGCTGGATGCCACCAAGCCTGGAGCTCTGACCTTCCCAGCATTTAATTAAATAAATAAATAAATACATAATATATACAATAAAGAAGGCATTAGCTCATCGTGCAACATTCTGACTCTTTCTGCTCAGTAGAATGAATACATGAACGAGAGTGGATGGATGAACACCACAAGTGGATTCAGCGGTGGGAGTGAATGCAGTGCTGTCAAGAGATCACCTGTAACTGAAATGTGTGACAGGGTTTGAAAGTGAATGATTTGCATTGACACAAAGCGGTCTATTCATACAACTTAATGGAAGATTTAGCCAAACGTCAGGGGCTGACAGCATGACAGCATGCGCGGCAGAGTGAATACAGATTGTGAAAAGCATATTATCACATTTCCATGTTTTTCATCACCAGCGCCTCCATTTGATGCTGCAAAGGTCACACATACCACCTTCTTCTGGCATTTTAAAGAGAATATTCTTGGTATTTCTAAGAAAAACGTGTCAACGAATGTGTGGCTATTACACATGTTCCAAGAAATAATGTGACAGGGTCTCATGGCGCCCAAGTGTTATCTGTTCCTATAGAGACACATGAAAATGTAGCACTTGCTCTGCAGTTGAAAACGTTGGCTGTAACACTCTGTCATGCAACACTCTGTCATGCAACCCTCCCTCACAATATAATAAGAATTTCAGGAACTGTCGTCAGCACCACTGCGCTGCTCAGAGGAGCAGTCTACCGCTACGGGACGCCAGCACCAAAGTCAATTATAGATCAATCAGTTCTAATTAACAGGCCATTTTGGCGCAAAGACACACAGTGTGTTGATGAATTATGCTCAAAACGCCTGGCTCCCCAACTTAATCTCAGAGAACAGAGGAGAGTGGTCTTTAGTAGAGTGCTACTGCCTAGAGTATTGACTCAATAAAATCACAATATTAATACGTACCTTTAATGGACATTTGACAAATACAATTTATCTGGATGTTGATCAAAGGTCGCCCTGTCTACCAACTGAAATACAATGTTATCATTTTCAGCATTGTTGGCATGTAGACATGTAGTGTGTTGGGAATTTAGGGGATTTGGATGGAGTGAAGTACAGTATTATGAAGATGTACAGTATGTTAGGTAAAGTCTGAAACAGTGAGGCTTCTGACGTGGCTAAGAGAGCAGACTACACAGAAAATGAGTTAAAGGAACCCTTTTTACAAGCATGAAAAAACATTCATTACACATTTGGTGATGAATTGGAAATAGTGAGTAAGTAAGCAAGCAGGAAAAGAAAAGAAAAGGCAATGCCAGAATAATTCTCAATATTTAGGACATACAGAGAATGATGTAAAGGGAATATGTCAAGGAATACCAGAACATTGTCGATTGGTGCGCACAATAATTACAAAAAGTTTGTTTTAGCAGCATGGAAATTTCATTTTGAGAAGGCACGTCCAACTCCACCTCATCCGGAGGTACAGTAAACCAATTGGTTCGTATCAAGATTGCTCTGTTGGGATTATTCCAGTATTAAAAGCAAATACCATACTGGTTCTGCCTCAGTACGCCTGCAGTTCCCATAAGAGCAGTGCCTCTTTGTTCGTTGTGTTTAACCAGGGATTTAAGTCTGTTAGTTACTGAGAGCCACATTTAACATGACACTCCAGATAATGAAATGCTTCATCCATGAAAGCGATTGAATGTTGATATATGGCAGGAAAAACAAGCCTCCATCAAAAACAATATCAACAATTTGCGATCGTGTCTCCGAACTATGAGATCAAGGATTCAAGGAAGTAGAAACACACCTGACATTCGCGTGGAAACATTTCCTTCTACGGAGTATATGGCATAATTTTACAACCAGTAGTGGTAAGTCTACAGTACATTGGATTGTTACGACATTATAGCTAATAATGAAATCTTCTACAGAGGAAAGGGATTTTTACTTCCGGAATCTCGCTGCGGCACTCTATATGCTTTGCCTTAGTGGGAAAATGAGATCACAATTCAGAGAATTAAAGTGACTTTCGGACATTTTCCCTATCACTTTTCTTCAGCAGTATTTATAGATCTATGGATATAACTATTTCCCAAGATAGCAAGCTTGCAGCTGGAAACCACCACCTAGGCTGGTTGTGTGAAGCAGTCGCAGAGAGTTGGAGCCACACTGCCTACAGATATCCACACATCTGTTTGCTAAATGTGCTGACTGGTTGAACCTATTATGCTCACTGCTTGCCCTAGAGACAAGCCATAACTGTATAAGTTGTATTAATAATTCATAGCAGAGCTTTTTAACGTGACAATAATATTTCAATAGTTTCTTACCGGGTGCACGGTCTAGAAAAGTTATGTTTGTATTTATACAGACTGTGTAAGATGGCCCACCTACGGACACTATAAAAGAGACACGTCTGCTGTGAGGCTGTTCAATGTCGATGAAGGCTTAATGCTGAAACGCGCACGCAGTCCTACCTGTGTACCCACGCTAACTGACTAAAAAGTGCCATTTCCATGAGGACTGCTATCCCCTCTCATTGTAAAATGGTAAAAACTAAAAAGGATACATTGTAAAAGAAAACAACAAATGAAAGCTACTGAAATCATCTGCAGCCCGTCCTCTAGAATAGCGGGCATGCATACAGAGTGTCATTGTTTTTTATTATTTGATGTCTGGGGGAATTTGAGGTGAAAGCACGAGAAGCATGGATAATAGGAGGCGTCTACACTGTAGAAGTAGTGTATGGTATGCAGCGTAGTAGCTGGTGAAGATGATTTGGGCTTTGCCTTTGGTCAGACTCACTGATGCCGTTCTAGGCTTTCCCTGGTGAGGATCAAACGATTTGCAGCTAATCCCAGCCCACTCGGCTGGAATGACAACAGTGAAGCTGGGGTTAGCACAAGGGGCCAAATGTCAGGTCACACTCATGGATAAAATCAGAGACAAGAGACCAGGCTGTTTATGACTGTCTGGAGTAGTAAACAACTCGGTCAGGATCAGGCCTGCTGTGTTCTACTTCTGACCCTGTTATTATGGTAACATTTTTACTGTGCCAAATTGGAGAAATCTCACTTCACAGTCACGTACAAAACTCATCACATTTCTGTGAGAAGGTCATATTCTAAAAAAGGAACAAACATATAATATAATGTTTTCCTTCAAAATGCAAACCAGCTAAAAAATAAATAAATTCAGAGGTCAAAACAATAAAGCATGAGTGCTAATTGGTTTGTTTCTTCTAATTGCCTCCCAGGCACTGCAGCTACCTGACAGCTGATGCTTAGCAAAACACACACAGTTTTCTCTAACCTTGATTATCATCTCGTGATGTGAGCCTCGATCCAGCTGAGGACCAGACATTCTCTAGCCAGTTCCCAGTACTCAAAACTTCCATCCTCACGTCCTCCACTTGCGTCATTTCCTCATTAACCCTGGCGTCTCCATTTTGGGCATGTCAATATCCGTTGTGAGCTTGAACTCACCCATCACTGTATTTTATATGATAAAGTGGGTTGGCTATATCTCGCAGTGCGTAGAGAGCAACATTGTATTTTATAAGGCCTTGTGTGGTGAGCTTCCTTTGTACCTATCCTCACTTTTGAAACCAAAGGTTACTGGACATTCAACACGTTCACAAACCCACATCAGATATACCAGTCCTCGTAAGAGCAGTGAACAAGGAAAGACTGCTTTCATGTATTATGCTCCACACAAATGGAACACATTTCAGGACTCTGAAACTGGTACGATTGGTCTCAATTGAGACATTTAGAGTGCTTCTCGAGGACACACTACACCTGCTTCATGTAACTCTATGTTTATTTGCATCTGTGACACTGTAATCTGATTCAAATATTTGTTATTGTTTTTCATTATGTATGTATTGTATTTTATATGCTGTTATCAGGGCGTCCTTGAAAAAGAGAGCTTGCTCTCAATGGGCTTCCCTGCATAAATAAAGGAAAAAGAAAGAAAGAAAGAAAACTAGAAAATTTGCTCCTCGGAGCACAGGTCTCCGCCAGGTCAGGTACGTTATTCTGGCCTCCTGGTGGCGCTATAATAGGCCGATGTGAAAAGGGTGCCAACCGTGCCATTTATTCTTAGGCCTTTCACGGCAATCAGACACTGCATTCATGATTTGAGGCATTTTGTTCCAAAAAATTGTTTTGCTAAATTAGACCTGCTGGTGGCGCTATAACAGGCCAATGTGAAAAGGGTGGCAATTCTTCCTTGGCCTAGTGGGAATGTGCGTGTGAAATTTCACCAATCCTGCAAACTTTGGAAGTCAACCTTAGGCAATGAGGATGGAATATGGGAAATCGGACAGATCCGTGTTGATCACATGACTATAGAGATACTGTGTACCGATTTGCATGACGTTTGGATAAAATCTATAGGAGTAATATAAAAAATTGGCCTCCTGGTGGCGCTAGAACAGGCCCATGTGAAAAATTGGGCAGAGGTTCTGAATTGGCATCCAGGGAGTGTGTGTGCACAGTTTCGGAGCGACCGGGCCAACGGTGCCGGAGATTAGCTGGTGACAGACGGACACACGGACGGACGGACGGACGGACGGACAGGGGGTAAAACATACTCTCTCGCCATGCCTTTCGGCCTGGCGGAGACAATAACTTGCACAACAGCTATTTTTGTTGACCCCATCCGCATTGTACAACAAAGTATAAAACAGGGTTTAAGTGGTTAAAGCGTAAGTATCAATACTGCAATGTAGAAATACGCTGTAGTAAGTAAAAGGCCCGTGCTCAAAATGTTGAGTGAAAGTATGAAAGTATTGGCATCAAATTATACTTAAAGTACCAAAAGTAAAAGTACTAAAATGTTTGAAAATAGCAGATCTACAAGCTCACAACGTGTCGCGATGCGACACGCTGTGAGCTTGTAGATCGTCTATTTTCAAATAGCCTATGTATAAAATAGGGCTAAAGTGGTTAATGTATGTTTTATAATATAATAATTTATCTGCAAAGTAACTAGAGTTTTCAAATAATTGTAGTGGAGTAAAAGTACAATATTTGCCTCTGAGATGTAGTGGAGTAGAAGTAAAAGTACTGAACATTGAAAATACTCCAGTAAAGTAAAAAATACCTCAACATTGTACCTAAGTACAGTACTTGAGTAAATGTACTTAGTTACTTTACACCACTGACTATATAGAGAAAGGGGAAATGATGAACACTGCATATTGAGTGGTTTGAGCTCCAATGGTTACTGGAGACTTTTGAGAAGGAAACGATCAGCATGGTGTTGAATAGGAGACCAGACCACCCAATGACAACATCAATACTGATCTCAGTAAACACACATATGTCTGGATCTGTTGCATCCCAACACAGACACTTCTTCAGACACCTATTGATCACAGTCCACCACCGGCAACGATACACAATAAACAACTGCAGCATTCAGCTCATAATGGCTCTGTAAGTGAGATAAACAGGACTGGGGGAAAAGCCTTAAGTAAGCATACCTGAAAACACAATGAAAATGGAGGGAAACGAGCCAGGTTTGTGCTGTTTGTGCCGCTTAAGCTGCCACTGCAGAATGTGCCTTCATAGAAATACTGTGCCAGTGCTATTTGCTTCAGGTTGCATTTCCATTCAAACTGAATGACAGTTAAGTAAGGGACTTCTTTGAAGTCATGTATATATGCTTCTGTGAGTCATGTTTGCTTGCATATAGGGCATAGCAGTGGTGGCCATTTTGTGGTGCCACAAATCGAAAGCCCATACATTTTTCCCATAGAGATTTCCGAAAATACTTATATACATTATTTTAAGCCTGGAACCAAGCCATCCAGGCTCCTGGTGAGTCATGACCATAAAACATTTGATTCTGTGGGGGGAAAACATATATATATGATTATGATATACCATATCTAATAAATAAGAACCCTTTGTTTTGCGGTTTTCATATACATATATATTTTTTTTGTGTCACCACAAAATGGCCACCACTGCTATGCCCTATACAGTAGCTAGTGCAGTATTTGGCATATTAAATCAGGACATTTCAAAATTGCAGTGACAACAAAAAGGCCTGAAACACAATGAGGTGACGACTATAAATATTGATAACGCACACCCACGCACCCACACACATACGCATACGCACACGCACACGCACACTATTTGTCCATCACATTTAAGTTTACTTTCTCTAAGCCCATTCTTCTGTAAGCGGTGTTCTTCAATTGTATAATATTTACAATCCACCCTGTGCAAACTATTCCCAAAAAAAGACAATTGTGTGTACTGTTTTTTAGGTGACAAAACCTGACTTCAAATGGTTCTTCAAAAACTGAATTCAGCACAGAAATAAACCCCAAATATTGGCCTTATACAGACAAATGCTGTGCAGTGAAAACTAAAAACACAGTCTCCATCTCTTCACCTGGTCCACTATGATGGAGGTGGTGTGTGCAGCTGAGAACCAACATCAGGTTTTAGTGGTGTCTAATTAAGTAAACCCACCCCAAGGTTTTCACTTTCATGTCTACAGTGGAGGACCGCTAAGGGGGACTGAGCCTGCAAGTGCCAAGACAAACAGACTTATTAAACCAAACAGGCCTGTGGTGCCGTGTGATAGATGAGGAGAAGAAGAAGAGGAGGAAAACGAGAAGAGGAAGAGCTTTGAGGTATTTTGAGAAAGACAGAGCAAGAGGGAGAGATCCGTTTTTATGGAATGAAATAGAATTTGATTGTGCATGTGTTGTTAACATTCTTTATAAAGGCTAAAACACACTGGCTGCGAACGGCGCACATCAAAACAGCCGGCTCCATTATTGTCTATGTACAACCCCCACACCGGCGGTGCTACTGTACGTGCGCCACTGTACGTGCGCCTGCCCTGCGCTCGTGGATATGCCCCTGTTCTATTTACAGGCAACGCTGCCATTATTATTATTAACATTATTATTATTATTTGTACAGTAGGCATCTGGGTACACGAGGGGGCATGGAAACTCAGTAGCATATTCCGAACCTGCAGACTAGACCTGTTGTGAGGCACAATGGATGAGGAGAGAGTTATTGTTGAAATGGAGAGCCATATCCAGAGTTGTATGGCTGGCTATGGCACACAACCCAGGCATTATAAAAGAAAAACTTTCCCAAATGAAGCGAATGCCTGGTAAGCCATAGCACTGGAGACTGGCTAGTCAGGTGACCAATCGAGTTGCCTAGACAGTGCCTCCGACACAACACATTTCGCACACGGTGTGTGTGTGTGTTCTCAATGGTGTTCTCCGTGAAGAGCCACTTCCTGTTAACGCTGCGAGTGGCATTTCACGCGCGTCAATGACGCGTCGCCGCAGTGTGTTTTCCGCTTAAGGCTTTGGATTCATGAGAATGCTACAATTTTCAAATGGAAGGGCGTGCATCTCCCAGTCACATACTGTTTGTTCCCCCAATGAAGGAGGGAGAAAGAATGAGAGAGAGAGAGAGAGAGAGAGAGAGAGAGAGAGACAGAATGAGAGACAGACAGACAGACAGACAGACAGACAGACAGACAGACAGACAGACAGACAGACAGACAGACAGACAGACAGGATCAGACTTATGAGAGAGACAGGCTATTTCTACAAGCTTAAAAGATGGCTGGCACCAAGCCAATATCGCAATTTCAGTCTAACAAAGAAAAAAGATAAAATAGAACAGCACAAACTAAACGTGCCATCTCTCTCTCCCTCTCCCTCTCTCTCTCTCTCTCTCTCTCTCTCTCTCAAAATGAAATAAGCCCCAGTATTTGCCTGCAGACATAAAGCATCCAAAATAATTCAGTGAACAAGCAACATAACCCCTACTGCTCCCCCCCCCACCACCACCACCACCCTCTCCATTATGTCCATGATGTGTGTCAGGACAACAGCTCAATGAATCACGGCGGCTGCTACGCCGTGACAAACCACAGAGAGCAGCGTGACCACAAATCAAAGAGGAGCGTGCATGTGCCTGTGTGGAAGCAGGTCAAGGAGATGCACAGCCAGAGGCATAGAGATGCAGAGAGGATGTGGAGGGATGTATTTTTACATGATGACACCCTGTTGTTGATCATCAGCGGCATATTGCGGAGTGGTGGCAGGAGGATGGGGTGGGTGGGGGTGAAGGAGAGCTCTCAGGCACCTGGGTGGCACACTAATCACCCCCAGCCCCCTCCTTCTCTCTCCCTCTGCATCCACCCCCTGCCTTCTTTGCATTCTCATTTTATGTTACTTCTTTGCATCGTTCCTGTAGAAACACTAAACTCCCAGGCTGGCTGCCTTTCCCTGTTGATCCCTGTGGGTCCCTCGCTGGATTATTAGATTCACCATCACTCTCAGACATATTGCACAGCCGTAAGGAAAGCAGTGCAACTGTGTTTGCAACAGAGATGCTCACGCACACGCACACACACACACACACACACACACACACACGCACACACACACACACACACACACACACACTTACTGTATGTCTGCTAGTAGAAAGTGAACCCTGCTGCCTCTCATAACCGAAGCTCCCTGTCCCTGTATTACTTTGAAAAGGCAAATGCAAAGGCTGCTCAAATATCACAGGGACTGGAAAGGATATGAATGTGGGTGAGAATCCAATAATAAATATGAGAGAAGCAGAGGGCTTTATTGCACCAAGAGAAACGAGATTGGAACAGGGGGCCAATTCTCCCTGGGCCTTGGTATGACTCCTGACCCACTGGCCTTATGAAGAGTTACATGCTTGGCATAGTCAGAGTAATAAAACATAAAGACAGTGCTTTTGGCTGATGTATGTATTTCATTGGCAGTGGTCTTAAGCTCAAAGGATTTTGGTATACGATGAATACGATGGAACTACGCACTAAAACAAAGTTCAACCTCTTTTTTACTTCTGTAAACCTGTGATGTGGCAATAAAGCAATACAGCTTCCAGTTTTAGCACAACTGAGTTGTGTTTTATCAACATTTGTCTTGAATAATGTCAAATGAAACCCAAGCACATACTGCTCTGCAGGGCTGAACGATATATCGTGATAATACCTTTATCTATATCAACATCGCAAAAGGCAACAATATTGACAAAATCTAATTCCCTCCGCTCGCCCTGCATGTAGGCTACAGCTAAAGCCAATAACACAAATCCTTTTGTTTTAGCCAGCGGCAATTGGCAAATGAAAATCACTCCTCTGTTTCTCCGTGTTGAAAAAAAACTTCCTATAAAGTTCAACTCTGGCATGTGTATCATGCCTGCTTTAGGAGCCACGTCCACAGAAAGCAATTTATGACCAGAGGAGCGCTTTGGATATCATACCCAGAGCGCTCGCACGGAGCGTTTATTGATGCCCGCAACATTCAAACCCATCAACTGTTGCTGTGCTTGAATTGCCTCGCTGAAACAATGGAAATGGACTTGAAGTTCTCATGGTTGCGGTAACGATTCAACGTCAGGTCGTACATGCCCGGGTTGTCAGACACAGACAGGAGGATCAAATGAGTGGCGCTCCTCTCCAAAGGCTAGGCTGTGTGTCCACTGAGGCATTTTCTCAAGAGTGCAGCGTAGGCCTTCAGTATGTTTTGATTTTGTTTTTTAATGGCAGCGCCGCGCATTTACGCTATGCTGGAAACACCAGCAGCATGACAAGGCGCTGAGCATCTATTGCACTGCATGTGCACTTCTGCAGTTTTCATCTGGTCGCCCAGAGTTGAAATGTATTTACAACTCTGGGCGTTTGAAAGCGATTTAAGCAGAGCGCCTTGCATTTTCAGACACGGCCTTAAAGGAATAGTTCACCCAAAAATTACTTATTTTCTATCAATTACACACCCCATGACGCCTGGAATTCACAGATATTGTATTTGTTTTTGTCGCATTCCTAAGCCAATAATTTGATGACCGGCGGAAAGATGCTAATGTCTCCCGTACGAGACTCAAAGTTGACACTTTGAGACTCCCATCGGCGCCGCCGCCGGTCATCAAATTATTGGCTTAGGAATACGGCAAAAACAAAAACAATCTCCCTGAATTCAAGGCTCCATGGGGTGTGTAATCGATAGAAAAAAATGAAATTTGGGGGGTGAACTATCCCTTTAAACTGTTTTATGCTTGAAGCACTCGGGGCTCTATGCCAAAAAATGCTGGGAAGAGGAGCACTCCAGCACGTCTTCACCATAGAAGATAACCTGTCTGCAAAAAAAAAGAAACGCTTTGTGGACACGGCTCATGCCTTCGTACCTGCTCGCTCACTTTACATTAGTCTCATTGAAAATGTGCCGTCATTGAAAAAAGGTAGGTGCCATCCCGCGGGGGAAATTCAGTTTTCGGCTTCAACCAGCTAGGCCACTCGACCTCCTGAGCAAACGCAGCCCCATGGATGGTTAACGTTTTGTATCTCGCAATACTAAACTACAAATACTGAAGTCCTTAGTGAAATTACAATTGGAACAGATGGTGACACACTTTCTGGTCAATGATTTTATGTGTTTGAAGTGCATGCTTGACATTAGAGTCACCAGACAGCACTGCAAGGATGACTACATAACCGACAGGCACAAGGATTAACAGTCATATGTTTCATGGTACATAAAGGGCTCAGATTCAATTCAGTGCTGGACAGCTGAGTAAAGTTGATGCTGTGGAGAATGTATGGAAGGCCTGGTGGGGGAGATAAAGCTCTAGGTCAGACAGAAATCATTGGGAGAAAAAATGGTATAGAGGTCATGAGGAAATAGAACAGGATGGAAAGTGCATCTCGGGGCATAAGGACAGGTAACCGTTGATGTTAAGAGGAAAAGGGGGGTGGGTGAGGGAGAGCGAGAGGGCAGTTGTCTTGGAAAATCATGATGGAAGGTGAAGAGCAAGGATCAAGCCAGTGTCCAGGTCAGAATAAGGGATAAAACAAGGGAATTGGGTTCAGTGTCAGCTTGGATTGTTTTAGAGAGGGGCTAACCGCTCCAGTGGCCCCTCGGTGAGAGCGTGCTCTTGAATTGGAGCTGCTCTCATCGTGCGAAAATACAGAGAGGGGAGTACGTTTTCTTTATGGGGCTTTTACGGCTGATGCTGCTGTTCAGGAAGAACATAAAGAACTGTGCGTCTTTGATCGTTAAGGTTCAAATCAACCTAAAAAAGACATAATAGATAATATTAACGTATTATTCTGCATACTATGTTCTGATTTAATAATGTGGACTCAGACAATGTTGTCTTCACTTTTCCACCCAATAGCACTTTTGCCCGTTTAATTTTGTTTTGAAAATAAGTTTGTTGATAGCGCTGAAGCATGAAAGTGTGTCCATAACCCATAGAAATGACTCTATGTATTAAAACATAGATACAGTATCATGTACTAATGCTGCATTCACAAAGTCATTAGCTGCTTCAATCCTTGGTGGAGCACCTCATCACGCACGCACGTACGCACGCACGCATGCAAGCACGAAAGGCTCTCTCTTGCCTTGGCTATTACATCTGGAAAGACTTGCTCATTTGTGTATATTAATCAGGACAAAGCTGTCCAAAATTGTGGGAATAACATGCAGAGAACTGTTTTAGGCTGGATTTCTTTTTAGCATTAATTAAGGTGTCAGTCAGAGCATGTGAGAGCATACAATACAGTCCCAGTTAATAACACACCATCAGGATATACTGTAGCCCTAATTTGCATTTACATTGACAATCAATATGGCACGTGTGTGTGTGTGTGTGTGTGTGTGTGTGTGTGTGTGTGTGTGTGTGTGTGTGTGTGTGTGTGTGTGTGTGTGTGAGAGAGTGAGTGTGTGTGTGTGTGTGTGTGTGTGTGTGTGCATGCATCATTCACTTCCCAGTGAGCCATAGTCGGCTATTAGACCTCCGTCTAAAACAGGGTTATAATTGGTCTAACAGTGAAAGTTTTTTAGACGTCTAGGCTTAGCCTAGACGTCGATTAGCTGTTTTTTAAGCGTCTATATATAGACGTCTATATTATAGACGTCATTTCAACGGCTATAATATAGACGGTCTATAAATAGACGCTTAAAAAACAGCTAATAAACGTCTAGGCTAAGCCTAGACGTCTAAAAAACTTTCACTGTTAGACCAATTATAACCCTATTTTAGCCTAGCCCTTAGACGTATTTTAGACGTCTAATAGCCCGAAAAATGCTCAGTGGGTTCCTCACGGATGACAGTGCAGTCTATTGTAAAGGAAATGTGACACATTCCTCACACACTCTTAGACTATACTGACACGCTTACAGACAATAAGCCTTTCCACAAACATAACTCCCTAATGCATTATGCCATGCTTGTTTATGGAGCTCTTACATCAAAAAGGATCTGTCCTGACAGCTTTGTGTGTCTGCTTGCAAGAGCATCAACATTCTTCCGTTTAGATTAGGACGACAAGCAGGGTACTTCCACAATCCACTCACAGCCTCTTTTATTATTTCAAATTTTGTTTGGGATGTGTGTGTGTGTGTGTGTGTGTGTGTGTGTGTGTGTGTGTGTGTGTGTGTGTGTGTGTGTCAGAGAGATACACACATAAATAAAACAAAAGAGAGAGAGAGAGAGAGAGAGAGAGAGAGAGAGAGAGAGAGAGAGAGAGAGAGATTGATGCGGATGAGTCTCCCACTTTCCAATTAATTCTGTATATTCTAGCGAGGCAAGTTAATTAACTGGGACCATTTATTATAAAAGTCTATATTTATTGACAGCTATATTTACAATGCCAGAGATATATACCACTACCACCCCACATTCATTTATTCATTGGATGCCATTGCATAACATAGCAGCCACATTCAAAAACAGGCCCAAATTAATATTTAATATTGCTGCCCTGCTTCTCAGGATTATCAATTATTTTGTGAGGGCTTTAGCCTGGATGGACTGCATAGTTTTGATGAATTGCCAGATAGTTTTTACAATAAAATGCCATGCAGGCTTACTATTAATCTGACATCACTGGAGAGAGAAATTGGGGGCTGGTTCTTCTCAATTAAATATTTGAATCGTGACTCTCGCAGCCCAACTGGATATCATTATAAGGTTGTCGCTTTGTGGGTTTGTCTGTGTGCTCCGATTATGCCCAAATACGGAACCACATGCGGCCATGAATATGCCTGACTTTAACAACAATGGCTGTAGTTAGGCAATGGTTTCTGTTCTGTGTGACGTCAGACCAGAGCTCAATCAGCGAGAGAGCAGGAGAGGGGGTGAGGGACCTATCAATAGGGAACCTATCAATAACAATATTTATGTTCATTAACCTGGCCAATGCTGGGTACCGAGACAAGGGTGACCACAGCTTCGCCATGAAGACATATAGCGGGACCTAAAAGCCACCAATATTGGCACAATGCCTTGGGAAGCCACAGCAAAAGACAGAGACTGGAGGCGTGAAACTCAGAGGAGACAGCAGAGCTTCGAAGAACACCACTTGCTTCAGTGGGATGAGAAGAGGACCCCACTTGCTTCAGTGGGATGAGAAGAGGACCAGCAGAAGCACAATAAACCAGTCTGAAATGCCAGCCACACCATTCACATGTCAACAGTTTCAAAAGGACTGCCATTCCCAAAATGGACTTTATAGTCACATGAGGCACTGCTACAGCGTCACAATGGACAACCAAGAACACTGATCAAATGGTCCCATGGGATTTCGGAAGCCAAGGAGATTGAGATTGATTTACCAAACAGTTTATTGAAGTGTGTGTCTCTTCTCAAAATACATAAATGGAAAAATTACGTAATACTATACTGTATTTAGTTAACACTTTACCCAACAAATTAACACATTTGCTCCACCATTTCATTGTAATAATCATAATCAAGTATGAATAAAACATTATTCACATGTGAGCTAATTTGGGGTACATTTTAATGTATTATTTTAGCTTAATTTATTCCCAACAATCCCACCGTATTCATTCATCAGTCTGAGTCTTTAAAACCAAAACAGATGTGCTCCCTATAACTGTACCGTACTTTAAAACTAAAATAATTGTGAAATGTAACAACAAGATGTCAAATCTCTAGCCAGACCCCTACCAAAGAATGCCTGAACTCAAGGTGAGAAAAGGTGCAGGAGGCAGGCAATCGGGGTCTTAGTGGTCGGCCCTATGAGTATGTGAAAGGACGACATAACAGCACGATGGTATGAGAGAAGGACACACGAACAGATATTACGGATATTAATTTCATATCTAAAAGCCAATTTCAGTTCTGGCTTTTAGGTGAACGATAAGATAAGCACTTGAAGGTTGCGGGTGATAAACAGGCAGTGATTACTCAGCGCAAAGTATTTTGAGGTCTTATCATGCACAACCATCAAGGTCTGTGGATCATGCTACAAACTATAAGAGTCTGTCAGCACTCA
This sequence comes from Gymnoscopelus braueri, assembly GCF_963280865.1. Taxonomy (NCBI): domain Eukaryota; kingdom Metazoa; phylum Chordata; class Actinopteri; order Myctophiformes; family Myctophidae; genus Gymnoscopelus; species Gymnoscopelus braueri. The sequence goes on from NC_137609.1 coordinate 37,656,303, forward strand.
GCAGCGTATGTGTCCTTGCTAATGCTCCCCAGGCATCTTTTTACTTTAGTGAATCAAAAAGGTGAAATCCAGTGTTTGAGGTCACAGTTTGTCTCTGTGGAACCAACATATATTTTTTTGTTCCAGGGAATAGTTTTTACCCTTCTTCTTCTGTGCATTGCATATGAACTGCATTGAATATTCATACCCAAGGGTTGCTCAGTGATTAAACATCCTTCTACTGCTGGCCACTCAAAAGCACCATGGGAGCTGTTGAGGGTCAAGAACCTTGGACGAGGGTACATCATCTGTAATTGCTGTGGGATAGGAAAACATCACTCTTCTCTTTTCCGGATCACAATTTCCCAGCTGGTCATCAGATTTTCAGCGACCGTACCGCATTGAGGACAACTCTAACCTATAGGCAACCAGCGGTGGATGAATCCTTCATGATGATCTGACCAGGATATATGTCTGTCTGTCTGTCCTTTCCATTTCTCCTGCTCCGTACCAGCATGCGTGTATGAGCATTGCACTAGTCTATCTATAAATTCCACAACAGTTGATGAATTGAATACATAGGACCACAATGGAAACAAATATTTGTGTTATCCTTTTAGCCTTAATGTCTTACTGTACCACGTGCTGTTTACATTTCTGACTAATGCAGTATTCAATCAATCACTCTTCATGTCTGTCTGTCTGTCTGTCTGTCTCATATCTTGCGAACCTCTCATCAGACCGACTTTGCACCATGCAGTTAACATTATAAATTAGATCTGAAGATTTGATCTGAAGGCCGAGTAACCAAACTCTTGGCATTCAAAATAACATCACATCATCAGGGACATGATGGGGGGGATAAACAGACGAGACAGGGGCAACATTTTCCAACCACTGACAGCTACAGCAACTATTTCCTCTGTGTAAGCAGGAGTCAACATGGGCCATGTCCCTGTCCACACCAAGGTCTAGTGATTTTGTGACTAACCAAAATAAATCAACATTGTGTTAAGTCTTCTTAATGGTAGGCAATGTGTGTCCATTCAAGCTGTTTCTAAAACCACCGCTGTGGCCCATTCAATGAAGGATAATGAAGGATGGCGGCCGGAGGTGCGGATGAATGCTTGACGCTGTTAGCTACTGCAGTGTGCAAGTGGGAGCGGTCTAGCCATCATAATGACACAGCATGACCGAGGCCCCTGGCTCAGCAGTGCACAGTGCAGAATGCCGCAGTCCCTGACAATGCTGTGCACAAGGGGAATGGTACTCGGGTTCAACTCTAGAAAAAAAACATATTCAGCTTTGACAGTGAACTTGGGAAGCAGGAGGGCGTTGGAGATGAAGAAATAACATATTGAAGGAATGCTTTGCTACAGCTACGATGTGCATGGCAACCGAGGGATTTCAAAGAGTAAGTGATTGGGTGTCTGGGTACGAGTCACGGAGCGTATGTGTGGAATGACAAAAATAATGTGTAGAGGACACAGTTATTGTCAGGAGCCACATATTTATTACAGTATGTTACGCTTTTTAAAAAGCAATAACTTATTTTTTTCATTCATCACAAAAATGTCTTTACCAAAGCAGCTCCAATGTTTCACTTTGATATGAATTGTCATTGACACGCTGAATGTCGCCACAAATGTTTCAAACAGGAGCCGTTGCGGTGCATTTTCAATAGCATGAGCGAACAAGGACATTCTGTTGTCTGTCTGGTCGGGCATTATTCTTCACGCAAATTGAATGTTGCTTGGTTATGTATTCTGTAGCCTTCCAATGATTAGACAGATTATAATTTGGTAGACAATCGTTATTTAACTCATGACCCTCCTTTCCATATCCACATACCTAAGAACATCTGGCAACGATTATAGAATCAACTGGAAATCAACTTTAAATTGCACATGGAAACAATCTAATGGGGATGCTTACAGAAGGAGCGTAAAATAGCCAACCTTACACAGGCTACCACTTATTTCATAATAAACAAGAGGTTAATTTAGGCAATTAGCATGAACCAAGCCCCCATAACCGCGGTAGAACAGTGAAGGTGCCGTCGCCTAGTGGTTAAATCTGGGATTGCAATACTAAAATGCTACTGCGCATGCTTCTACCGTTTGAAACCCTAGAGCACAACTTCATTGAAATGAATATGTGGGGGCGGGGCAGTCCGTTCTCTAGATATATTATAACTCTATGGCATGAACCCAACAGCCTTTCAGCAGCTCATGCCAATGCTGTTATGTGCCCCCTTAAAAACTGCATGGGACACGTGGACATCACTAGAGTTAGGATGCACAGTACGCAGCAGCAAATATACAGTTATGTGCAGTGACATCAGGGAGCGCTTGTTGAGCTATGGAGAAAATAGGTCAACTGTCCATGGAGCCTTGAAACCAGGAAATTCTTATTTGTAGCCACAGTCAGATAATATGGATAAATGCAGTGCTGCTCGGGGTCATCAGTCCATCTTTGCAAGCGATGAAATGGAAGATAATCTATCATGATAGGGTGGTGGTGAGATAAGCAATGTCCCACCTGCTGCAAACAGAGAGAGAAAGCAATGAATCTGTAGCAAAACCACTGTAGGTGATGGCGAGTACTTTTCTCTAGAGTTGACCTAGCTAAAGTTTGTTTTAGCCTACTATGTCTAGCCTACTATTCGTTTTATACTGGATCTTTAATTCATCTTTTGATTTTGCATTCACTGTTTTTATCTCTTTATTGTTCTGGTATTATTTCTGATTTCATGACATTTCAACAGAATTTGACTGTCAGTTCTGTATTCCATATTCCTATTTTAAGCATTGAAGTGAACAGTAGAAAAGAACACTACTTCAAAGAACACATTCAAAAAGTAAATATCAGGAGTTTGGATTAGTGACTCCTGTTCAATCTGACAAGAGCCTCAGAGAGATCCTTGATGACAACATGTGCTACACACAGTGGTGTAAAGTAACTAGGTACATTTACTCAAGTACTGTACTTAAGTACAATTTTGAGGTATTTTTACTTTACTGGAGTATTTCCAAATTTAAATTTGTACTTCTACTCCACTATACATCTCAGAGGTAAATATTGTACTTTTACTCCACAACAATTATTTGAAAAATTTAGTAACTTCTTACTTTTTGATTAACTAATTAATTGATGAATTATTGTTACAAACACACTAACCACTTCAGCCCTACAGTATATATTTTTCGTAATAATCATTAGATATGCTTATAATGCTTATGGCTGCTGTTACTGGGAGAGTGGAGGTATATTACAAAATGCACAATCATTCCCAGTCAGGCACTCTGCAGATGTCAACAGACTCCCTAAGAACCCTTGTGAATTCTTCATCTCCTTAACATTAGTGCTTTTTAAAGCTTTGGGCTTTGTTTCAGGCACCAGCCTTTTCCAGACAATGAACCCTGTGGTATGGACGCCTTTTAAGTAAATGCCACGGACATGTGCCTGGGTCCAAAATGTCTAGGCCTGATATGAAAATGCCATTTATAGAAGTCCATTCAACTGCTCCACAATGCAACTGGCTTCCGAGTCTCAAGTGCTTGCTTAGCATTTGCGTGTCTGTGATAAAGTGTTAGAAACCATTGATTTTTGTGCCAGTGTTGGGTTTATTCTGGCACACCGTAACCTTCCCTTTGAATTCTCGGTCCACTTTTGTGCTACACAGACGTGCAGATAGTCAGTATGAGGTTGAAGTGTAGCTTGTTTACTGGTAACTGCGTCTAAGTGCTCATTCTAAGGCAAGCTCATCCAAACGCAAATAGTTTAATTTTGTTTTAATTTTGGCGGCCAAATAAAAACTTTTAGCAGAACATATGCTCAGCTCCTCGTCAAACTGCTGGTGTTTCCAGCATAGCATACGTATAAATACGCAGCACTCCCGTTAAAAACTATTCAAAACATCCGCTGCTGCTGTCGGGAAAAACAAAATGCCTTGGTGGACATAGCCTCTAATTTGTGAGCTAAAAAATGTCTATGCAACACGTACTGTATAAAATATTGAACACACAGACAATTTCATATACTCCCTAAACACCCAGTCGTGCACACACAAGAGCAGCTCATGCTCCTGCAAGGACAACGTGATTACCAACACGCAATAATTGTCTGGCCGAGACTATGTTTTGCATCCATCCGTGCGTGCGTGCGTGCGTGCGTGCGTGCGTGCGTGCGTGCGTGCGTGCGTGCGTGCGTGCGTGCGTGCGTGCGTGTGTGTGTCCCATATCTGCTGGGCGAAGTACAACAATGTGCAAACACAGCAGCAAGATTTGTGAGTTGCTGTGATAGGAAAAGGATATCAAACGGAACACAACCACCCTAAAGACTAATCATTGTGTATATTCCGGCACTATACCTGCACCCAGTGATCTTGGTACATAGAAATTGATCTATTGAAGATTCTGACTTTCAAATGTACATATTTTTTGTTTTGATTGTATTGCTGTATTGTTGTATTATGCTTTCTGCTTTGGCAATGTAAACGTATGTTTTCTCATGCCAATAAAGCCCTTTGAATTGAATTGAATTGAAACTGTGCACACACACACTCCATGGATGCCAGAGCAGAACCTCTGCCCCAAATTTTTCAGATCGGCCCGTTATAGCACCACCAGGAGGCAGTTTTTTACAACATTCTTTTTTTATATAATAAATAAATAAAAGTAATATTATTACAATAGATTTCGTCCAAACATCACACCAATCGGTAAACATTATCTCTATAGCCATGTGATCAAGACGGATCTGTTTGATTTTTCATGTTCCATCCTGATTGGCTAACATTGGCTTCCAAAGTTTGCAGGATTGGTCTGTTTTGACCTCAAATCTAGCCAGATTATCAGCCTGAAGCTGCGTGGAGCTTCAGTCTGACATTGGCTGCAGTGTCCGCGATTACCAGGGGGAGGGGATTCAAATTTCCCTAAACCAGTCACAAGAGATCCACGGATCCGCCTACATCTGACGTCATCGCACAGCTTGTTTTAGCAGATATTCGCTGATTGGCTTGTCGTTAGACCACCCCCGACTCTGATTTGACAGGTTTTTCTTCGACCGTGAAAAGCCATAGGCTCACATTATGACACCAGACCAAGAGGAGCAGTCCACTCAGAGAGGGGGCGGGGTCTATGGTCTGGAACCAGGCTACCTCAAATCATGAACGCAGAAGGCAATTCCCGCAACATTTTGCAAGCACATTCCCACTAGGCCGAGAAAGAAATGCCACCCTTTTCACATTGTCCTGTTATAGCGCCACCAGGAGGCCAAATCTTTTCCAAACATTACGCAAATCGGTACACATTATCTCTATAGTCAAGTGATCAAGACGGATCTGTCTTGAGTTTTCATATTCCATCCTGATTGGCGAATACCGAACATTGCTGGCCCACAATAACCTACCTGACCTGGCGGAGACCTGTGCTCCGAGGAGCACTTTTTCTAGTTAACTGTGTCCTCATGCTGCCTGGATGATGACCCCCAATCCTTTTAAAGGCAGCTTACTTTTATTCCCCTTTAAAGCTTTCGCTCTTATTTGTAATACTATTCCATGCTACGCATTTCCACCCACCTTCTGTCCAGGTTATCATGGGACCTCGACTACACTTCCCATAACCTGAGGGGAAAAATGGATGAGGTATACTGACAGTTTTATTCATTTAATAGTAGGATTTACAATATCTCGTGAACCAGAGGTATTGCTAAAGGTGTAAACATACTTTTAAAATTGGGTTGTACTTTTCAGAATATTCTTTGTCTACACTGGACAATGAAAGGCAAAAGTCACTAGACAGGCCGCTGGACTCCGTCTGTGCGTCTGCTCCCTGTTTTAAGCACTACAGAACATGAGCGCCACAAGAAACTGTTCCATGATGATGTCCAGCCATGAGCCTGGCAGTATAATCTTTCAAGCTGACCAATCAGTAAGCCTTTTATGAAGGAGAAAACTATATTAATATGAATTATGCTTTCAATATTCTCTGCACAACATGACAAGCATTTAGCCATTGTCCTAGAATAAAATCAATACAAAAAAAAATTTTCCAGCAGGAAAAACATATGTTTATATGCCAAAGTGAAACAGACACGTGTAACATGTATAAAGTGGGTTTGTATGATTTCGGAAACATCTATCTGGGTACCGAACATAACAATTAATGAGCAACTCAATATATGCCGGTAGACCTGACCCAAGCAGGCACGGGAGGAGGACAGCATACATTGTGGTCCTCGTTGACTTTAAACTTGCAGTGTGTTGCTGATTTGCAAACGAAACACCCCTACTGCACCTCCCCTCCCAAACCAGCACACAGCGAGTCCTCACAATACCAAAACACACTTGGTGATATGCCCATCCACTGCCTGTATGCCTCACGCCAATCCACCTGCCCCAAAATAGTACCCTTATAGTTTTATTTATGGTCGTAAAACATCCTTGCCGAATTAAAACAGGAAAACGACAAACCGATGAACCATAACAACCCCTCGGCATAGAGAAGGACAAGGACCGGGGTCTAGGTGAGGCTCTCATCTTCATTACAGCGCAGAGTGACGCATGGGGACAGCTGTGACTGAGGAGATAGCGCGGCAACCTTTAATTGTCATTCAAGATGGAGGTTTTGATTCATGAGGAATGAGAGCAGAGAAGGAAGGAAGGAAGGAAGGAAAGAAGGAAGGGGACGATGGTAGATTGACCGCCGAGGGCGAGAGGAGAATGGATATAAATAGATGGATGAGGAGAGAGGAGGGGAGGGCATAAGAAAGGGGTGGGTGGGTGGGCGGATGGATGGCTGGATGGATGGATGGATGGATAGATATGGGGGTGGGGGGAGGTATGCTACATATTGGCATCGATCCACAGGAGGGCCCATCAAAGACAGAATGACATTTATGGTGCCTTCAACTGAGTTCGCCCGTCCCTCGACAGCAGATGTTGAAAGCAATGACATTCTCCTTTGCATTGGGGGAAGAAGACCCGCTGGTGCTCTTGAATACTGCTGCATCTGACATGTTTTCAGGATAGATTGCGAGGTCAAAAAGGTCTGAAGAGTCTTGCTAGCTGAACAGGGTGTTCCATTAATGTCACATGCTATATCCAACACGGAATTCAATTAAAAGGAAAGCCTATCAAGTTGAAACCCCTTTACTGGCCCTCGGGGGAGTTTGCCTTGCCCATATAATCAACACATGTCCTTTATCATGACAACGACACGTAAACAGCTAACAGGGCCTACAAGAAGGACATTCCTCTTTCGTCCCAGCATCGACACGTGCATGCGCACGGACGCATGCGCACGAGCACACACACACACACACACACACACACATCTTAGCAGTGACGCAGCCCGATGACGCAGAGTTCCACCATGGCCCGTGCGTATTTAGCCACACTGTAAAATCTGCACTCCTGTCTGCTGCAGTGTTAGACAGTGGGATTTGCCTTGTATTCTGTGCGGTCTGATCGATATCTAATTATGCAATATATGTGCAAGTGAAGTATATGTATGTGCAAGTTAACTCATTGAGTGCCCAAATTATTATTATCTATTTCTGGCTTTCTGATTTTTCATTTTTTATTTTTTCAAAGTAAAAAAAAAGTGCTTAGGAAGTGAGATACAGCCTTTTTCAGTTATAAGTTAAACAAGGAGTGGATGGAGCTGCAAATCTTCAGATAATGATATCTTGGGTTAAAAATATATATATATATTTGATTTGATTTATTTATTTATTTTTTTAAACATGTGAAACACGTTAATGGCACTCAATGAGTTAAGTATTAAATTCTGGCTTAAGCGGCTTCTCATGCATGCACCACACATACACACACACACTTGTGTTTTATTACTGGTAATCATGAAGGAGAGAATAGAAGGTAAGATGGTATTGTGCATCACTGACTCTCTGTCAAGGACGCATTTACACAGTGTATACATGCACAAAGAATTATTTAAAAGGGAAAAGCCACTCAGGGACTCTCTTGTTTTTGCAGAAAGTTGCTGTAAAATGAGCTGACAGCCAGCTCTCTACATATCGTCCTGAATTTCCCCCGCGGTATCTATCTATCATTCTATCCTACTGCACACGCTTCAGCTCCCTGCTTCACAAACAACTTTCAGACCAGGTAAATGTATGGGCATCTGATCAAAACACAATTACGACACACACACACACACACACACACACACACACACACACACACACACACACACACACACACACACACACACACACACACACACACACACACACACACACACACACACACACACACACACACACACACACACACACACACACACACACACACACACACACACACACACACACACACACCTTAAACCCTCCAGTCTTAGAGAAACAGACTTGAGTTACAACTGTACTTGGGTCAGGTTTTTTTTTTAAGCAAATCTCTTCGCCAAAAATAGCCCATCTACAAAACTGCTATTTTTGGCAAATGCACCATCCAGAATAATTGGATGCTGGGGTTCAAGTCGTTAAAGTACATACAAATAAAGAATTAGTCCCCTGACTCTCCCCCGATCCATTTACATGCCACCGCAACTTTCTCGCGCTGCAAACTCAGATTCAGATTTATGCAGTTGTACAGACATTCCACTTGTTTAAATCAAAGTGTATTCCTAGAGTACATAGCGTGCAAATATTTTTTTACCTGCAGGTCGAATGTTGAATACACTGTAATGAGCCCAACACTCCATGTGTTTTTGCGTGTGTGCACCATTTTGACTCTAGAAAGACAAAATCTAGAAAGACAAAATCTATAATGACGTCTTGGATCAAGTTTGGAAAGTCGACTTTTTCTCAACGTAGACTGGTTTCAACCCTCTGTTCAAAATATTTATTTTTGGATGATTTGGGGTTTGTTTCCCCTTCTGTCGACTTGAGAGGTAATGCATTCCATTTCAACATCTAGAAATCACAAAGGCAAAAAATCCTGGTTCAATTCTCAGAGGACTTAGGCTTCTAAAACAGGTCAACTAATTAGAGGTGCAAGCTCTCTTCAAAACAAACAGCCAATACCACCTTGGCAGCAACACAAGACATTATTTTGCTGTTTTTCCTCTCTTGCAGAATATCAAAGACATGTTGAGCTGTTGAGCATCAATATTTTATTTTACACCGTTGTTGCACTGTGTAGTCGACCTGACAATACAAACAGTATGTGTGCTGTTGGTAAACCTGTATATGGGGAAAATGTTTTATTCTTAAAAGACACCACTGACAACAGGTGCTCCCACCCTCTGCCTCAGGACTACCAGGGTAAAATCTTCATTAGCATACAACACAGTTGGAGCCAAAAAAATAATACTTCCAGGGGCACCAAGCCTGTTAAGAGTTATAAAGTACTGTAACACTATGCCTTTGGTTTTGCACCTCCAAAACATCTACATAAGTCCTTGGTTAGAGTGTTCAGGTTCATTATACTGTCTGCTGATGAGCTGAATAAAAAGTAAAGCTTTGTTATCAGTATTTTGAAAAAACGATTCAAAAACTCAAGGCTCAGGCAAAAAAAAAACTATTTTACATTATCTCGCTCTCATTAAACAGAGAATAATAATTTGCTTCTAGTCTCATTGGGTGTAATCAGTTTGATCCTGTCATAAAAATTGATGGAGTTGTGAAGGTTGATGGTCGCCCGTGGCACGCCACATTCTGGGGTCGAGAAAGGCACATCAAGTATGTTAGCAGCAAGCACACTTAGCACGCTTAGCAGTCCTGGACGGCAAATCAGAAGGCTAAGTAGGACATTAATGGGTCAACAGGGGTAGCCCGCAGGCACCCGAACCTCTGCCAGATCGCAATTCTTCACCTTGATGCACAAATGCCATTGCATGCTGTGCTAAACTGCAAAACAACGGAAATTGACTGATGAGTCTCTGGTTAAGATCCACGGGAGACCAGAGATTTAACAGACCTCCATTTTGTCCCACACTGACTTTTCAGGGGACATTCAAAGCAGGACAACTCATGCATATGAAATGGCTCCCTGCATTTCCACTTTGCAATTCCTCAAACTCTTCCTCAAACTAATTATCAGAGGATAATGTGCCACGGGTGCCGGCACCCAGATGTGCTGATTGCCAAGTTTTAACTAGCTCAAAGACAGAGAGGTGGAAAAAACAAACAAACAACAAAAAACTATGACCGAAAAAGTGGAATAAGTCAGAGAGCAGTGGATTTGATTCCGGAGTTGGGAAAGAGTCCGAAATCCACAGAACCTGTGCTAAACATAGTTTTGATGGTCGATAGACGTGAGTAATACAGTGTACAGTACATGATTTCCCCTGGCACCCACGTTTGTTTGGGCTTACTTGAAAAAACTGCAGAGCCTCACTGTAAACAATGTGTTCTTTCTAGAGAGATGGTGAGCTTAGTGTTATGTTATACACTCTTATAGGTCTACTCTCGTTCCCTCTGATATGCCCCCCCCCCGCCCTCTCTAATACAGCTGTGAACTCTGCTCCGATGGAGAGGTGAACTGATTAACTCCAGAATGGGTAGTGTGTGGTATTGTGGTTTTGCTAAAGGGTCAGATGAAAAACATCTCCGGACACAATTTATTTATTTGTCTGTTTTCACTTCATTAATATAAAAGGTGGAGAGAGAGAGAGAGAGAGAGAGAGAGAGAGAGAGAGAGAGAGAGAGAGAGAGAGAGAGAGAGAGAGAGAGAGAGAGAGAGAGAGCCTGGCCAGCTCATCACATCACAGCATGGTGTGCTGTGTGTGTGTGTGTGTGTGTGTGTGTGTGTGTGTGTGTGTGTGTGTGTGTGTGTGTGTGTGTGTGTGTGTGTGTGTGTGTGTGTGTGTGTGTGTGTGTGTACGTTTGAGCATGCGGGCGTGTGCACAGTTCTACATGCACTATGGGTCCCTCCCTGGTCTCTTCAAAGGCACCCTGTTAGACGGATCAGTGCTGTGACCCTGTTCCAAAGCCCATCAACAAGCTGTAGGGTTGGAGTGCTGCCTTTAATCTGAGCGAGATGAGAGAGAAAGAGGGACCCCAGACTGACAGATAAATGACCAGGAGAGGCTCAGAGAGAAGAGTACCTGCAGCAGACTGTGGCCCACATCTGGCCCACTGGATGGGAAGGAATCACACTGGGTCTGATGTTCACGCACGCAGGGACACACTCGCGCACGCAGGGCACACACACTCATGCATGCACAGGCACAGGCACGCACACAGAGTCAGTGTTGACAGGGGCTGCCGGGGCTGGAGCCTCCCTGACAAATCTCCTACTGAGAAGGAGGAGACCTGACAGAGAGTCTCCGTGGGGGGTGTAAGAGAAAGAGAGAGAGAGAGGGAGAGAGACAGGGAGAGAGATTTGAGGCACACAAGAAGTGTGTGAGTGCAACATAGTAGTGGGTACTGGTAGGGAATGTTTGTTTGTTTGTTTTTTCAGATCCCCAGTAGCTTGCCACACATGGCAACAGCTACTCTTCCTGCAGGGTCCATGGCATAACATAATGAAATTAAATGAAATTAAAATGTAAACATCCATCTTAACATAATATATGACAACTGTTTGTTGTTTCTTATGGGACAGAAACACAAAACAAAGAATGGAATAACCACAAGGAAGCAGTGTCCTTATCTGTCATAACGATCATGTCTGCACGTGTGTGCATATAATTGCATTTTGTGCTTTTGCACAACAATGCTTGCCCCTGAGCAATGTTAAATTGAGTACCCCTGCTCTAGAGCATACCCAAAACACCCAGATTACACGTATTCTTCCACACTGACAGGAAAGAGCGAGGGAGAGCGAGTATGAAATCTAATTTTATTCATTATCAAAGCTCACAGTCATGATTATATAATGTCTAAGGACATTATTCTTGTCTGCTCTCTTTGCATGTTTGTGTGTTTTGCATAATTGAAAGAACTGGGGCCCCATTTTAAACAGCATTTCAGCAACATTTTACTGCTAACATCTCCCTGCCCACTGTTTTGTGCTTACAGCGTAGTGTCTAAGTCTGTTCTATGTAGTACAGTATATGTATGTGTGTGTGTGTATATATATATATATATATATATATATATATATATATATATATATATATATATATATATATATATATATATATATATATATATATATAAAATCATTGATTTACAATTACCATCACTACACTGCATGTGATGCACATTTGGAATGCTATAATTGGCTGATGATAAATATGGGTCTCACTTCACCAAAGGCTATTTTGGCTTCTCTGCTATTTGATGATGAAGTCATTTTTCAAAAGGACCTGGTTACAAGGACATGTCTATTTAGGAAGGACCAGGGGCATCCATGGTATAACTATAAACAAATAGGATGGAAAAACAGGCTGCCTCTCTGTAGGAATATGGAGCCAGTTTAAAAACAAACAAACATTATTGTCCATCAAACAAATGAATGATGAAGTTATGACAGCAGCTGTCACACTATTTCTGATTTTCCAAATATGTTATTCTTCGAAACAGGACAGCTACATTCGAAACAGTCACAATACATCTTAAAATTGTTCATAACACCGAACGTATTCAGCTTGTTAATTAGAAGTGATTCATACACTTATCCATTTCCGCTGCACCCATGATCTTATTCTGAGTGGTGTGCAGATGACTGCCAAGTCAGTGTTGCGTACTTAAACAATGCCATCAGTTGTCCACACCTAACCTCGCGTTTCCACACGGAGGAAAGCCTGGTATTCATTCTGAACTGACCAGTGTGATCCGGTCTCGGGGACTCTCGGCCGCACGGTCCTGAAAGTTGTTTCCGGCTGTGGTTTCTGAATGATGCCGCTTTTGTTTCTGTTCCCGTTCCTCCACATGAATGCTGAATCGAGTAATCTAGTCTCGGCAGTCGCACTACAAGTTGGAATAAAAGATGGATAGGCCTATAATATCAAACAAAGCATTCCAAGTTTGAAACTTACGGATTCACTAATCTGGTAGAGGGGGGTTGTTTTGGAGGAGCACATTTCTGGTTTCTGCCCACCTGATATTGGAGTTGCTGCAGCATGCCATCTCGCCTCTCAGTCTGGTTAACAGCATGTTGCTTTAGCAGCTGGACATTAATGGATGTCTGTACTTTGTATGAAAGCATTTCTGCACAGTGCACTTGTGTAATCGTATTTTCTTGTGGCTGTCCACGATCGATGGGCATTTCTTCCAGTTGTTCACACCAGTAGTAATTATGTTTTTTTCTTTTGCATTTTGCAAAGTTGATCAGCTTGCGGGATACGGCAAAAATGGCGAATTGTCGCTGTATTGGTCATTTTCTGTGCATGTGTTTATACTGTTGTGTATACAGATATACCAAATCTATTCATCCTGAAAATGGCTGTATCCTGTACTTCATGTTAACTCTTGCAGCCTCAGAGTGCATCCGATCAACAATTTGAGTATTAGGCTAACCTGTCTGGCCGGCAGTTGATCACGACTTTCAGCATAGCAACAGAACGGTCGTGAGAGCAGGCAGTACACAACCATTTGCACGCACAATGGGAACAGCCCATACCTCAGTGGTGGTGGGCTGTTAAATAAATAAATACGTTGGTCTGCAACTGTGGGCAAGTTCCATGGGCCTCATTCACGACAGATACACCCAAATACCACAAACGATTAAAACGGGGGACAAGAAATAGCCATGAACACAAAAAAAGGGAAGCGAGGCAGTGACATGAAATGATTTCATGATGATGAAATGTAAATCATATGGTATGTGTCAGGTGGTAGGCGAGGCCCCATGCAGCGCCTGTGTGAAAGTGGTAATCACTGAGCGTGGGTGAAAGGAGGGCCATTAGCAGGGGACTGTGTGTCAGTCAGTCAGTCGCGCACACGCACACGCACACGCACACACACACACACACACACACACACACAGAGACTCTCTCTGTCTCTTTAATTCTGGTTTAACGTCTCCCTTCTTCCTCCTCAGAAGTTTCGCTTCCTTTCCTCCTCTCCCTTCATGCCCCCCGACCTTTATAAAGCTCCTCTCCTGTTCATATTTGAGAACACGGGGTAGAAATCAGACATCAACATGCACACAGAGGTTGGGCATAAAGAGAGGAGGGTGAAAAGCTGAAGTGTCACGAGGTAGAAAACAAGACAAACCATCAGGAAGAAACAGCGGATGTAAACAAGGGTGGGCGGAGGTAAACAAGGGCCCAGCCAATCAGGATGACGTGACGTCAGAGAGATGGGGAGGGAGGGAGGGGTTGAGCGCCACCTATCATCCAAGGGTCAGTGAGCAGATCTGGTCACCTGACCCATGTTAAGGTGTGTGTGTGTGTGTGTGTGTGTGTGTGTGTGTGTGTGTGTGTGTGGCTCCCTCTGGGCAGCACTGGGTAGAGGATGTCTCACATTAAGTACACGCCAGTGAGCAGTACTGGAGAATTGGGTCATTGAAGTGTGTGTGTGTGTGTGTGTGTGTGTGTGTGTGTGTGTGTGTGTGTGTGTGTGTGTGTGTGTGTGTGTGTGTGTGTGTGTGTGTGTGTGTGTGTGTGTGTGTGTGTGTGCGTGCGTGCGTGCGTGCGTGCGTGCGTGCGTGCGTGCGTGCGTGCGTGCGTGCGTGCGTGCGTGCGTGCGTGCGTGCGTGCGTGCGTGCGTGCGTGCGTGCGTGCGTGCGTGCGTGCGTGCGTGCGTGCGTGCGTGCGTGCGTGCGTGCGTGCGTGCGTGCGTGCGTGTCTCTCTCTCTCTCTCTACGGGAAGGTGCACAAGTTCAAAGGATGCAGGAGTACTATCAGCATCCCTCTTAGGTCTGAGGGGAAAACATCATGCAATTACTGCGCATATTGTTACGCAACTCCTAGACACCAGACACACACACACACACACACACACACACACACACACGCGCGCTAAACAACACGCTGCTTCTTGCACATTGATTCATGGTTGGCTAAATTAAATGTGTGACATTTTGACAACTACACTACGTTACAACCGGTGACTGTGTATCTGTGAGTGCTCCATGTGCCCATGACGAACCAGGCTTGAGTGCACGTGCGCCAAACATGACAGAGGAGCGTGCGTAGGCGGCGTGTATATTTCACCAGATGCTGCATTCACTGTGACAGACCCAGCAGCTAATCACCTTCACACCCCACCCCCGTCTCTCCACTGCTGCCTTGTGAACCCAGTAGTTGCCATGCCAACAAACAGCCTCGTTTATCTCCTCACATTTACATTATTCTTTTTTTTATCATCTCTCTCTCTCTATCCCTCCTTCTGTCTTCCCCCTATTTCTGCGGTTAGAAATTGTAAACTTTGTCAATGCCAATGTGGGTGCATGGTGTGTGCGTGCGTGCGTGCGTGCGTGCGTGCGTGCGTGCGTGCGTGCGTGCGTGCGTGCGTGCGTGCGTGCGTGCGTGCGTGCGTGCGTGCGTGCGTGCGTGCGTGCGTGCGTGCGTGCGTGCATGAAATGACACCAATGAATGATAGGTGCACATGTTCAAAGGATGGAAGGAGGGGTGGAGTCTGACAAATCATTAGTTTTCTTACTATACAGCTGACAGCAAGTTTGTCTGCACAGTTTTAGGTCATATGAGTGCACAGGTGCCAGCAGCACACTGATGGATTCCAGTGTACATGTGTCCTCTGCCCACATCCAAAGCAAGGTTATAAATTATAACTACAGTCCAGGTGCAGCCACACATAGACAGAATAAGAGAGTGTCCTTATTACTACATCTCCACAGTCCACCCAGCCAACCAAGCAAGCAGCCAGGTAGTCTTGCTACTCAGGGGACAGCTGGCGATGCCGCAGGCGAACGTTGCTGCAACGTTGCTGGATTATGATAAGGCCTCATGCAGGGATCACATGCTACGGCATCTGACCTAGAAATCTCTTTGTAAAGAGCTGTTATGTCTATATGGGCTGAATAATGACGCAGGAAGCCACATAATGAAAGGATTTCAAGGTTAAAATGTCTTCATGCAGAATGAACATGATTGTTCTTCTAAATTAGCAGGGTTATGCGTGGCTGACTATGGATGCAATGTTCTTGCTGAATTCTTATTGGTACTACTGTAGTGATCCAAGGACTATGGGTATGTGTGACAGTGGATAAATGAAGCAGCAACATAACTCGTATAAGCTTTCACAGGCATTAATTGAACCAGTCATCATGAATGTGACATATACTGTACAGTTAAGAAGCATTCAGAGTGTTGAATGAGACACGAAATGGAGTCAACAACCATCTTATAACAGTATTGTACCTAATGGTGAAGTTAGTATAGATAATGTATAGGAAATGGCAATGACATTTATCATATATTAAATGATAAAACACAAAAACAACTCGTAGACATGAAATGAAGCCTCTACGTGCATGTTGTAATGTAGATGACAACAACCAGCACCAAGGTACGCAAACTATCAGCTCTGAAATTGAAACATAATTTATTATTTATAACCCTTTATATGATTTGCAGGGCATTTTTAGGAATCAAAACAGCTACCGATAACACCACTGATCTTTCATAATGTTACATTTACAAACATGAAGCCTATTTCTTTCCCCTTCAAAGAGTCAGTAAAACCGGAACGATCCGGTACGAAGCTAATGGGGACGTTCAAAGCATCTCCTCCTTCTGTAACATCTGTGAACTCAGGTGTCTGATGAGCCCATACAGAGTCTGTGATACACCATAAGAGCTTCATTGAGGAAGGGTCTATTACAGACCCTTCCTCAATGAAGCTCTTACGGTGCATTTATATATACTGTAGCTGTAGCGCCCGTTATCCAAGGCGCTGTACAATGAGCATTACATTCACCCATTCACACACCGACGGCGGAGGAAACCGTGCAAGGCACCAACCTGCTCATAGGGAGCAATTAGGGGTTCAGTGTCTTGCGCAAGGACACTTTGACACCAACTCTGGGGGGAGCCCGGGATCGAACAGGGAACCTTTCCGGTTCCCAAGCGGCCGCTCTACCTCCTGAGCCACTGCCGTCCCTTAGGTTGCTCTTCCTGATTCCCCAAAGACTGCCCAGAGTGTCCGACTGACACGGTGCTTCATGGGAATGTACGGCTCCATGGGATCGACTCAGTCCGTCAACGCGTAGAGAACCTAGCTCAACATTAATCCATTAAGACCGGGAACGCATCTGTGTTATTTTAAAAAATAGCAGATCTACAAGCTCATGAGCACTATGAGCTTGTAGATCTGCTATTTTTTTTTAAAATCTTGGGAAATTTGAGCAAATCTTTGAATATATATAATATATGTTTTAAAGCTAAAAAAAAATACTCCGATCTGTGCTTCTGGGGGGTCCCTGGAACAACATCTTTTGAGATGGGGGTCCGCGGCCAAATACATATAATTTTGGGAAAAGTTGGAGCACCACTGATATAGCAACACTAACAGCAACACTGTTAGGTTTTAGAAAACATTTTTAGATATGTACTTGGCCGCGGACCCCCATCTCAAAATGTTTTGTTCCAGGGACCCCCATGAAGAAAAGATTTGAGTTACAAATGTTTGCTTTAAAAATATATATTCAAAGATTTGCACAAATTTTCACGATTAAAAAAAAATAGCAGATCTACAATCTCAGATTGTAGATCTGCTATTTCTGCTAGAGTATATCTATAGCTCTATAGAGTATAGCAGTATATCTGCTAAACATCTTAAAATGACACTGTGTTCCCGGATTGAACGGGTTAATTTAGGTGAGATGACAGCTCCTGAGTAACAGCAGTTGGCAGTGGCACTTTAAGGATAATTCCTTTTAACAGGACGTTCATGAAAGTCCTTGCGGGCTAGTTTCCAATGAGGGCCTGTGAGCAATTAGGGGTTAAGAGTCTTGCTCAGGGACAAATTTTCATCGACACATATTCTGATGTGGCCTGGAATCATACCTGGGCCAACCAGGGCCTCTGGCTCCCTAGGCGGGCTCACTAACCACTCAGCTATGGCCGCCCCCTTCACAGGCTCTTGCCCCAACGTTATTGCCCCTGCATGGTCTTTGCCATCGTTGTCCCTCACTTTGAGTCAAGTCAAAGCTGTGCTCCTTTCAGCGCCCACACAGAGAGTCGTGTAGCCTCATCAGTAAACCGAGGTTTACTTTGAGTACAGAGGTCTTATTATGAGCACCTCATAATAAGAGCATGCCACTGATAGCTGGAGGCGCCTACCTGTAACTAAAACAAAGACAGGCTCAAATGAGCACAGAGTGGGAGGGAAACAGACTCATTTTCCATCCATATGTGCAGGAGTGTAGAAACACAATTTCATGCAAATGCCTTTGAGGTGGAAATGGGAGAGGAATATGCCCCACAGGGAATTAGGCAGTTGGCAGGAGGAGAAAAAAAACATAAATGAATAAAAAAAACATAAATAAAAAGAACTCATCATGTTGGAATAAAATTGCCTCCACAAGCTTCGATGGTTTTTTTTAGATTCTAATTTAACAGTTTGGGTCTTTGTGCACCCTGGTTGATTCAGCCTTGGCTCTTCTATTAAGGTTTAATAGATTTTAGGAAAAACATTCAATTTAAAAAGAGGCTTAAAAAGGAAGATGATCATTGTCTCCCTCTCCAGATGCAGAGAGGTAATTGTAACAACGTCTGAACTACAATAAAGAAGGTGCCACATATAGTGTCCAATCTGGTATGCTGTCTGCTGCAAATACTATAACTTTATTGACATATTGACATCATCAACCAGTAGCTGTGCTGCCCGACACCAGGGTGGAAATGTCTCAATGGAAGAGTACGGAGACCACCTCAAAGCACTGTAGATGTATTAATTATATTGTATTGGCACACCCTACCAAACAGATTGGTTAAAATTATGTTTTATTCATTAAGATTCGTTCCGCTTTGAATCTCATCTTTGGACAAATCGAAGATCAAAATGAAGTGTGTTTGTTGACTGTAATTTAATGCTTCAGAGTCCTAGGCTACGTTGTATGCAGTATATATGCATGTATGTACTTTGTGCATGTATGTATGTATGCATGTATATGTATGTACTGTATGTATGTATGTTTTATTCATGCACATCTCTTGCATGTATTACTGGTATTTCTTTTAATAATATGTGAACTTTTTTATATGTTTGATTCCACAAAATAGGGGAATTTCTCTAGGCTTCTAAACTTCTCCTGCACAATATGTAATATGTATTTTGTTTCCTTCTGTTTTGAACTCTTCATGTGCTAATAAATAAAACAAAAAAACTATGTGAAAACAGACAATCTTCGGCAGAATATGGCAGCGAGTAATCTTTATAGTCAGTAATTGATATTGAATATAGATGGATAGCACTTTCTGAGCAACAGGCCAATAGTTGGTTTTTTGAAAGTGGCATCATATTTCATACGTTGTTGTTTCATGTATGATGTATGATGTATGATGTTCAAAGCTCATCAGAATCCATTAGATCAACAATGACAGTATTGAAGGTAAATCAGACAGCCACATCCTTTTTTTTTCTCCCTCTTCTTTGTTTATGCTTTTACATATTGTGCCATAATGTCAGCAAGTTGTCCTTTGTTGTTTTGTATTAGAGATGTGTTGAGGCACGCGGCTGTGAGTGGGGTGAAATAAGGCCACTAAAAGTGATGGCGTGTATGGACCAGTGTTCCCCCTCCCCCCCAGTGCCAATAACCATGAAGCATCATGCACATTTTACGGCTCATTTGCCGGCATATTACAAGGCAGCAGAAACCAGAGCGTACACCAGCCCAGCTAATCCAGTGTGGCAAACACGACCACTGTTCACATGCCCTGCATGAGCAGCCATGCTGGCCACTGGATATATGCAGCATTTGTCAAAGTTTAAATCCAAATGACAAAACACAATATACAGGTATAGAAAGACAATCTTAGTACCACCTTAAATAAGATTCAAAATGTGGCCACACACACACACACACACACACACACACAAATAATAAAATACAAGCCTGGTGTTTCCAAAAGCTAAGCAAAGTGAGCAGTGGCAGGGAGCAATACTGCCGAGTCACTCTGTATCACAGTCATTCTTTATCACTGCACCAACAGTGGGAGTTTGGCAGCCCATTACAAAGACAGACAGACATACAGAGAGAGAGAGAGAGAGAGAGAGAGAGAGAGAGAGAGAGAGAGAGAGAGAGAGAGAGAGAGAGAGAGAGAGAGAGAGAGAGAGAGAGAGAGAGAGAGAGAGAGAGAGAGAGAGAGAGAGAGAGAGAGAGAGAGAGAGAGGTGTGTCAGCAGAGGTACATTATTCTGAGAGAGTAATCAATGCAATGTTTTTGTGATTCAAATTCTGAGAGCTTATTCGTCTTGCTTATCAGCATACTTCTCCTGAGCTGCTGTCCTATATAGTCAATTATTTAAATCAGCCGGGCCTTGGTAAACAGACAGTGAAGACCCAGGCCCCCTTTTTTGATTTATCCTGCTATCAGAGCCCTCCGTGGGTCATTTGTCACTTAAATGGCTTTGTGAATCCATACCCTAAAGTTCATTAGAGTGATTAAAGATTTATTTAGTCATAGATATAGATCATTCTTCTGAGCCCTATTAAATGTCCCTTTATTGCTCTGTCAAGGGGAATATGATATGCAAACAAAGTCTTCTAGAACCGTGTTAATCAAACGGGGGCACATGTCCCCCTGAGGGGTACATGGGAAAAACATATTTTACTGTTATACTGTTTAAAGGCAGAGGCGGCCCGTCGATAGAGGGCGCTAGTTCGCCGCCCCACCTCTCCCAAACCTAGATCTTCCTTGAATAAATATAAATTTAAATGTATTCTCTATATATTTAAAATGAGCAAACCAACAAGGTAAATATTATAGTTGATGACTAGAGAGTAATATGTATAATCTGCAATAAAATGTAGATACAAAATGTTCTACATTCTACACTTTTGTGTGCATCCCATAGACTGTATAAAAATAATGGACAGCGTTACGCCCCTTGACTCCACAGACCGTAAATGAAGCCGACTGTTCAGCAATTTCAAATCCGCCATCTTTCAATATCGCGTCATATCGCATCATATCCTGCAGAATGCCACCAGACCATTATTGGTTGGGTAGCTTGTCAATCAAGAGCGGGGGCGGGGAATGAATGCTATTGGTTGTGTAGCTTGTCAATCAAATCACCCAGCCCCTCCTAGAGCATAACCTACTATATCGTCAATTTTAAAATAAATGGGACCATAGTTTACCAAAACGCATATCATGATGATTGAAAGGAGACTTTAAACTAGCGACTGGAAGCAGTAAGAAAATCTAGTCTAAAGTTTGTCAAAAACCCATCCACTTGCGTTAAGATAAATTCTTTCTGACACCAGGGGTAAAACAGCGAAAGTACAGGCCATTCATATGAACTGTCTCTTCCGTAGTAGCCTCAATGCAAAACTTTCAAGCTGGGCCCTTGGTGCACCCCAGACAGTTTTGTAAGTTGTTTGATTCAATATTTTGATATTTGATGTTCATTTTATCACACGCCCCCCTCCTACATAAGCCCATTGAACTTTACACTCCATTTTAACCAAGTTAGACTCATTTAAAACACACATCCCTTTACATTGTTTTCCACTAGCATGGTGCAGACTCTCACTCAACTCTACTCTCTTTACTGTTTTCCACAGCATAAAGTGTGTTTAGTGAGAAGCGAAATAGTGTATTGGCCAATTGCCTTGACGGTGTGGGATTTTGAGGCAATGTTAAAAGAATGACGTCAGAGTTTCAAGAAATATATCGAACAACAATTGAGAAAAATCATCAGTGTTCAATAAATGTATGTCAATATTTTTTTCTCCCCTAAAAGTGTCCATAACGAAGCTTTGGAATACTATTTTCTTCGCTCTATATTTGTCCCCATTTCCATATGCTATGAATTATGCATATGCATACAACTGATCCTCCAGAATTTGTGTAATCCCCAGAGAATGCACACCAAATGCACCGCGACCAAACAGCCATTCACTTCCTTGTTGTCGGCAAGGCTCCTTGGTTGATGGGACCCCGGGTTACGGGGGAGCGCTTATTTTGGATCACAACATGTCTCCGGCATACTTCCTTATTGACTAATCTGCATTTAGTCAGGCTCTATTTGCCGTTTGATTTTTAACCTTGCTTGCACTTCAAATGAGTTGCGTGCCCTGTGTCGAACCTCTTTTCAGTGCTGGAAACCAGATTTTAGTTGTTAAACTGTATAATATTAATGCTTTGGATATTTGCAGTGCATAAGAAACTACCAGGAATGTCATGGGTAAACCTAAAAAAAGACAACCAAACAAAAAACATGATTTTGACTTCAGCTATATTGGCTTCTCAAAGCAATTCTTTCATGTGTCAGAAAGACCAGTGCTTTGATGTCATGTGTTACAGTATAGGAAAAAAAAACACTTGCAAGTTGCAAACGTAAGCAGTTGTCGATAATAATACAGTGCCCCACTTTCCCCTTACATCACTCTCTTCTTTACAAACCCCCTCTGACAGGGGGGCCAGGACTACTGCCCCCTTCAGCCACCAGGGAGAATTAATCACAGCTCATTTCCATTCACTCCAAGTCTGCAACAGGAGACGAGAAAGGCAGGACGTGAAGTGAAAGTAAGGCGGGCGAAGAGAGAGAGAGTGAGAGAGAGAGAGGGAGGGAGGGAGGGGGGGTCATGGCCTTCTGCCTCCAAGTGAAGTGGATAATCCAGTCTGTCCTTCTCTCTCCCTGATACTCCTCACACAAACCTCAACTCAGTGAGGTACCCTCACTATGTTGCATCTCTTTATTTGTGCTGTTCCGTGCGTGCGTGCGTGCGTGCGTGCGTGCGTGCGTGCGTGCGTGCGTGCGTGCGTGCGTGCGTGCGTGCGTGCGTGCGTGCGTGCGTGCGTGCGTGCGTGCGTGCGTGCGTGCGTGCGTGCGTGCATGCGTGTAAACCAAGAAAAGGTTATCCGTCTCCACTTTTAGCAGGCAAAACATCGCACAGATTTTCACTGAAAGTCTTCATGCTTTCAGAGGGACGAGAGAGAAAGAGAGGAGTAAAGGAACCTGTAGCGTGCACGCCCGCATGCGTGTGTGTGTTGCAGTGCATGTGTTTTCATGAAGAATACAG
The DNA here is from genome assembly GCF_963280865.1 of Gymnoscopelus braueri. Taxonomy (NCBI): domain Eukaryota; kingdom Metazoa; phylum Chordata; class Actinopteri; order Myctophiformes; family Myctophidae; genus Gymnoscopelus; species Gymnoscopelus braueri. The sequence continues at coordinate 37,679,352 of NC_137609.1, forward strand.
AAATAAAATGGTGTGAAAAACAAACCACTGATAACCTTGGAGCCAACGTTTGCCAGTGTAGGTCTCTTATCAAAACAACTACCCTTTTTCCATTCCTGATTCAATAAACAATAATAATAATAAAAGAAAGTGTGTCCACTCCATGCTCTCTCTCACAAACACACACACTAGGGGTCTAACAATGTGTTTTAAAAGCAATACGATACAATACATGAATGATATGATTTCAAATCAGTATCTATTTAGCCAAAAATTCAATCTGTGTAAAATACTGTATGTGGATAGTGTAGGATTTCTCTTTTAAGAGATAATTATCATGGATATAAATAAGTAAACAACGATTCACTGGCAAATAGACATTTACGTGACCATTATGGATAAACTCGAACCTTGTCTACTACAATTCATACACACCTGTGTTCTCTTCCTTAGTTTCCGACTAGGGTTGGGATCATACATTTTAATTTCATATTTTATTGATACTGACATCATTATTGATGTTGCTTAATGACACTTAAGTCTTTATCAATGCCAATACAGTAATGCTTTACATTTCTTAACTGAAATGAATGAATAATGTTGGCAAATGTTAAACATATTTTGACCTATCATTAAACACAGCTCATTACTCAAATTATTATTCTATTAGACAGAAGGCAAGTGTCATATTCCTGATTTGGTTAATGTATGTTCTATCCATCATCCATTGAGCTATATAAGAGAGGTTGCAGATTTGATGTCATTCATGAAGTAATTTTAAGGTGAAGGAGAGTAGATCTACAAGTTAACGTGTTGCACTGCCAAGAGTTCTTACCTTGTAGATCTGTTACTTTTGACACCAGACACCCAGATAACAGACAGAGAGAGGGAACTCCGGTGCTTTGACCCTTCTTCCAACGTTTTCACATTGCAAAATACAAGTTCTTATTATCTTTACCATCGATGAATTGCAAATCAACTTTAGATCGATACAAGTCACACTAGAAGTAGTCGTTGTTGTTTTCATATCTATGTGGATCATTGGAATTCAAAATGATGTATCGATGCAATTACTGAATCGTTACACCTCTAACACACACACACACACACACACACACACACACACACACACACACACACACACACACACACACACACACACACACACACACACACACACACACACACACACACACACACACACACACACACACACACACACACACACACACACACACACACACACACACACACACACACACACACGTGTGTTTGGCCTGGCACATAATTCCAGCCATGGGAGGCAAAACACAATAAATCATAATAATAATGTAATAATAAATAATATAGCAGTTTGAGGGTGCAACAGTGATTGATGTCCATACAAATAAACTTGTCTTGACTTTGGAAGGACTTGAACGCAACATTAGAAGAGGTGGGTTTTAAACTGCATCAAGTAGCAATGCTGGGGAACGCTGCGAGGAAGCTGGTGCCAAATTCTAAACACCACAGAATTAAAAACACTGAATTAATTAAGTCTGGTAACTAAGTAAGTCAGAGAGTTTGTCAGTATTCATTAGAAATTAGGAAACACAAACACAAATACATGTACATGCATCTACACATGCCAAAGTTTGTGTGCCATTACAAAGCATCTGGTAAGCTTCATTTTCTCTATACCACATATACATCTCAATTCGAAGGTGTGATGAACCCAAAAGCATTGGTCCCTACAGTACATGTCACCTCTCCATCTTCACTCCCTTCCTGTTGCCGCCTCCCTTTTTAACGGCGTTCTTCTTCCCACGCCTCCCTACCTCCCGACACCATCTCCCTTACAATATTCAATTTAGGCATTTATCCAGATCGACCAACAATAAGCACGGTAATAATCACATGCAACAAATGCAGAGAGACAGTGTAGTGCCTCAGTAAACTAAGATCACAGGTAAACCAAGAAGCGAGTGTGCTATGCGCAATTAGCGGTCTTGATAATGGGGTGAGGCCAAGGAAGGTTGCCAAAGATCTGGCCTAATTGCTCGTATGTATGCCAGAGCGCCTGGCTCGGACAGAGTGAATGATAATGGCCTTTGCATTCACTGCCAAGGATATAGACCCCCCCCCACCACCACCCATGATGGGAGCTTTTAACAATCGTCAGAGGTTTTGTGTGCGCGTGCGTGATGGCGATTGTGGGGGCAGGTTGCAGATGGTTTAGCTACTGCATGTTCCAATACACTCTTCAGGCAGATGAACGAGGTACACAACAACACATAGAAATCCAAACCTATATCCGTGGTATCTTCATGATATAACAATAACTAACTCATCCACGGATCTAACGGAGGCAATGATTCCGGGCTTACAGCATGAAAGAGACTGCAATCTTGTGCATCGTGATTCTTCAAAAAGTGGATGGAGGGAGAGATTCTTCAAAAAGTGGATGGAGGGAGACACATGTACCAGGCTCCAAATTCCTGAGATTCTGTGACATTTGAGGACAGAACAAGGCCTTGACCTCTTAGCAATTAAGGCCAAGTTCTTAAATCACCTGCAGTATCAGCTGCATCCTCGGCTTAAACCGTCAATATGGCTCAAGCATATACTGTAGGCCTTTTGAAATCCACCCCAGCCACTGTAAAAAGACAACTAAGGTATTCTACTTCATGAAGCCTCCCTCACTGGGCACACAAGCCCTCAAAACGGCAAACTTTTCCAACCTGATGGCAGAATCCCATGAATATTCCATTGGGACATGGTGGTGAAAGAGGCACTCTGCAGGACGGGTGTTCACATCTGACTTGAATAATCCACACATTGTTGACTGACACTTACCTAGAGGAGAGAAAGATAAAAGAGAGAAAGAGGGGAAGGTGTGGGGTGAGAAAGATATTAAATAATGCAGTTACACTGCGATCTCAATAAGATGTAAAACACAGAGCAAAACAAATCACAGGGAGGTAATTATTGTAAAGTTTTGAGTGGGTCTTTGATTGATTAATTGAATACTTTATTAACATAATTATTGTTAGTATGGAACAGCTGAGCTAGGTGATATCAAAAGGCCACTGAGCAAATCTTGTGGCTCAGGAGTACAGTAAAGTTTAACAATTCAAGGACTTTTAAGACATTTTTAATACAAAAAAACACCAGTACTGCATCTAAAGTAATCAACAACAAATATACTACAAATAAACTGGTCATACATTGGCAAAATTGTCAAATAATAAGAGTCAAAACATTTTTGAAAGCTAGTTTCTTCAAATGCAACCACAAGGTATAAAACAAGGACACGTCTTTTTATGTTTTACTACATTAATAGTTTGTTTTATTACCTAATGTATTTAATAATGTAATAAAGAGATACATTTTGCTGTTGAACTTGAAAAAAATATGGTATTGCATTGCCAAGGCGAACTTTCTCAGTTAAGTGATTTTTGTCAGGTCTTTTTCATGTTGCATCACTAATGCAATTAAATTATAATCTGTCGTCAAATGACAGCTTTGATTTGCTGTGGTGAAGACTATGATCAGCAGCACACTTTTGATAACTGCTCATAAGGACATTTTCAAACATTCACATTGAACTGCTAAGTCTACTAACTAAACGGATACACTCTTGAATAGATTAAACACTAACGTTAAACATATCAATAACCATTAGAAGTGAAAAAGCCCAATATCTATTGATATTGATGTGCTTTAAGCTACTACCTGAGATAACAAATCCTTGAATTTCAATATCCCACGCAGTAGATGTTTAAAGATGAAGAGAGATTTCCTCACCGTTTGATAAGCAAGTACACATCCCTCCATTAAAGGCATTTGTATTGTGCTTTCTACCATACATTTTCATTTAGTTGATGATCTTACATTTACTGATGTTATGGGCCATTTTGGCAATATATTGTGATAAGTAGCCTACTACATACTTTGCCTTAAATCCTTAAGGCACAAAAATAAAAAGAGGAACTTTGAAAACATTGTTGGGTCTGAGGCAAAGATTTCTGCAGGTCAACATGTGAGAAGAAACATCACATGAGTCTGGAATAACTTTTGAAATATAGTGGTTGACAGGCAAAACAAAGACTGTGTTCACACTAGCAGAAACATGTTAAATTTCAGGTATCTACATTTCATCCTTTTTTATACTGTACTGTATGTCATGAATATTGTTAAGTCTTGGCAACCCCACTTGGCTCATGTATTCTTCACCATTCAACATAAGACATTTGCTTTGATTGTCCTACACAACAACTCATGAGTGGGAAGCCGTGTGACATCATCAGACATAACGTCAGCACGGTCCTACAGAAACAATCCAAATTCGGTTCCACTTTCTCAACGAAGCTAGACAAGCTAGTAGACCAAAACCAGAGACAACTGTGCTGCAGTAAGGCCATCCAACCTGTTACGACACACTTGAGTAGTTCCCAGCTGCTTTCATTCAATGAGAAGGCAGATCTCAGCAGCTTGACTGCCTCCATTCTTTGACAGCTCCAAGCTGCTTTGGAAACCTCTCTCATGAGTTCACTACCTTGCCAGGGTGCTGAATTGCCATTGCTACTTGCCAGGTTGCCGTTGTGTCTTTATTTTCAGAGAGAGAGAGAGAGAGAGAGAGAGAGAGAGAGAGAGAGAGAGAGAGAGAGAGAGAGAGCACGAAAGAGAGCGAAAGAGACGGACAGACAGACAGACTTATGTGTGTGTGTGTGTGTGTGTGTGTGTGTGTGCGTGTGTGTGTGTGCGTGCGTGAGAGAGCGCTACTGCATGTGCTCTCAAGACATTGACAGGATAAGGGTAGGACACTAGATGAACACATTCCAGCTGACAACACGCGCCTGTGTGCAGGCTTTCATCGAAAACAATGAGCCAAAAAATAGGATTACTCCATGTCTTGGCAACAGACGATGCAAAGGCTTTTACATGAGAACGTGCGGGGGTGAAATGTAATGCTATAGAATGGCTGCGTTGAGCGCTTCATTCCTTGGGTTTGTCCTGCTTGCTGCAGTCATGAAATAACATGGACTCATCATCACTGATTAACGCTGCGTCGCCTGACTTTTAATTCCAACCCAGGAGAATTAAGCACGAGACCTCACATTGCTCTTAAATGCAATGTGTCTTACCTCCGTATATATATACTGTACATGGGCACACGTAATGTATGCATGTTAGTGAAGATATTAATGAGCTGTCATGAGATTAGAATTTAAATATTAATGTGCCTGCCGTGGCCCTTCAAAGAAAACATGAAAAACATGTTGGCAGCGTGCTGCAGACCACACGTCTTCTCGGTTGCTCTTAATGCAGGACAGGTTGAAGCATGTGGGGTCAGAAGGATTGGTTTCATTAAAATGTAGTCCGTCTGGCCCATCATGGCTCGGCTAATGACCGGAATGCTTGTGAGCATTACTCCTGCTGTATGCTATTTCTTTCCTACTAAAAGCATGACTTATGCGTGGAATGTCCCAAAGATATCTTCTTCTCTCACTTGATTTAATTTCTCACCAGTCAAGCTCAAGGCAGCTTATTGTGCAACAGGCAAATGTTGCAGAGCTATGACAGCAGAACCATAAAGATCATAAGTAGGAATTTTAAAAGTACTGTGGAATGAAAGAAAAAAAGGAAAGGAAAACGGCACTATGCAAACATCATGATGTGACCTACATTTATTTATTTCCCCCTCACCAACACTGTCAGAGGAAGGAGCTTATTTTTTTGTGTCTGATTTTTGACAGAATGGGAGGCAAGTTGTGGTAATGAAACGTAATATGATGTTTAGGTGTGCGTAAAGTTCAATGATCTTTCTACACTTATTATTTATAAAACGTATTTGACTGACATATCTCCGCCCCCCCCCCTTTTTTTTTAAAGGCAAATCCTAATAGAGAGCAAGGTTGTCTAGTTCTTCCATCTTATCCAAAGGGGTAATGCACCCATGCGTAACCATTTTAGAAAACCATGACAATCATTGTATTTAATAATTTATTTCATCTCTGTTTTTAGGCTTTTTTGAGGCTGTTTGGGTGAAAACAACGGTTTATGTAACGCATAATGTAGTCCGTACATTGTGAATTCCACCCAAGTCATGTGCCTTTCTCCTTATTCTGCTGTGCATAATGCAAGCAGATGCAATGAATATCTTAAGGGCAAGAGACTGGGTCAGCATGATGCCAAGACTCACCTGTCACTTTGACACAAGTGCGCGCAGCCCCCCCCCCCCTCAGGCAGTAGATCTCCCTTGTATTGATCTTTAGTCAGATTGCTGTCTAGTTTGCATTGACTACTGTATGTGGATCAGATCAGTTCATGGTTACAGACTGGAGTCGAGAGGCAGTGACCGTGGCTAGAATGGTGGCTGGTGGAGAAGGGGCAGTGACAAATACGTTAACGCATCACACAATAACCCATTTTCCGTCACAGTAGAATAAATAAGTCTATCATTTCCTGTCTCTCTACTGTCTAAGGAATAAAGTATGGAAATGCTGAAAGAAAATAAAATACACCACAGTATCAAATATGAATATAGGTATTCCAGACCGCCAAGAATCATTACTGTTACTAACGTGTATCAAATGCTGGGGGAGGGGTTCTGTAGCTTCAAGGCCTCGCCTCCTAGCTCAGTCTTGAGTACTGGTTGATGTGCATTATTTTTCTTTCTTTTCTTACAGAGCAAAATACATCCAGACAAACATTAGAAATCCCCCCTCAAATCATATTCACATATTAATTCCTCTTATTCGTCCACAAACAGATAACAATAAAAAAATATGTGCATGATGACAACAATGCCTGTCAATGTCAACTCACAACATGAGGGCCCCCCCCCTTCACCCTTTGGTTTTGAGTTCAGGATGAAATATGACGCTGATGAGTTTGTCCCAAGGGCTAAGTAAGATATAGCACTGGGCTGTCAACACTTATATCGAGTGGCACATTCCACCCTCCATGCGGGCCGCGAATAGCCTGGCTCCACCCCCTGAATCGTTTGCCTCGCATTCAGGGTCTGGTGACGCTGTCGAAGGCGGGTGTTTCTCGGTTGAAAATCTGTACGACGAATCGGGATAATCCAGTATGAACCAATTGCCAAAGAGTCCCACTTTGGCCACGCCCCCATCTCTGAAATCGGCTGCAATGAGAGGGCTTTCAGACTGAATAATGGAGTGAAACTAAATGAAAATTCAGGCTGAGTGTCAGGCTAGGCCGCGAAGGTATTTGAATGAAAATGGGTTCATTCATCGGTTAATGTCACAACACATTTGCAAGGCGATGTGTTTTTAATATATACACAACAGAATTACTTAAGCTAAGTGTCTAAGCATTTAAAGTGTTTGACATGCATGTTTAATTCATGCATCCATTGTGCTGCTGGTATTTCAGCATCTAAAACACACAAGGTCAGGCAGTGTGTTTCCACACAATCACACGTCCAAGTTCTCTCTGCCCAGTGCTCCTAGTAAGGATACACATGCAGCCGTTTGCCTCGTCTTATTTCACAGGAGCTCCATTGTCAGTGTGTGTCGCTCCATCTATCTCTGGATGCCTTTGTTCTGCAGGCTGACATCAGCACCTCAGATGTCAAATGTCAAACTCCCAGGCCTTCTGTCCAAACTATACCCGTCACTCATGGCATGCCGCAGTGGCTGCCGAAACGCCCGTTTGTAGGACATGGGGCAGCAGCGAACTGCAGTTCACAGATGAGGAGAGACCCATCTCCAGTTTTTCCATTTCTTCAACATGAGGGGAAAAAGACACCGTCCGGGACTGAGCTGAAGACATTGTGTTCTCTCTCCGCCAGTCTATATTCTGCTCTCGCCTACTTACCACCTTCAACCAGCAGGTCACTGAACTGTTCATCTGGAGGGAGTGACAGGCGGTGTCAGAGCAGACAGCCAAAAGAGGAATCCATCAGAATTTGATGTATGAACATTTAGACAGAGACTCTTCCTGGCTGTATATCTGGAAGCAAGGACATCTGAGTGAGCCGACAGAAGGCTTCCGCTCCATACTACGTGCCTTTTACTGCATTCACTAGAATATCGTCTTTGATTGTGCCATTTGCCCTCAGAGCAGCCAGATGCAAGACTCCTACTGAAAGAAGCCTTAGAGACAGAGAAAGGAATAACAAAGCTCTGTTCACTGGCATATTTTAGAAGACGGTGGGGATACAGGAAGCAGAAAATCAGAGTCACCGCACATTTCTCAGCATTAACAAGTGCTGCTGAAATTCGGTTCCTCGCAGTGGGTGGCTAATCCACACTGTTGAATGGCGCCACATTAAAATGCCAACCTTGATTGATGTGTCAGCTCCTCATATTCTTCACTTGCACTGACAAACAATCCACCATTCCACTGCTTTCGGAAGTCTCCCATCTTGCCCGCAATATAAAACACCCTGGACCTGGGTGTTATTTTAGAATTCATTTATTAATATTTTTTTAAGCCAGTGGTGGAGATGAAAAAAGGGAGGCAGGGAGCCTAAATGTTGTTGAATTAAGGCCTGGGTCAAAGGAAAGACTCCTCTTTGCATAATGTGCCGATGTGTTTTTTTCCCCCTCAAAATAATCTTGAGGGGTTTGCATGCATATGTCGCTGTTGTACTTTCAGTTAAATGCACAACTGATCTCTCTCTCTCCACCCTCCCTCCTCCATCCATCTCTCTATAACAAACCTCTCTATACCACTTCAGCCAATCAGAGAGATGAGAGGATGTCACAGGAAAGGTGAGAAGGAGAGAGGAGAGGAGAGGAGAGGAGAGGAGAGGAGAGGAGAGGAGAGGAGAGGAGAGGAGAGGAGGGTGGAATTATTTTAACTAGTTTTGTTTGTGCTGAACAAGCTGTATCTGTGGTGGGGTTTAGGAAGTAATCAGTGTTGGTCTATTCCAGGTTTGGGAAATGCATTAAACTTCCCAGACTACATTGCTCCACTCCTCTAATTAGGCCAATCCACAGATTTAGAGACTTTTTGGTGGGTTTGAGCTAATTAAGGGGTAGAGATCTGGGATGTCCTGTTTTTAGAGCAAGCTAAATGTTCTGAACTCCTCCCATGATGTCACACAAACCAACCCGCTCTTCAGTCCCAAAAAGATTGAACCAATTGTGTATTTCAAACACATTTAGTCCCACATGATGAAGAACAGGTCACAGGGGGTAATTACATCGCACAGCGGATCTATGGCAGATTTATATTGCCACAGCTTGCGCCACTGATGGGCCATTGCCTACAGTTTACATCAGATAAACCCAGGGAACATAATCTCTCTGAAGTGTCTGACACAGACTGGTACAGAATGCAGGTTGCTTACACAATGTCTCAAGTCCAGACAATGCTAATTGAACGCTACAGTACAAAAAAGATCTCATGACACTGTTGTGACAGGACTGGCAAGACAAAAAAGGCAACGGCAATTGGCTTCCATGTTAATTGTCTCCTCGACGCGGGAAGGCACATCTCTTAGAGCAGTGTCAAGTCACAGCTTTTTAACCCAATCAGGTCTCATATGTCGAGGATCTGCCAAGATCAAATGACACAGCAGCACTTTGAGCCAAGAACAAGAGCTGCTGCCCTGCCTGTGTATCAAATATGGAAGTTGGATAAAACGCACGCTGGGCTTTTATCTTTGAAGAAACTTGTTGAAGGGAGTATAGACCGCCGAAGTCTGACGTCATTTACACATCCTTTGTTTGTCTACCTGGTTTGCAGTTTTCCACCCCCGTTCTGAATCCCATAGACGTATTAAATATCGCGTCAAATAAGAACTGTGTTCCAAAAATAAACACATGACCCCGGCGGGGTGACTCTTATGGATATGAAGCATCAACTGACGGTGAGAAAACGCTAATGTTACTTCCGCCGAATTAGTTACATTTTCGCCAGAAACAGACTGTATCAAATATAAGTGACTGACTATCATAAACGATACAGAACCTCCTCCCTGACAATAACGCCGACACGCGGTGTTTATTTTTGGACCACAATTCTTATATGAGACGATTCTAAGATAACCCAATGTTATTCTCCATAGAGAAATTACTTCCGCAAACCTGGGGATGAACGAGTGACGTCAGGACTTCGGTGCTCTATTGCCGTGTCTACAGACACTCACATATTATCCAGCTTTATGTTGCAAAAATGACAAAAGCATCAGACCCTATGCCAAGCCAAATCGTTTAATTGTAGTGCAACACAGTGATAAGACACAACAAGAAACGTCTCTGTCGGAGGCTGGAGTTGGCAGGGGTGGTCAGCCCCGTTGTGCTATGGCCCCATGCAGAGGTCCTTTGTGTGTAATAATTCAGTCAGCATTGTGGTTTTTTGTTTGTTTGTTTGTTGCCGTAGTGCATCTGTTGTACTTCTCTTGAATGTTCCAGAGAAAAAAGAAGGTCTTCTGCTGTCAGTAAGCATTAGATCGAGGCAATGACTGAAGATAACTAGAGCTCTTTGTCAGGGCTGGGTTTCAGGACACTGGACACAGCTTTTATATGACGTCATTTATTTGGACAATTTTACCAGCACCTCATATTTTGTCTTAGTGTTGCTACCATGAGCGTCATTCTAACTCCAAAGTTTCCTTTAATTTAAGCATCCCTGCAGTGACACAAAATACACACTAAAGTACTTTATACTTGGCAGACTAAACCTTTCAAAATTAGTACAGGAGGAAGAAAAAAATTACTCGGCCAACTTCACATCAACCGCTCACTTCAACCAGACCTAAATGGATGGAGAGATTAAATAAATAAATCATTAAAAGCTGCAGAGGCTAAGCATCAGTCGTGTCTGGCAACCAAGCCAGTTCATTAATTTGGAGAGCAGTTAGCTCTGACACGGTTTTCTCTTTACATCCAACTTGATTTAACGGTAGTTGGAACTCACATGAGCACGCACGCACGCACGCACGCACGCACGCACGCACACACACACACACACACACACACACACACACACACACACACACACACACACACACACACACACACACACACACACACACACACACACACACACACACACACACACACACACACACACACACACACACACACACACACACACACACACACACACACACACACACACACACACACACAGAGAGCAAGGACTGATGGTGCTTACACATGACAAGCCATCTGTGCTACACTCACCACTAAGTAGGATGCAGACTATAGTCAATGTGTCAGCCTCATCCCTGTCGATGGTAGCAGGATTGCCAGGTATTTATGTAGTAGAAAGATTTTGATTTTTTTTTTTTTTCAAATGATTTAGGTTTGGTACATTTTCAAACACAATCACATCCTGAACAATTTGCATACATCCCATGAAACTTCAGGTGGAAGAAAGAGGTTTGTACAGGGGGGGTAGTCAGTGGGAAAATGCATGCCTACGCTACAATGGAACAGCTGGTGCAGTCTTTTCTTTGAAAACACAGGAGATGTGCTCCGTCGGGTGTAAACGGTGTTGCAGATGACACAGTTGCTGCAGGAAGCATGGGGACTGACGGCGTAACTGTCTTGTATCGTGTTAGAAAGACAGAGAGGAGGACAACGCGTCAGAGTTTAGGAATACAAAATAACCTCTGTCCTGAAGCCACATCACTGTTAGCATTGCATTAGTGTTGTCAACCATCCTGTACAGTAGTACTTTAGTGTGACTTACTCATCGCTTGATGGAAAACTTTAGGCTGCCTATGGCAGTATTTTAAAGTATGGATACCCAATAAGCAGCATGTGTGCCAGGTGCAGTCAGTGGTGTAAAGTAACTAAGTAACTGTACTCAAGTACTGTACTTAAGTACACTTTTGAGGTATTTTTACTTTCTTCAATATTTACAATTCTTAATACTTTTACTCCACTACATTTCAGACTAAAATATTATACTTTTACTCCACTACAGATATTTGAGCACTTTAGTTACTAGTTACTGATTTTTATTATTATTACAAAACATAAATTAACCACTTCAGCCCTATTTAAACTTTGTCTCACAACGCACCGCATCACGACACGTTGTGAGCTGGTAGATCTGCCATTTTCAAATGATTTTTATACATTTGAAAACTTGTGAAATGGGACAAACATTTTGAATTCCAGACTTTTACTTTTAACAGAGTATTTCTGCATTGCAGTATTGATACTTTTACTTAAGTAAAAAACTTTCAGTACTTTGTTGTCTAATGTTGTTGTTAACATTTTTTGAAAATAGCAGATCTACAACCTTACAACGCGTTCCACCACGACACGTTGTGAGCTTGTAAATCGGCTATTTTCGAATTGCAGCTTGGAACTTCCAATATTTACGACTTTACAGAAAAACAAGCCCAAAGTAGCTGATAAGCAGACCTGGCAACACTAGTCATGACACAAATTGGTTTGTGATGGATGTTTTTCTATAAGTTCTGATGAAGAAGTTGTGATTTACATTTACGACACCTCCACTTCAAAACAATGTGAGCATGATGAGAGACTGTCCCCGCCCCAAACGCTCTGTATGTGCATGCACGCCATGCACGAGCGTGTGTGCTGCGAGGTTGAACCAAAAAGGTTGGAGTCGACTTCAGCATTTGACTATTATACATATTGATGACACCACATGAAAGTTGATCTCCTACAATGGCATTGCACGCGAAAAAATAGCAGTTCAGTCAGATAACTCACGAACAATTTGAACAAATATTTTATTATGAATGTGAATACAAGTCTGGATATAATAATTTATCTTGGCGTTCAGGCTCTGCAACATTTTTCTCCCTGCTCAACACAATCATACAGCCATCATTAACCATTAAGAGCAGGGAGATAGATATACCATAACATAACAACCCCCCATGGGGAACAGAACCAGAGCCCACTGGTGGTGCTGGGGTGGTGGTGGGAGTAAACAATCGCATACCAACAGACCAGGGACAAATGACAGCAGAGAATGAACAGAGACTGAGGTGAGCTTAAATAACCCGCTGATTGGTCAGCTGATGTCACATCAGCTATGATGTACTGTATGGTTTGTGTAATAGCGTTGTAGTAAGCTCTGTATACTATGCGCCCGCATAACCGCAGTGTGTAACCTCTGGAGTATATACTGCCTGAACTAACTCGCAGGCTACGCATAATTTCTGCAAGCGATGCTGTCGTACAACAGTGTAAATTAAGCAAAATCACTGCTTTGATAGCAAGGACACAGGGACCAGGAGTCAGAAGAAGTAGTCATTGAACACGTCACTTCTGACTCATTGCATTTGCTGGTGGAGAGGGGTTCAGCAGCTATCAATGCTGGGGGATTTGTCAGTCTGTCATCTAGCAAATAAGTTATGTGCATTATTCATATTTTTAAGATGTATTTTCTTTTGTTTATCAATTCCAAAATGTGAAGTCACTCTTCATAGATAATTGAGGTGGATGAATACAGCTTGGACCATCTTTGATTTCTAAAGCAGCTGGCACACACTGTAGGTATTAATAAATGGAGTATGTTATCCTGAGAGCGTACAAGATGCCTAGCCAGGGTTGACAGAGCAGGTCAGAACATATTTTGTCATCTCTTTCTCTCCTTCAACTTATCACTTCCTCTTCCTCATTAGCGTTTGGCAACTCTTGTATTGCTTCCACCCTCAGCTCCCCCTAATCATACTAGTTTGTCATTGAAAGCCTTCTTACACTAACACTATTTATAGTAGTTTGGTTGTCTTTGCAATTGCCTCTCTCTATCAGGAGAGGGAGACAATGGACATAAAACATATGGATTGTAGATTTAACCGGCTAATAAGGGACTCATGGAGGTAACTTGATTCATCTGAGCATTGTGTGAGTTTAACCACCTAACTAACTGTCAGTGGTGTAAAGTAACTAAGTACATTTACTCAAGTACTGTACTTAAGTACAATTTTGGGTTAGGGTTACTGGAGTATTTCCAATTGTCTATACTTTTACTTCTACTCCACTACATCTCAGAGGCAAATATTGTACTTTTACTCAACTACAATTATTTGAAAACTTGAGTTACTAGTTACTTTGCAGATATAATGTATTATATTATGCAACATACATTAACCACTTAAGCCCTATTTTATACCAAAGCTATTTGAAAAGAGCCGATCTACAAGCTCACAACGCGTGCGTTGTGAGCTTGTAGATCGGCTCTTTTGTAGATCTCTTGTAGATCCGCTATTTTCAAACATTTTAGTACTTTTGGTACTTTAAGTACATGTTGATACCAATACTTTTGTACTCTTACTCAAGTAAATTTTGAATTCTGTACTTTTACTTGTAACAGAGTACTTCTACATTGCAGTATTGATACTTTTACTTTTGAGCACTTTTTCCACCACTGCTAACTATAGCAAGCTACAGTAGCAGGCTCCATTATTTGTGGCATCGCACATCCTCTCGTGTGTGTTGGAGAAGTGGAGATGGGGAGCTGATACAGGAGGACCAGCTGGAAATTGTGTCTATAAGGGTTGAGAGGGAGCTGAGGTGTAAATGGAAGTATCACCTATTACATGTTGTTAAAATAAGTGTTAAAAAATATTGAATAATTGCTATAGTGTGTCTCTCCAGATCTTTAATAAAAAGAAAATGCATTTTCAGGTCGGGATACCAATTTTATCAGGAGAGAGAACTCATACAAGATACAGGATAAGCAAGTGAATTTTGAAGTGATGACACAAAGCAATGAGCAGACCAAATTGGAACTGGAACAATATAAAAGTGAAGCTAATAAATCGGTACTCTCTCCTGAATTTGCAACCCACCTGAAAATGTGTTTTCTGTTTATCAAAGAGATGGATAGATGGGGGTCTGTATAGACGAATCCACAGAACGGCAATCATAACTGCGGTGTCAAGCGGGTGCCGCTCCGCGACACCACAGCTACTACAGGCAGCGGCTCTGTGGATTCGTATAGCAATGAATACTATGAGAATATAGAGCTTTAACCTTTTAACAAAACACTTTTTGTTTTGACCAAAACACATCACTTACCCTACCTTTAAGCCTGATGAAATTCTGTATATTTTACGTTATGTCATGTCAATGCTGTAGGCTATTCATACAGTATGCCCGTTTATTCATCTGACAGTGTTGCTCACCAAAATAGCTGATCTAGGAGCTCACAACAGGTTGTGATGCTTGTAGATCAGCCATTTTTGGTGATCAACACTGTTGGATTCACTCACGCGGGGACACAGACACAGTGCCAATTCGGCAGTAAGAAATGTATGCAAAGTAGTACCGCAATTTTTTTTTAATACAAATGTGAAAGTGCCTCAATCCACAAGTGTGTGAACTGTGTGTCAATATTGATATATTAATCTCTACAGAAAAAATAAAACCGTGTTTAATGTGTACATAATATGTGCACATTTAACACAGGTTTATGTTTAGCAATACCATGTGAGAATGTACCATACATATATAAGTTTGGCACATTGTCACATGGTATTGCTAAAAACCCTTCCCAGTGCTGCAGTAGGGAGCACGGTGAAGTACAGCATCTCCAGCAGATAATGACACTGGTGCACAATGCAGTGTGCAGTGCAGTGCTATTGTGTGGGGGGGGGGGCAGCTCTGGGAGGAAGCCATCATTAAGTCGGCCAAATCAGCGCAGAGAAGTGGAACAAAACATGGACGGTAAGCACAATGATGCACACCTCATCCAAGAGCTTATATTCAAGTGCACTTTACAAAATCTAAAGTCAACCCGAGCCAAGGATCTGCTCCAGCATCACTGGACCCATCCTCACATGATTATTTTGGCACGCATGCAGGAACAATCACTACTTTCAAGTTTATCAGGCAATATAGAGGCAATATATAAAACTAGAGGTTCGGGCCTTGTCAGAGTACCCGTTGTACACGTCCGTCTGTGTCCATTTTGTGCCCAATGCCCATATATGGAGATCTCTGTATCCGTCTGTCTACCTGTGTCCCTTTTATGCCCATACATGGGAGATCCCTGGTGTCATTAGTATATGCCCATAGCCTGTATATTGACATAACCATATATGGGCGTATCACGTTTGTTTATGGTTATGTCTGAGTCATAGTGACATGCCTATGGGCGTATCAGGTTTGTGTATGTCTGAGTCAGAGTGACGTGACCGTGGTACTGCCTACTGTATATGTGGGCACATCACGTTTGTTTATGGTTATGTCTGAGTCAGAGTGATGTGGCCGTGGCCTTTCATTTGCTTGTATTGTGTGCTATCGATCACTTCTCAAGAGGCCTTCCTTTAATTTTTTCCTTCTAAGGGTAGGATCACAAATGTTTTAATTAAACTCTTTTGATCTGTAAACAACACTGCTTACAAAAAGCCAGCTATCGTATTTCCTCTTATAGTGGCCTGTATTCAATTAAAAGTCAGGTCAGTAATAACGGTATGGGGCATTGTCAAAAAAAAAGGGTAACATACAGTACAAACTAGACGCAACAATCTTCTTTACAGTACATACGGCATTGGGGAAGTTAGTTTTTCTCACATAAACAACATTAGCATTACTGAGACACAATGTTACGTTTATAATGGATTAAATGGATTGTCTATGATGCATATTCATATGTTCAGTTGTATTTCAAAGGACAGTTTTGTTGTCATTGCGGATTCCATTTTTTACTTTGAACTGAGATATAATCGGATGGGAAAGTACGTTTGTACAAAATGGTTCGTCCTGATCCAGTATTATCCATCAGGTTATTAAATACAGCGTGTTTGAGTGGAAAAAACAGACAAATCACTTAATCCACAGATCTAATGTTCTATCTACAGTATGAAATCAACACTAAAGAGGACTTTTGGGAAGGAGATCAAGCCTGTCCACCAGTAGACTGGAGGAGCCAGCCCTATCGAAGGTCTTGAAGGGCGGATCCAAAGCCTTGCGCTCGGTACCAGCGCCGCTTCCTATTGCTTCACCAATCTATGCCTTTATTGATAGGATAGTAGGTTGACAGGAAATGGGGAGTGACATGCAGCAAAGGTCGTCGGGATCGGGACTCGAACCCGCAACGCGCTGTCAGGCTACTTTGGAGCCTGGGTGCCCGGACCGCTACGCCAGCGGTCCGGGCCAACCAATTTACTCTTAGCAAATTAGTTGGTTCACAAATATATCCTTGAGGCTTTGGGCGGTAAAAAGCAATTTGCCACGTAGGTAATTAGACTCACTTCTTTTTCGCTGCTTAACGTTATGAATGGTTTGGGCTTTCTCTTACAGTACCTCCTGGGACACTCCCCGTTCCTTGTAGAGTTTAGGGGTTCATACTGCATCAGTTACATGTTGAATTTACAAATTAAATGCTTTTATATCAACATGTACAGTACATAATATTCTTATTTGCCAATAGCATGGTGTGTTATCTCATTTTAATTGTTTGTATCAACGGATAACAGCAGCATGTAGAATTGTTCGTCAATGCTCAGGTCAGGGACAGGGGTCCTGGTATCAAGGTTTCCGTTAACGGCTATACCACACTCTTAATTGGCTGTTAAATATAAATATCACTGGTCAAATTGGCATACATTGACTGGTGTGTGTGATTTTCCAAGAGCAGCCTGCCTACTACTGCCCTCGCAATAACACAGGGATAAACACACAAAAAAGGCCTGAGTTGTCTAGTGGCAGTGAAACAGACATCACTTGCCACCTTTTGCAAAACGAATGTATTCATTAGAATGGATGTGACCAACATGAAATAGGAAGCAATAAATGATCAGACACTGATAACATTGCAGCAGTTGGCTACAATTAAGGATGGTATGATAAAGCCAAGCTGTCATCTTCCGATACAGTATACTCATATTACAGTTGTATGTATAGCATGTCATAAAATGACAACAATTTGGTGCAGTGAGTGAAATGCTAAAATATGTAAAGTCTCTCGACTTTGGAACCAATGTGGATATTTCACAAGCACAGTGGCACATGTCAATGACATTGAAAGAGCGTTGGAGCAAACTGATCTTGGTGACAAATTGCAGGCATGTTACTTCCTTGCATGGCATCGTGAAATGAAACCGTAAACATCTACCAAAAAATGCTGATTATCTACATAAAGGCTTAACCAGATGGAAAGCCCATAACATGCTCATCCTACCGTTTGTAGTTTGACAGTGTCACATACCAAAAAGAGCAGATCTACAAGCTGAATATAAAGTATGCTTCAGGAGTTTATGATGTAGGGTAAACGCAGGGACGAGCGCAGCGCATCTTTGAAAGTGTTGTAAAGAAGTGCTACAGGAACGAGGTGTAGCGATCGGTTCGATGGTGCACTGCACACACACATGCAAACACGCATGTGAAGGGTATTACATTATGGGCGGATAATTGTAGCATTTGGCCGGTAAATCTGAATCTAATCAGCCATGTTGGCCGCCCCAAAGAATATCTAGTAGCAAAACCCCTGCCTGGTATAGTCCGAGTACACCCCCCACCCGCGACTCCATCTCAGCTCCAGCCTCAACGATTAACCACATGTCCACACACACACACACACACACACACACACACACACACACACACACACACACACACACACACACACACACACACACACACACACACACACACACACACACACACACACACACACACACACACACACACACACACACACACACACACACACACACAGAGTTTGATTGCAATAGTGTACAAGTGCAATATTTATTTTACAGGGAACCCCATGTTCCTGCCCTGGTGTGACCAACATGAAATGGGAATGCTTAAGTTCAACCATCTCTCATTTGTTACAGTTGGACGAAATATGACAACAACTATTTGTTGAGACAAGTAGGGGGGCAGAGTGCAGAAGCGAGGGCTGAGAGGAGGAAAAGGGAGCAGATGGGATGTGTCAGGGAGCACGGAACAAAGCATACCTTCATCCATCACAACACACGGACCCGGACGCGCACACACACATACACACACACGCGCGCACACGCACAAACTCTATGTGCTTCCTTAGTCCAAATATCAGTGGAGAGGAGCTGAAAGTCAGATCCAGTAGCACTGAAAACAAATAAAGAAAATAATCCTTCTCAAAAACAAAAACATCTCAAAAGGATGAACTGCACGGAGGGGGGGGCAAAACACAAAATCATTTGAGACCCCGCTGTGTTTGCTTTCTGAGCTTGGAGGTAAAATGTCAGGCACGGCCAGAGTTCTGCCTTTGTTTTTCAGTCTGTGACAAGAATCGATAGGGATTCTGGCTGGGTATAGCGATGTTACAAACATGGAGGAGTTGGAGCCCTATACCTCCGACCCCGCCGGCTGTGGCGGGCAGCTGGAGTCGGACAGGAGGAGCTGGGTATGACACAGGGCTAGAGTCACTTCTGAACTCTCTGCAGTCTAGCTTGGCCAATGTATAAATATTTTCAATGCAGAGGATACTTACTGTAAATCGCTCTGGATTAAGAGCGTCTGCTTAATGCCTAAATTGTAACTTGTAAATTGTAAACGCTCTAGACTTAATACATTGGACCCGAGTTGGCTCTGTACTTTAACTGTTTTTTTCCGTCTTCTCTTCACCAAATTCTCTTTGCCAAAAATAGCAGATCTACAAGCTGACCTGGACTCTATATTTGGGCATGGCTGACAGGAACTCATGAAAGGGACACAGACAGACAGATACAGAAATGTCCATATACACGTATGGACATAAAAGGTACAATGGGTATTCAGACAACAGGTACGAGTACTGCACAACCGGAGGGGCATGCATCGTTCCCAAAAGGGCACTGGCCTAGCCCTAGTATAAAGAATACATAATGATTTCTTACAAATTCAGATTTTTTTTTAACAATTCACACACAAAAAAAAAAGGAAACCGAAACCGAAAATTGAAAGTGGGAGGATCATTTTCTTGTGGCAATAAACCTCTCATTTCCACTCCTCACATCTTTGAAGGGGCCAACAGACTGGTAATAGAGTTGACACCACCGTCCCCTGATTGACACTCAATTGTGATTTATTCATGAAAAAGTATGCAGGGTGCCTGGTTTAATGCACTTCAAATCATTTCACTCATTCCTGCTATTCAAATGTGAGAGCAATTCTCCTTCTTGTTCCCAGAGCACAGCTCCATTCAGAGCTGTTCAAAGTGAGACACGTGGAAAAGAACACACACAAATAATGCTGATGAGTCTGCATTATTGGGGTTTTCACCTTAGATCACGACCAATAAGCATCCTTAATAAACTAAATGCACTATACACGCAACTTTCACCCCACCCTCTCTCCATTAGATTAAGATAGATTTAAAGTCTGCAGTGTAGACAGAATACACCACATGATGTCTGAACACATTTGAAGCATGTACACCACTTTTAGCAGATAGAAAGACATACTAACACCACACTGCTTCCCGCCCTTGCCGTTTATTTCCCCATATTTGATTTATGTATCCATACTAGGACACTGATTTGTGGTTATCAAATCAGTTTAAGCTATTATGGTAATCAAGTCGTTTGCATTGCATTTTATACAGTCCATATGTTAAGTAAACTTAATGTAGTTAATGCCATTCACTACATTAAACCCAAGCTGTACCAATTAAGTGTGTTAGTATAATTATTAGTTGTATAAAAAATTTGTTGATACTTTGGTTGAAAAAGATGTCCCTCCTGGGTGCAGCAGCAATAAGAAAAAGTACTAACTAAACTCGTTCAAATGATTGAACACACACACACACACACACACACACACACACACACACACACACACACACACACACACACACACACACACACACACACACACACACACACACACACACACACACACACACACACACACACACACACACACACACACAACACACAAAAGGACGGCCTGTCAAAACATTTATTTATACCGTATGTCCTACCTACTAGGGATGATGATCGAAACACGGTTATATTTAGGACCTACAGTACCTGGTTCCAATTTGCTGAGACACAAAAATGATTAAGGTTTGAGCTTACTGATACTCCTACCGAGTTTAGCGGGCCTGTGAAGAGATGTCATGTGTCGAGAGATGTTAGTCATGTCATTTAATCAAATCACTGGTGCATGGTCAACTTTTAATAGTTTTAGAATTAATTTGAACACAACACCAATATCAAAGCAACTCAACATTACATATCAGGTAAAAGCATCTCTGAAGTACAGAGGACGTTGACACATCCTAAAAGAACAGATGTACAAGCTAACCAAAGTGCATCGCTTAGCAATGACATCATCAAATCCAACAGATCTACGACCTAACAATGCATCATGATGTGACACACTCTTTTAGCTTGTAGATCTGACTGAGCATCGCCTTGCAATGACATAATCAAATCTGCCATCTCTATGGGTGTTAGTTAGTCGACAAACAGACAAACACAACTGTTGTGAGAACAAAATACTAGTTGAAACATAAACTTGCCTTCTGTCTGATATATATATTTGGAGGGCATCCTAATGAGTTGTATTTAATGATAGGCCAAATACTGTATGTTTAACATTCGCCAACTTCATTCAGTTAAGAAATAAAAAGCAATACAGTTTTGTTGAGAATTTATTGCCGTCGCATTTTTACACCAAATAATATTGAAGTATTGATAGTGGTTTCAATAACGACTCGGATCGTTAAGCAGTAGCAATAATGGTATCAGTATCAATAAAAACTGGATGAAAATTGGATGGAACCATCTTGATCACTTGACTATATGTGTACCGATTTGCATGATGTTTGAATTTGTAGGAGTAATATAAAAAAGAAAAGTGTTGCAAAATTGGCCTCATGGTGGTGCTATAATAGGGCAATGTTAAAAGGGTGGCATTTGTTCTTCAATGTAGTGCGAATGTGCGTGCAAAGTGTCGCAATCGGGCGCTGCATTCATGATTTGTGGCATTTTGTTCAAAACGGGCCACTCCTGCAAACTTTAGATGTCAATGTTAGCCAATCAGGATGGAATATGAAAATTTTAAAAGATCCATCGTGATCACATCATCGTGATCACATGACTATAGAGATCAAGTGTACCGATGTGCGTGAAATTTGGATACATTCTGAAGGCTTAATATCAAAGAATGTGTTTTACATAAGTCGGCCTCCTGGTGGCGCTATGAAAGGCAAATGTGAAAAATGCAGGTCAGTTGTTTTTCCTTGGCCTCTAGGGAGTGTGCGTGCAAAGTTTCATGCAGATCGGTGCAGTTATAGTTAAAAACATAAATCGTCCATTTATAGCGCCACCATGAGGCTGATTTGAACATTTTCAAGTGGCATTTCTTCCTCGGCCTAGTGGGAATGTGCGTGTGAAATCTCACGGAAATCGCAAGCTGCGTTGATGATTTGAGGCATTTTGTTGAAAACGGAGCAATCCTGCAAACTTTGGAAGCCAACCTTAGCCAATAAGGATGAAATATGGAAAATTGGACAGATCCGTGTTGATCACATGACTATAGAGATACTGTGTACTGATTTGCGTGATGTTTGGATAAAATCTGTAGGAGTACTGTCAAGAAGTGTGTTTTGCAAAAAGCGGCCTCCTGGTGGCGCTATAAAAGGCTAATTTGAAAAATTTGGGGCAGAGGTTCTGCTCTGGCATCCAGGGAGTGTGTGTGCACAGTTTCGTTGCGATCAAGCCAACGGTGCCGGAGATTAGCTGTACACAAAATGACAGAATGACGGACACACGGACACACGGACGGACACACACACACACGGACGGACGGACAGGGGGCAAAACATACTTGATCCTCATCCCTACATGCAATCGTAAAATATTACAATATACTTCCCATATTTATGCCTGGAAAAATCTTTGAATATGATTTCAGACACCCTTAAAATGGACGATACAATCTCTTAGTTGATCGTCTCATCTACCTGCTTCACTCCCCACCATTGCGGAGGCTCACATCCTCACTGCACGAAACAAAGAAAAAAAAGGCCTGGATATAAATATTAACTACGGCCTGGACCGCTGGCGGAGTGGTCCAGGCACCTAGGCTCCAATTAGCCTGACAGCGTGTCGCGGGTTCGAGTCCCCATCCCGACGGCCTAGTTTCTTGCATGTCACTCCCCATCTCTCTCCCCATTTCCTGTCAGACTGCTATCCTATCAATAAAGGCATAAAAGCCCAAAAATAAATCTTTAAAAAATACATATATATATTAACTACACACCAATAAACGAATAAATGGCAGTCCTAATGTAAACTAGTCAAACTGTGAAAACACATACACACACACAAACACATACACACACACGCACAAAATATTAATGACCAGAGGGGGATATCAAAAACAGACACATGGATTTCCACCCATTCCACCCAACTGACTGAAGGAGTAGTTCACCCAAAAAATTACTTACTTTCTATCAATTACAGACCCCATGAAGCAATGAATTAATGGAGATCTTTTAGTTTTTGTCGCATTTCTAAGCCAATAATTTGATTATCGGCTGAAAGATGCTAATGTATCCGGTAGGAGACTCAAAGGAGTCTCTTTGAGGCTCTTACCGGAAATACATCTGGTCATCAAATTATTGGCTCAGGAATGCGTCAAAAACAAAAAAAAATCCATGAATTCAAGGCTTCATGGGGTGTGTAATTGATAGAAAATAAGGATTTTTTTAGGTGAACATGAACTTTAACTAATTCCTTTAACTTAAGTGGTCAGATGGGTGGGCCATATACATTTTCAGAGCACGCAACAGCTGTTCTGCCTCGGTTTACGTTGCAACGGAAGTGGGAAAGTGTAAGCTAATAAATGTCAATGTTTGATGCAGATGTTTTACACTCTATACCCTTTAGCTGTAAGTGCCTTCACAAATGTGTGGGTGGGGCCTAACACCATCCGTATATCATGAACGCAAGAACCAATCATAACTAAATTGGAATTGTATGTCGAGGGTTCTCTATAGAGTGCCATAACATCTTTCACTTCTGCCTATATAGGGGGCACCACAAAAGTTAGTTTTTCATACAAACTATATTTCCCCCCGCAGCTTCCTCGCGTCCTGGCAGCTGCACCCCACACCTGACACAGCTTGGGTATGCAGCCAGGCCTGACGAAGACCAGTGCTCAGAGGAAATCACATTTTTGCCCATATCTGTACACAATCTGTCATAGTGCACTCACACTGGCTTCATAATCTTTGGTCAAAACCACAAGCAGCAGGCAGTACAGGAAAGAACCTGCTTGACAACATCCAATCTGGGAAAAGCAACGTAGTTTCCAGTGCCAACGACCCCAACCCCTCCATGTTCAACCTTTACAAAGTCCTTATTAGATTGATTGAGAGAGAGAGAGAGAGAGAGAGAGAGAGAGAGAGAGAGAGAGAGAGAGAGAGAGAGAGAGAGAGAGAGAGAGAGAGAGAGAGAGAGAGAGAGAGAGAAGAGAAATGAACAGTGGAAGAATTGATGTGACTTCATGGCTGGAGTCTGGATCAAGTTGGTCAGTATGCTCGATCCAATTAAGGAGGGAGTATTCTTAAGTTATTAATCAGTCAAGCTCTCCTCTCCGTCTTGCTCAAACCTTCTACTTGCCTGCAGCAAAAAGCTTGCCACAGGATTTTTTTAAGCAGGTTTTTCACCAGCCTGCCTGTTAGCAGAAGTAACAGCATGAGCTTCAGAGGAGGTTCCCCCACTGAATGTGTGCTCCTCTTTGACACTCTGGCTCAGGCACGGAATCCAGAGCCTTAATAAGAGGGGCAATCCTGAGGGCATCTTCTCTTATGAACCACAGATGTGCTGGAGAAAAATCCATTTAAAAAAGCCTTCTCACTCTCTGCTATATCCTTGGACAGGAGCTGAAATTGCATAGTGTGTAAAATGGTTTGGTAAGATAAGATAAGATAAACCTCTCTTGATCCCTGGAGGGACATGCAGGTGTCATAGCAGCAACAGCAGTAAGGATTAAACACCAGGAGAGGTACAGTATAGGTAAGAGTCACTGGATAATCAATCAAACAGATTAAATGACCATGGCCATCATAATCAATACATGTCACTATCTATTCATCTATTCACAGCTTCATCCATAGATAATACAAGGGGTCCATTTTCCCATCAAAGCTTTTATTTTTAGATTTCATGTTTGTTTAAATTTTGTACATGTACAGTAAAATGCTACAGTAAGTAAACTTATCAAAATAACTGAGTCAATGTTCAATAAACATCATTGCACGAAGAAAACCTGGACATTTAATTTGATTAGTATATAACTTTTTTCACCAGTTCACTAGTTTTGTATCATTTTCTTTCTAATTTTCTTTTTTGCTGATCTGTATTTTTTTCAGCTGTGCACTGCCGCATGGTAATTGTTTGACCATGCGTGCAGGCACATTTTACCATGTTTCTTTGCTACTGTGTTTTTGTTGTATGATGTTTTTGCTGTACGACTTGTTGTGAAGTGCACAGAGACCCCTTGGGGTGATAGTGCACTATAAATAAAAATAAACTGAAGTTTCAGGTCATACCTTACTGAAATGAATGGAATCCAAAGGCCTGCTCAAAAATCAAACAGACCACAGTATGAATCGGAATGGTTGGCAGTAATATGTCAAGTATACCATGAGTCATAGTTCTTGGCCTAAACATGCCGGACCACCGCAATTAATATTGAAAGTTTAAACCAACAAAACAACCACCCTTAAGGTCATTACACACCGGCGATTGTGCGAATATACGCAAAATTCGGACTCGTTCCGAATAATTAAAAGACGCTTTTTCGCTTCGCTTTTTCGCTCCGTGGAAGCTTGCATTGACTTTATAAGGTTTAAAAAAAGAACGTATTATTCGCATGAAAAAAACGCCCCCGGTGTGTAAGGAGCTTAACACTACTGACCAGTTAATGCAGAAATGTCTCCACTAATTGCCTTGATCTTACACACACACACACACACACACACACACACACACACACACACACACACACACACACACACACACACACACACACACACACACACACACACACACACACACACACACACACACACACACACACACACACACACACACACACACACACACACACACACACACACCGAGAGACAAAGGGGCAAACCTTGCTCACGTCTTTCACATCACGCACAGATTGTGATACACTGACTTTATTAAAAGGATCCCTGACTAATGAGCCTTAATACATTATAATTGCCCTATATAACTGAAATTAAAAACACAGTAGATATTTTATTTATTTTATTTTGCATATGGAATGCATGTGCTAATACAAAACAACTTAATACTTCCTAAAGTTAATATGAGCATCAACAAAATACTTAAAATATTTCATTGCACATGCATTCCATACATTCCATAGGGCTAGACCACACATGGACAAATGACATCAACTTGCGACAGGAGTGTTCCCTATTGAGTGAAAGATTAACTATTTCTAAAATAAATAAAATATACAAGGTTTTTAATTTACATGTTTAGTTATAGAGAGCAATTATAATGTATAAGGCTTATTAGCCAGGCATCCTTTTAACAAAGGAAAATAAGTGGAACCCAGACAGAGCCTGGCAGATGCCTCTGCACTAACTAGTCATTAGAATAAAGCACTACGGTAGTGATTCACAAGCTAAACCAGTTGGCATATAAATGCACGTGTGTTGAGTCACAGTGCACGGACAGAGGTGTTGGCTGTACAGGAGGTTGAGGGCTGTAATGCATGCATGGTGAGTCAAAGAGCACGGACGCGGTGGGGGGTGGGGGGTGGGGGGTGAGGGCTGGCAAGAAAGAGGAGAGGGGAGAGATGCCCCCACCACTACAATGGCACTGCTTGGGCCAATCACGAAATCTCATTAGCAAAAGAGCTCGAGCCGTCCAGGAAAGACTAGAAAAGAGACGGGTAATCTATAAGTGGGAGGAGAGAGAGGTGTGAGGGTTGAATGTGAGGAGCACGTGGAGGCAGAGACACGGCGGAAGGACAGTGTCATGAGGTTAAACGGACAGTAGGACGCATTGGGGCATGGAGGAGGATGATGTTTCAAACCCCCCACGGAAAAACTATAGTGGAGGAATAAGAGGAAAAAGGTGAGAAAAAGCTTCCAGAGGAAGAGCGTCCATCTCCCCTTCCACCCATTAAAACCGGGAATGCATCTGTGTAACCACAGATCTGCAAGCTCATAGCACGGCAAGCTTGTAGATCTACTATTTTTGAAACATTTGTGCAAATCTTATATATCTTTTTTTTTTTTTTTAACTCAAATCTTTGCTTCTGGGGGGTCTCTGGAACAACATATTTTGAGAAGGGGGTCCGCGGCCAAATACAAATAATTTTGGGGGCCCTTGACATGAAAAAGTTTGAGAACCACTGATTATAGCAACATAAGTTTTTCTCAAAAAAATAGTAGGATTTAGAAGACCTTTGTAGAATCCCCAGTTTAAAAAAATCGCTTTAAAAAATATATATTCAAATTTTGCACACATTTTCACGATTTTTCAAAACAAATGCAGACCGATAAGCTCATAACGGGGCACTCAGTGCCACGCTATGAGCTTGTAGATATGCTATTTTTGAATAGCCAAAGTATACAAGATAATGGTTCAAATCTAAAACGACAGATGCTTTCCCATTCTGGGATAAGGTCTTAAGGGAGATGAAAACGTACAATAGCCCGCAAAACAGAGAGATAAACAGACAGACAGACAGACAGACAGACAGACAGACAGACAGACAGACAGGCAGGCAGGCAGGCGGACAGGCAGGCAGACAGACAGACAGGCAGACAGGCAGACATTGGTGTGGAAGGCAATGCTAGCAGGAATACATTGTCAGGCCTGCTTCTCCTCTAAAGTGTGGTGAGGGGTGATATTCCGACCGGTTTCATTGGTTGACGTCTGTGTGTGGTGTTGATTGGCCAGATCCCTGGAGTCCTGTCTTCCTGTCACTTCCTCTACACAAAGCTAGTTTTCCTCTGTGGCGAGAGCGTGCATGACAGCTGCCTGGGAAGCCAGTCGTCATGGGGTTCCCTGGGGGACACACTGCAGGGATACACTGTAACCCAGCACAGCCATAGCCTACAGGCTGATGTTGCACCTATTCAATCACTGCAAAGTAGTTCATGCCATGAGGGGCTCTATCGATAATATTCTGTCATAGAGAAGAATTTAACCCATTCAATCCCGGGAACGCATCTACAAACGTCTTCTAAATCCTAACTGGTTTCTGAAAAACGTATGTTGCTACTGTATATCAGTGGTGCTCAGACGTTTTCATGTCAAGGACCCCCAAAATGATATGTATTTGGCAGCCGACCCCCATCTCAAAATAATAATAATAATAATAATAAATATTATATGTTATAATAATAATAATAATAATAGTGAACCGTCATTAATTAATTAATTACTTACTTAGGGATAGAGCTTAAGCCTGGCTTCCCAGCTTCAGAGGCCTCTGCTGGTATTTAATTCACACTGAGAAACAATTTCCTGACTGACTGTATGTGCTGCTAATGAAACAATGCAATCACTGCAGCAAGAACAGCAAGGCGGCTCTCAGACTGATTATAGAAAAGCAAAAGACAACTGGAAGGAGCAACTGCTGATTTTCCGGAGCAGACTCTGTTTGTGCCCCCGGTTACAGTATATGCGTTACTGCAAAGGTCAATTGTCCTCTTAATACTATGGCACCAGCACGGCAATACACCAGCACCAAGAAGACATTAGTATTTATGCAGTGTATTTAAGGCTTAGCTCCTCTGTCTGTCCTCCGTTCTATCCCACTGTCAAACTTGATTTGGGTTGCTCAAGTTTTGCTCAGGATGCCCACTGCCTATTCAGTATTTAACTTTAATGTTTTGAAGTCAACTCACATACCTACAGTACTTCTTTCCGATATGGCTGATCAGTTATGCTAGAACATCTCGTCTTCACCTTAGAAGACGTGCTCAACTCTCAGCGCTCTCAGTATCTATAGCGTTTTGTGGTGGAGAGCCCTGGGCGCTTTCAAGCAGACTATAGTTCAACTTTTGGAGAGGAGCGCGGTTCCGATGTTGAATCGTTACCACAACCAATCGTTACCGCATCCATGGACATAGCATCCAAAGCGCTCCTCCACCACAAAAAAAACAACACGTCCACAACAACTTCAAGGCCTCTACCTCGAGGGTAGTAAACACACCTGGCCCGTGAGTTATCTACTTCATGCAGTGTTTCATTAGAGTTTCATGCGGGCATCAGACCCCACTGCTTCATGTCAAACTTCTGAACCCCAGTAAACATGAACATTACTACCCTCAAAATAGAGGCCTTCGGGTGGCCAATGTATCCTTTAAGGACACACATTGGCAAACATGTTGATGCCTTTTCCTCCTCTCAATTGGTGTTTCTGTCCCTATAGCTGTTCATTCCACGCTATTTACCGTTTCAGACCTTCACTTAGGCACGGTGCAGAGCGGAGAGAGACTTCATTTGAACCTGAGACACGCGCTCCCCTCCTCCGTACAGTCCAACCTTGATGCAGTTACGCATGGCGGGGAACAGCCTCGAACACGTTGCACACTTGGGATAGAGATCTATGTAGATAAATGCGTACTTAACTAAATGGTGTGAGATAAGGGAATTCCAAACATTCGTTTTCAATTTTAGGCATGTATAGCGGATACCCTTATCCATCGTGCCTTACAATGAGTGCCGCAGTAGAAATTGCTCATTTGAAATGACTCTGTTGTTGCCAACACGACAGCTAACAGGGAGGCAGAGGACAAGGTTCCAAGCCCAAGCACGGTGACAAAAGAGGTCTCTAGCACATTTGTGTCAAACTGAGAATTCCTGTGTTAAAAAAGCTAAAAAAAGCTAAAAGATAATATGTAGTGAAGAGGGAGAAGGCGAAACGTGTCTTCAAGTGTTATGTGATATGATATACATTCCAATTTACACTGGATAATAGAGAATAATACCTCACGATGTAGGCTAAGTGCATGTTTTGTGTGATGAAAATCTCCTGATAACACTTTGAAATATTGCTCAACTGACTAATGATGTTCTCTCAGTTTAACGCATTTTATCATGGCGTGCAGTGCAGTTGGAAGGAGTATTTGCATAAATCCATGAGTGCTTAAACGGTATGCACACAAGCCCTGATATGAGAAATGTCCTTTTTCATTTGTGCAAATATGTTGTGTCTTGCTGCAGATAAGATGTGCTATACAGTAGCTTGTGTCTTAACACTGGAGAACAAGCATCTTGTCACTGGATTCCACCGCTCGTTTGTCACATTGCACTCCACGCTGACTGGGTAATTCAACTTTCAATAATTTATGACCATTTCAATTAAACATTGATTGGAATTTGTCTTGGTGAGTGCTCGGGGTAGACAAAACAATCCAGATATAAATTCAGCAAATCTCTGCATGCGTGAGTGTGAATGCGTGCGCGTACGTCCTTCACGTTTCCTGAGAACCGTCGGACCAATTTAACTCCAAACTCAGCAAGCGTATCGCAGAGGACCCGAGGGAGTGCGGTGCCCGGCGTGAACTCAGTCAGATCGGCGGTTGTCCAGAACCGCCAATCCGACCGATATGCCCATATATCGGCCCATATAATGATGACATCAGGGATCTCCATAAATGGGCGTAAGAGGGACAAAGGCAGACAGACGGAACGGGTACGAGTATTGCATAACCGGTTGGGCATGCCTTCCCAACTTGCATAGTTCCCGGCAACAGTCTAGTAAAATACAAATATACAGTATTACACAAGTGTCTAGTAACGGCATAACTTCCCTCTGCATGAACTGATTAATAGTAAGTTACAAAGTGTGCAGTTTGTGAACTAAGTATTAGCTTAACTCGTGGGCGCACACTGAAATGTCACTGTAAATTGAAAAAAAATCTTCAGTCTTACTGTAGGGAGGTAAACTGCTTTCCTTCATCCACATATCTTGAACAATGCCTGCCAAGGGCGCCGATACTGCGGGTGCCTCGGGGCTAAAGCACCCAGGCGAAATGACGAGCACCCAGTGGGCGAGGGGGGGGCGCGCAGCCGCGCGCTCATACTCGCAGCATGCAGCCGCACGCTCGTACTCGCAGCGCGCTCCCATTTGTTTATGTTTTGCCGGCTCCAGGCTTTGTCTTCACCTAGCAGGTAATTAAACCGAATTAAAGTTACAAAACCCCCCCAAAAAAGTAAAATATCCGCCCCACACATTTCCGGTTTTCTGGCGCTGCGCGCGCATACGTGAGTGCCAGGTAGCACACCAAATAGAGCTGACAAATATCGGCGCCCCTGATGCCTGCACATCAACAATGATGTGCTAATTATGCGTTTGCTAGCATCGATAACACATGCCTATGGAGCTTGGCCTTGTGGTTCACGTCATGCAAGTATAGCAGTGTGAGCTGTGCTGTGTGGTTCCCTGTATGCACGTACTGTACTGTAGCAGCAGCATCTGAGCTGTGACTGGCATAGCAGCGTCTGCTGAGCTGTGGTTCCCCGTATGCACGTATAGCAGCATCAGCTGAGCTGTGACTGGCATAGCAGCTGTGGTTCGCTGTATGCAATGTGAGCCGAGTGCACTTCACTGTATGCACATGGCAGTGTCAGTTGAGCTGTGACTGGCATAGCAGCAAGAGCTGAGCTGTGTGGTTCGCTGTATGTATGTGGAAATGCGAGCTGCAGCTGTGATTAGTGTCATTTCTTTTGTGGGGACAGAGATATACAGATAGAGATACTGACACGCCCTGTTCTAGGTGGCTGGCCACTTCAGTGCTGCACCGTAAAAAATACTCTACATTAAATATTAAATAATATAAATGCAAGTGCCAGGTGCATTAAACAACAACAAAAAAACATTATGTGCAAGGCCTGAACTCATGATGAGTCAAAGGTTCCTCGCTGTCTAAGGATATGTGCAGTTACAGAAAGGAGTAGTTCTGCTCTTAATACAGTATGTACAATCTTGTTATCTGAGGGAAGGGGGTCAAAAAGTGAATTGGCTGGATGGAAGGGATCCTGCATTGGCTCTGATCATTTTCAGAGCTAATGCAGACGTTATAGGTTAAATATCACACATACTTTGCAAATCCCAACCAATTAATTTTGATGCTGCTTTCACTAACTTATTAAGCTCCTTCCAGTCATTGGCTGAGCAGTTTCCATACCACACTGTATGTGTGAATACTCTCACTTCAAGTCTGCTATACAATTATAATAATATGTATGCAATACTGTATGCATGATTGATTTTGTGTTAATTCAATGAAGGGCAACGAATATTGAATCATCAACTTAAAAATCTGTCTGGGGAGCACACAAAAAGGCCAGAGTAGATGCTATGACCGCATAAGTGATATAAAGTGAAATACCCTTTAAAGCATTACACCAACAGCAAGGAATTAATAATGCAACAAATCTATGCCTGGACTCCACTTCAGGCAATTTGTTATTATAATTATTCATACTATACTAATGTGTAAAGAAAAGTATGTTGTTAGTCCGCAGAGCTACCAGCAGACTAGCCTTTATTCACCGTAGATGCCAGTTCAAGTCAAGTCAATTAGAAATGTATGGTATGATACAAAACAAATGGCCCCTTTATAATCACAAACAAATAATAATAATAAAAAAAACAATTCAAATGGGACTCTTCAATCTCTAAGGTGTTGCGTCGAGGTCCAAGGCAATTCAGGATCAAATTCATGATGGAAAATGGACAGGACTTAAATTGTCAGGGGGATTTAGTCCGCAGAGAGGAACAAACAAATCCAACAATTACTTGATGCTTTGATGGCTTAGTACCAACTAGCATACATAATTAACTCATTCAGGCATCAGCACTGGTGTTGAGCTGCACTGCAGTAAATACATGTGTGGCTACAATTTATAAAACACAAACTTGTGTTGTCACCTCCGGGCTCCGGCTGTAACAGTGTTGTTGGGACATTATTGTCCAGCAGTGCTTGTCCTGTGTGTGGCCGCTCGGGCAAATGGAACGTTTTGTCACACCACAAAATGTGTGTATTTGGCCGCCGACCCCCACCTCAAAATATTTTGTTCCAAGGACCCCCAGATGCAAAGATGTAAAAATGTTCGCCTTAAAAAATATACATATTCAAAGATTTGCACATATTGTCACGATTTTTCAAAGATAGCAGATCTACAAGCTCATAACGCGGCACGAAGTGACACGCTATGAGCTTGTATATCTGCTATTTTTGAATAGTAGTTGGCAAGTATAAAATAATGGTTAAAATAATGAATTAATTATAATTAATTAATAGTGGTTAAAATTAGATGGCACAGATGCTTTCCCGGTTTTAATGGGTTTAGGCTCAATCCTTGCACAACCGACCCGGGTTCGAATCCCACACGAGGCCCTTTTCTGCATGTCCTTCCCCATGTCTCTATCCTGCCAAGTCCTGTCTCTCTCTCCTTCCCCATCTCTCCATCCTGCCATGTCTCTCTCTATCGCCATCATATAAAGGCTTGAAAATAAGCATGTTTTGTTTATGTACTTTTGCACATGTATTCTAGGTCTACAGAGCTAGATTGTTTCTTCCTCTATATACACTCAAAGGGAGCTGTGGCCCTTTGTAGCCTTTACTATGAGTGGTTGCAACAGATGGGGAACTGCACTGAGCAGCAGCAAGAATAAGGAGCCAATTAATCAATCAGGCGGATACTCCCCTGTCTTACTGTAAAATCCACTGTTCTGGGGGGGGGTTTTAATTGGAGCTGAGCGTCAAGGTCCCCATGGCTGACTTACAGACGTCACTAAACATAGCTGTGCGGACGCGCACACACACACACACACACACACACACACACACACACACGCTGTTTTGTAGAAAAAGTAATTTTTGATGCAATTAGTGCAGAGAATATATTTTATGCGTATTCTCCACAGACATTTACCACTGGATTCTGGAAAGGACTTTCCAGAGCCGCCGATCCCAAATATGGGTATATATGCTTTCCCGGATTGAATGGGTTATAACAGTTTCCATGCCGATTCATAATTCATACACAACAAACTCCATAACTTAATAACATTGGAGGTTTATAGCAACACATTGGCAGCCCAGAGGATGCAGGATTCCAGCATACTGTAATTAAAGTGAGCTGCACTGTCCACTCCTACTGACATTTCAGCAGCAACAAACAATGAATTATTAACAGACAAGATGACTAGGAAATGTCAAGTAAACACATATTAACTTTAAATGAAGGCTCTCATTTCTGAAACAGTATGGCTTTGAAACATTAGGGTTGTGAAAGTAATGTAGTGCTTATTGGAGAAGCAACATTCACAATGAAGCTATTCTTTTCTAACCTCACTCCGTCAAATGGAAGAAGCTTGCGACACACATTTTGTTTCACAGCGTACTTGCATCTGAGACTTCGGGCGCAGAATCGATGACAGACGGAGTTTCATTTTTTCAAGCTACTAGGCAGGTGATTGGATGATCCCGCCCCTAGCAGCCGCTGATTGGTTCGTATGCGCAGCGGTTCGGGCAGCTTTACTCTGTGAGCAATCCCAGACCCTCCTTCCTGAAACCAAATGCAATGCAATGCATGAGATTTCCGGAGGGAGGGGGTGTTTACCAGGCTAATTCTTTTCATCTAGGCCAGGTCAATTATTATCATAACGTGAACCTTAATAGTATCATGCCACCAGGAAAGACTGGAACACAATGTATACTGTAATCAATAATAGTTCCTATTGTTCAGAATCTACAGGTCTACAGGACGTGATCCCATCCACAATTTATTTCTTTATCATTGATAGCGATTGATTGTGATTCCAGACTCTTACTGTCCTTGTCTAGGGGTTGGGATTGAGAATTGCTAATGCGTACACAAATTATTTTTAAAATAACTCCCACATACTGTGTTGGCCTATACCTGAGGATTTGTGCTATAGCTAGCTAAAAACAACCAATCATGGGTAAGATGGTAGAAAACGGAGCGAGAAAGACAAAAGACCACGCCACAACAGAACCTCTCACTCCCAGCACCAACAGCAGGAAGGAAAAGACAAATGACTTGGTGATGCAGAACTCTGTCTCACATTCTGGTCCATTCATTCTAGACCTGCCAGGATGTGGTCCAAGTTGAGTCATTCCGTTTCCCAGAGCTTTTGTATTTTCACTTGCCATTTCATACACAAGATTACTGATATTAAAGGCATGATAAGACAATTTAATTTGCAGCGAGGACAAGAGCGCCGATGCACGACACTATGACAAGATAACAGACTGCTTTGGTGAAATTTCATTTTCAGATCAAGGCAAGCTGCGTAAAGGCCCCAATAAAAAGCTGTCTCGCCAGATGCCTTTTTTGGCAAATCCTTGATTTGATTAGCTTTTAAATGGTATTTAAAAAGCCTTCTCGCCATAGAGCACAATTAGATTCTATTCAGATGATGAACCAGCGATCCCCCTTTGCAGACTGATATCCACAGGCTTCTCTCACAGCTTATTGCATTAGAGTAAAGAAATAGTACGGTAATTATACAGTAAATAGAAAACATAACTGGAAATGAGCTAGCCCTGTATGCGAGATGTGAATCAAGCACTGGAACTGTTGTGGGGAAAAAAACACCATCAACACCCTCACCTTTTTAGCAGCTTGCCCCGCATAAAGACTGCAGACGACCAGGGCTCAGAGAAATTGCATAGCAAAGTAACCACTAATAATAAAGAGACATTAAAGAGACTTCATAAATTCACCTCAAATTAATGAGTGATCCTATGATTGTTAAGGCAGGCAGTGTGTGTGCATTCACACTGCTGGAGGCAAATGTCATTAAGAGGATCTGGAATGCACGGCACATTCTCATGAGAACCTATTATCTCACTACATATAGACTACAAGAACCACTTTAATTTCTGGTTAACTATAATATGGTCTAATTTTATTCCAGTACCATGCGACTTTGATATTTAGTATTGCTATTTCCCACAAGGCAAGGCAAGCTAAGGTACTTAACATTGGCCATGAAATGCATTAAAATACATAAAAGACCTGATAAAATAGAGAAATTAAAAATAATATGCAGAGAGCCATAAAAAGGGCCATGATGTAATTATGGTTATTTGCCAGGAGTATTGTATTGTGTAAGAGCATGTTATACTCAGACAACATGTGGGACTTAATTAACCCACACACATGTGGACTCAAACACCATGATCAGGGGATTAACCCATTAAGACCGGGAGAAGCATCTGTGTAATTTTTTGATTTGAGCTAAAAAATAAAGCATTATTTTACACTTTGGCTATTCAAAAATAGCAGATATCCAAGCTCATAGCGTGGCACCGAGTGCTATGAGCTTGTAGATCTGCTATTTTTGAGAAATCGTGAAAATGTGGGAAAATCTTTGAATATATATTTTTTTCAAATCTTTGCTTCTGGGGGTCCCTGGAACAAAATATTTTGAGATGGGGGTCCTTGGCCAAGTACATATACATTTTGGGGTCCTTGACATGAAAACGTTTGAGAACCACTGACATAGTAACATAAGTTTAAAAAAGAAAAAAAAACTGTTTTTAGAAGACATTCTAAAAACAGACATTGTGTAGAATCGGCCTCAGGTCTTACTGGGTTAAACAACATACCATCAAGTATGAACCATCGAGTTGTTCAGTGCATACAGTGGTGCACTGGCTCTACATTATTACATTTACCATGGCATTGACAGGTATGAACCTGTGTCATGGTTTTTACTTGTTACTTTAATCTCTTGGCAAAGCTAAAATACACTGTACCGAGATACAACAACCACTTTAAGCCTCCGCATGCTACCTTTCTTGTATGTGCACCACAAGTAAGCTGTATACATGGGAGTGCAAAATGCTTTAAAAAGTGCACACTTGACAGGATCTGAACACTGAATACTGAACCTGCGAAGCAGCATATTAGCCTGGGCATAAAGTTTGCGGCACCGTCTAGAGATATCGCTATCATCATGGAGATTAACAGTGAAAATGTGGCCAAGGTACTTGATTTCCTGCCATACAGAAAGACGACTGTCACATAACAGAAAAGCTGGGAAGGCCAATTTCTCCACTCATGGCTTCTCACTATCATGACACTACTCTGCATTGTAAATTATGTCATGATCATTGCTGCTGTAACCCTCCACTGTATGGACTCAGAACGACCAGGTCATCAGCGTACATATACTGTATGGTGATTGATGATAGAGTTACCTGTAAGACTCGTAAGATCCCCCTTGCCGAACACCATTGCTAACTGAAAAATGGGCAGATGTAACATAACATTACCCGATTTAATCTGCATTTTCTGATTTGCGTACCATTTCAATTAACATATATTGATAATGTCAGAAGACATTAGATTGTAACCACTGGCCAGCATGATATGACCGTTAAGTGAAAGCACCACTACCACCAGTAATGTTTATAAAAGATTGGGAGCTGGTTCGGAATATGTGACCAAGTGCAATAGCTATGGGGATAATTGAAAATCTACTACATAGATACGATGAAAAACCAATAAATGGCCCAATAGAATGAAAAATAACCAATCAAAAAATAAAACATTAATGGAAAACCCATAATATTTCAGACACAAGTTCCAATAGGAAAGTCATTGGATTTCCAATAGAATCTCATGAGTGTAATTTCATAATGAGACCCCTGAGAACATATCCATGGGATCCAATTGGGAAAAAAATCCAACTGTAGCAGCATTCACATCTTCAACTACACCTGCCATGTTTGTTTCCAAACAACAAAAAACACTACCACACCTACAATACATGCCTGTTTTGCACAGTACAGTACATCTCAAATACAAATAAATGCAAAGGCACAATCAGATTGCCCTTTTTTTTTTTTTACATGAATACTAGGTGTAAACAGGGTCTATCTCTGACTGCCTGAGAGGCGTTCATGTTACAGAGACTCACAACAGATGAGAGCCGGTGATAACAAAGATTGCTTTAAGTGCTCAGCTTCCTTCATGTCAACTTTTTCCCAGTTATCTGTCCCTTCCCAAACAGTTCAAATATTCTACTACCAGCTACAAAACACAGGAAAACACATCCTGCAGTGGCTAAAGATCCCCCTGTCGGCATGTGCATTGTGTGATTTGGTTATATATTAGCCCTCAAATTCGCATGAGTCATTAAAATTGCGTAAAACATGCTTCTGATAAGACCCTGCCTTGATCCACTTTTTCTTTGGGGAATTTGTAATACTTTTAGCAGTGTAGGAGCACCATTATAACTCTGCCTGCCCAGATATGCTATCACTTCAAGTGATGTTATACCCGTGTCAGCATAAAGGGTGAGAGACAATTTCACTCTCCTGGAAAGAGGTGAGTGCCCATGGCTAATGAGAAAGTGCATGGTGCAAAATACGAACGGACAAGCCCTCTTCATTATAGAATCCGCTGTCCACTTTACATTTTCACTGAGTTCTTATACGTTTAAAAGGAGAAAATGTGTCTGGTCCCCAGACATGGTCATATTTTAAACCTCTTTTCATATTGGTAGTATGGGACAGATTTTATTTTTTTAGGCAGGTCCCACTGAAACCAATGCTTGTGAATGTGTCTTACGAAAACAATCCTGCTTCTTTTCATTGTTTTTGTATCGCATAGTGTGATCAACGTGAACACAATGCAAACAAGCTTGTTTATGTGTCTGAGGATAGGAATGCTTGTACTGTGCTCGTTAATAGTATTCAATGCCTGGGGTTTGCAACCAATATCTCTTCCCCGCATGTGTCGAGATCAGAAGGCTGGGATAATCTGTATGGATGGAATAACTAAAGTGAAAAAGACCATGTTAACAACCGCAGGCCCAGAATTCCTCTGACACACAAAAATGAAACATTAATAGCCAATGCATGGTTGAGTTAAAACACTGTCAAATCTGGAATATGAACAAGGCATGGCCATAAATGAAGCTCTGACTCGATTTATATGTCGGCTGTGTTGAATGGACTTTTACTCAGTGCAAGTCTTGTTTGAAGCCTAGTTTGACAGAGTTAGTATCAAAGTGTCCTTGAGCAAGACACTGAACCCCTAATTGCTCCCAATGAGCAGGTTTGGTTTCCTTGCATGGTTTCCTCCGCCATCGGTGTATGAATGTGTGTGTGAATGGGTGAATGTAATGCACAATCATTGTAAAGCACCTTGGATAAAGGCGCCATATAAATGCACCATTTACAGTGCAAACTGTCCATTGTT
Source organism: Gymnoscopelus braueri (assembly GCF_963280865.1). Lineage (NCBI taxonomy): Eukaryota > Metazoa > Chordata > Actinopteri > Myctophiformes > Myctophidae > Gymnoscopelus > Gymnoscopelus braueri. The sequence goes on from NC_137609.1 coordinate 37,718,464, forward strand.
AAATTCTGCTCCTTTTTCACAATATTGAGCAGCACTGGGTTCACTGTGGACAACTTGTACGACCAAAATACAATACAAACCAAGGCGCTAACTTCTGAGTGCCCCAGGTCCATTGCAGCTAGACTGAACTAAAGGTAACCAGACTCAACTGAATAACAGCCCTTCAGGCTTTGCGTTGGACATAAGTGTTCAGAGGACATTAACCCATTCAGACCGGGAAAGAATCTGTGTCCTTTTAAGAGTTCTTTGGGCTATTCAAAAATAGCAGATCTACAAGCTCATAGCGCGGCACAAGCTTGTAGATCTGCTATTTATTTATTTTATCGTGAAAATGTGTGCAAATCTTTGAATATATGTATTTTTTGAGGTAAACATTTGTAACTCAAATATTTGGTTCTGGGGGATTCTACAAATGTCTTCTAAATCCTAACAGTTTTTTTGAAAAACATATGTTTCTATATCAGCGGTTCTCAAACTTTTTCATGTCAAGGACCCCCAAAATGATATGTAGTTGGCCACAGACCCCCCATCTCAAAATATTTAGTTTCAGGGACCCCCATGAAGCAAAGATTTGAGTAAAAAAAAAATCCCTTAAAAAAAAAAAAAAAAAAATGCACAAATGTTCCAAGATTTTAACAAAAAATAGCAGATCTACAAGCTTGTAGATTAGCTATTTTCGTATAGCCAAAGAAATCTAAAAATGATACAGATTCTTTCCCGGTCTAAATGGGTTAAATGATTTGGCCATGCCTCATCTCTGAAGTCCATGAGATGCAGACCTGAGCTATACCTGGTCCCTGCGGACCGCTACGAGCAGATTCTCCAGAGAGTTTTCCTTGGTAACAAAGGTGTTGAGGCTTGAGCTCTCGCAGTATATTCCTCTTTGCAGATTGTAAATTGAAGGTACAGTACAGGATTTGGCGCGACAGTGGGAAGTCACCGGGGGTCCCCAGCCGCGTGAAGCAATTTTGACAGATCAGCAGTTCGGGCGAGCGAAGGAGAGGTTTGCAGCGTGTGCCTGGGCGAAGTGTGCTGCATCAGGAAGACAATGACTTTTTTCTTGTTAGAAGAAGTTTATTTTTTCTTTTCCACCTGATCACATTGGGTCATACAAACATCATGGAAAAAGTAGCACACTCTGAATTATTTTAGATTCAAGGCTGACTTTCAAATCGCACATAAAGATGACCAGAACAATCAAATCCCCCCCCCCCCCCCCCCTCTCTTACAATGTGTACCATTGACCCTCACCTCCCTCTCGGCCTCCCTACCTCACCTTCTCACTGATCGAGCTGTGGCCTGATCTCTCTCACACACACACACACACACACACACACACACACACACACACACACACACACACACACACACACACACACACACACACACACACACACACACACACACACACACACACACACACACACACACACACACACACACACACACACACACACACACACACAGCTGATTTGTGTGCATAATGACACAAAATGTACCTCAAAATGTACCTCCTGCATGGTGACAGTTTCAGGCTCATCCGCTAGTTACTATCTAGCCATTACAGATGTGTATTTATGAAAATATTTCATAAAAGCATTGTGGGCAGTCATACCCACAATATTGATATTGAAGTACTGTAGCCTATTTGCTGAAATTAGATTTGTATCGCTCAGCCCATAGTTGGGACTTCTGTTTTCTGATGTCAGTCATTCTTTTTCGTCTCTAAACAAGTCCAAAACAGAGAAGAGAACTGAGTGGAATGTAGGTCAGAGATTTGACTCTGAAAGGGGTTCAAGTCTCCTGGCACTGCAGCATAACAAGGATGATGCAGGGATGAAGGAAGAAGCATGACATCTTAATTCCCTCATCTTGGCATCAGTGAGATGTCAAACAGAGATCTAGAGAGAGAGAGCTGCTTCAACCCAAGAGGAACTTGACTGAAAGGCACCTTCTAACTTGGCATGAAATCGCCATCCACTCTTACTGGCAACACTTCCGTTAGAAACACGGCCAGGCAGAGAGCACAAGTTCCAATACCGTTTGAACTTTGAATAGGATGAAATGGAAAAATGCCACAGAAGAAAGAGAAGACGAAAAGAAGCAGCCATGGTGATGATGATGTTCTAACACGTTCTACAACGGTCACAAGAATAGAATCATTGAATGCCCCCAGGGTAGGCAACCTGCTGCTCTAGAGCCGCATGTGGCTCTTGGGCCCTCTCCCGTGGCTCCCAGTTGCTTGGGCAAAGAAGTATGCAAAGGAATAAGAGGTTTTCTTTCTGTTTTTTTTACTTTAGGCATAAAGTTAAGTTATTAAAGTAAAGTTATTAGTAAAGAAAAAGTGTCGCCCATACACCAGATAAAAATAAGAAACTAATCATTGAAGGAAAATAAAGAATTTATTAATGCTTGGTTTGTTTGCTTTCACCACCAATGTTGCTGGCTTACTGGTATACTTGATCTGCTTTGAGAAATCAGCAAACAATAAATAAAAGTTATATTGAAACACCAGAAAAAGCACACAAAGAAAGCCGCTCGAGACAGATTTTTAATAATCTTTTGGGCCAAAAATGGCTCTTTTGATAATAAAGGTTGCCTACCCCTGCCCCAATCCAACCCTTGCTGCTGAGTGCCAAGCAAGAGGCATCGGGTCCCATTTTATATGGATGCTCTAACCACAAGGCCACTGAGCTGTTAATCAGTGGATTTAATTTTAACACATTGCGTGCTTATCGAGTAGATCTACGCGAACCTAAATAATTGCGCAGCGTGCCAGTCGCGTAGATCTGGTCTTTTTTTTTCTTTTTTTCTCGCAGGTTCACATTTCATTGTAGGCCTCCCTCGCCACGACACATTTCATTGTAGCACACCCGGAAACGGAAATATCCGAATCCGGAGATTTTCGTTCCCACCAGCTTCCACTATAAATCTTCCCCTAATCCTCCATTATCTCGGTTGTTGTTTTTCTCCTCGCTGATCGCTGTTTAACATAAACCGCGACAACTTCAAAATGGACGATCGCCGATTGAAACGGCCTTCTCTGGGCCACTCACACAGCTACCCTGTGTGTCTACAAACAGTTTAACGCGCGATCTTAAGGTATTTAGTGAGGTCTGTGGCGACGTGAAAAAAACAAAAAAACAGCAATAAATCGCTGGCACTGGTGAGTACATTATGATATTAAACTCTGGCGTGGAATGTGTTAATTGAGAGATACCAAAGTCAATTGTAAAAACCTGAACTCTTAGGTTGTTATCATCATCCTGGAACTCATTAGAATGACTCTCAGCCCCTTCAAATGTGGGCTAACTGTGGCATAATAAAGGCTAATTAGTTTACACATGTGCCAAATGGACCACAGGTTTAAACGATTCCAGGTATTGTTTTGATTTTCTTTGATGCTACAAACACGAAGGTCAACAAAAAGTATGCTATTGGTAAGAAATGAAACAACCCTTACAACTGAAGGCACTGAAAGTCTTAAAAAGTTATAATGTGTGGGAGGGCTGTTCAAAAGTAAGAAAGAGAAAAAAAACATGCCAAGAAATGTCATGATAGAGGTGACATTTTGCACAGTTGTTACCTTTTGCAGGGTAATGATTTGTAGGTGTTTTGAATGGGCTTTTTCATTTGGAGGCCATGATGGCCTTGCAGTCAACAGAAGAGTCAGGGTCAACAGCTGCTCCAACACAAACAGCCCGGGAGTTGTTTTGTGTTTACTTCATACAATTTGGTTTTCATTCACAGAGCAACAATTTGTTCCAGTGTGTCCTTGATTGTTTAAAAAAAAAAAAAACAGAAATGGATGTCGGTGGGCATTACATTTGCTGTTGGAGAAAACAAAGTTCCTGACTTTAGTTATTCAGGATTTCATCTATTTATTTTACCTTGTATCCGGTGACACGTAACATGCCACGTATAATAGTCTTTAGTGCATGAACGAGCATGCTCTATTGGTTCAGGGTTAGGGTTCACAGAGGGAGAGGAAAGACAAAGCTAACAGGAATTTATATTGCTGATTGATTGTCCATGTCTGAACACTTCCTCAGTAAAACAAATCAAGTGTGCTGTATTATAATATATAAGTCACGTCAGAGAGAGCGAGCAAACAGGGATGCATGATAAGTGCCAGCGGAGGACAGAAACTGTCAAAGTGAGAGGTTAGAACACATCCCAGTGTTGAAATAAATGGGCTGGTCTCAAGAGCAACAGCAGATAGTGCTCAAATGGAAATGCATTTGCGTCCTACTGAGTGTAGAGTATTAGTTTTAGCTGGTCAATGCAGTGAATGCATACTGCATTTCTTCTTCCTTGACTGCCTTCTTCCTTGACTGCCTTAATGGACGTGAAGTGCAAAAGTCAGGCCTATTCCTGATTATCATCTATGGCCAGAAAATGACTTGGCGTGCTCAGAAATACAACAGGGCATGAACCACAACCTCCAGTCTTCTCTGCCTTCTACTTCTCATAGAAATGTTTCAGCATTTCCACACATTTACAATTTTGCTTCAAACAAGAGGTTTTCTTTTCCTTTCTTTTTTTCCTCATAACTAGCAGCTTTTAGACGCTGAAATAGACAATTAATTTAGCAGAGAATGACATATTTCACAACCTTTTATCACTTAACCACAAACAAAGCAGATTCTGACAATATAAAGCCAAAGTAGCCCTGGTACGCAATTATGGGAGAGGGGAATGGCTGTGTTCCGCACGCGCGCACACGCACACACACACACACACACACACACACACACACACACACACACACACACACACACACACACACACACACACCAAAAAAATAAGTGTCTGTGAGTGGACCATACTAGTTGTGTGTACGTGGCGTGCTCAAGGTAACAGGCTGCTGGGATAATTATAAACAATGGCTTATCAAAAATACAAGTCATAATACAAACCTGGAACATAATTTCAAAGGCAATCTGCATTTTGAGTGGGAAAGAAATCTGTATGTTCTTGTGAGGCGTAAAGGGAACCACAGCGGTGCAACCGACCATCAGTGAACCATTTAAATTATCCAGAATTTTCATTTCTCAAGTCACTACAAAACACCCTCTGTTGTCTACAAATCTACACAATCCATGAAATCTGATACACAGTCAAATCAGTCACTGTTAAACTGAAAAGCTGGGCTAATAGCTAATAAGAAGCTTGTGAAACTATAGCCACCTAAAGCTTCTTACCTGTCAAAGGCACTAGATTAACCCATTAAGACCTGAGGTCGATTCTACAAATGTCTTCTAAATCCTAACAGTTTTCTGAAAAACTTATGTTGCCATATCAGTGGTTCTCAAACTTTTTCATGTCAAGGACCCCCAAAATTATATGTATTTGGCCGCCGACCCCCCCATCTCAAAATATGTTGTTCCAGGGACCCCCAGGAGCAAAGATTGGAGTTAAAAATGTTCGCTTTAAAAGAATATATATATACCGGTATTCAAAGATTTGCACAAATTGACAAAAATATTTAAAAAATAGTAGATCTACAAGCTGTATAGAATAATATAAAATAATGAAAATGACAACAAAAAAACACTCAAATCTACACTGATGCGGTTTTAATGGGTTAAAGCAAACTGCTGTGAGCACATATTCCTAAAACAGACTTTCCTTTCGGTCATCATTGCTAAAAAGTCCTTTGTCTCCAGTGTGTCATGGCAGACAGATAAAACCAGAGTGTCACCTCAGTATCAGCACTCAGCTAATGCACAGGTTCCCCATCTTCATGATGATCGCCTGACGGTTTCAAGCCATCCTTGAACCTTAGTATTCATAGCAACGGAAATGAAAGGGAGGATTGGAAGTGTGCCTTTGCACCTCAAGGTGCAGAGCTCATTTTTTCCCCTCTTTCCTAACGCATTAAGACCTGAAGCCGATTCTACAAATGTCTTCTAAATCCCAACAGTATTCTGAAAAACGTATGTTTCTATGTCAGTGGGGCTCAAACTTTTTCATGTCAAGGACCCCCAAAATGATATGAATTTGGCCGCGGACTCCATCACAAAATATTTTGTTCCAGGGACCCCCAGAAGCAAAGATTTGAGTTAAAAATGTTTGCTTTATAACAATATATATTCAAAGATTTGCACACATTTTCACGATTTTTCAAAAATAGCAGATCTACAAGCTCGTAGCGCGGCACTCGGTGCCGCGCTATGAGCTTGTATATCTGCTATTTTTGAATAGCCAAAGTGTAAAATAATGCTTTTTAGCTCAAATCAAAAAGTGACACAGATGCGTTCCAGGTCTTAATGGGCTAATGTAACATCATTCACTCCTATAATACGATGGTAATGATATAATAATCACCGTATCAGGTGAATATGGCTTTCCCATACCAATTGTATATGGGTCAGAATCAAGCGATAATCATCATGCGTCGCACGCTGCACAAATCAGCCGGGCTATAGTGCATGACGATGTGAATTATAGATATGCATGAAATAGCAGCTGGCACATGTTAAATTGATCAAGTTCTTGTGCATAATATCATTTCCTCGAGTCTTTCCAGTCACGTAGGAATATCACGTGGAAACACAGCTGATTGGCACAGAGTGAGGCACATGGGAGTCCTGCGGGAGGACGCCCACCTCAGCATGTGAAGCTCTGGAGCAGAGCTGAGCACCGAGTTAAGCTGATTTAAGCCTATCAAAGTGTGTAGTAGTTGTTAAAGTAGACAGTAAAACCCAGTGTTAATTTAACTTTCAAGTTAATTTAACCGGCAAGTTAAATTAACACCCAGGATATTACAGTGCAATTTATTTATTTTTTTTGCTGAGTGTGTAGGTGCTGTGAAATGGTCGAAGGAGAGAAGGAAGGAAGGAAGGAAGGAATTTTAGATTGTAGCTATAACCATTATTTTATACGTTGGCTGTTCAAAAATAGCAGATATACAAGCTCATAGCGTGGCACGAAAAAAATTAATCATTTTCACGATTAAAAAAAAATAGCAGATCTGAGAGCTCATAGCGCGGCACTCGGTGCCACGCTATGAGCTTGTATATCTGCTATTTTTGAATAGCCAAAGAAATCTAAAATGACACAGATGCGTTCCCGGTCTTAATGGGTTAACTTGATGAAGGCAGAATAGACACTAGCAGAAGTACAGCACACGGCTTCTCTTCTTTCATGTGGTCTGCTTCAGCTGGCAGCAGCCCTAGGGCGGAGAGGCATGCAGTATTCCCTACAGACTTTACCTGTAGCCCTCCTGGTTCTAACCTCCACTCTCGCCCTCTATCCACCCCTCTGTTCCTCCTCTGTTCTTCCATGTACTCAGCAGCCCACTGCTGTCCTGGCTAATGCATTATAAATCAATTATCTTCTGCCGCAGAGCCAATCTCTCTAATCTTCTCTCTCTCTAACATCCAGTGAAATCATACAACAACTGCCTGGGCTCATCCATCCTGACTCATGTGGACCGGAACTATCTTCCAGCGAAATCAAAGGGCGCCCCACATCAGCTCGCCAGTGGCTTCATATATTCTAGAAGGTTTCAGTGTTGAAGGTTTCGGTGCGTTCTTAGAAGTGGAAGTGGGTGTGAGATAGGAGAATGACAAAGGGAGACTTAACAAATGAATAAATAAAAGTAAACTAGAATCCACACATTTTCTCACTGCACTGCAGGCCTATTAACCACATGAACCGAAGAATGCATCGCCATGTGACACGCAGATTGCAGAAGAGATTTGGTGTAGGGGGGAAAAAAGAGGGAGCGAAGTATAGACCCATAGGGGACCCCTGTCAACAAAGTACTGTATATGGTTTAAGTGGATAAGGACTCACATAGATCTCATATACTGTAGATTGACTACATTAAATACAAAAAAGTGGAAAATAATGCAAATGACTGACACAGTCAATCATTTGACTCAACTGAATCAATTGACATTGATTATTATATAGCTTAAACCCTCTCATATAAGCTACATGTATTAGAGATGATAGTCAATAGTGTTTCCTGTGGGATGCCTAGGTCAGAAAATATGCGATTCCACATTTGTGCATTCTCGTGTGGTCAGAGATATGTAAAAACTAAAATGCTGGTTTCTTCGACTTCACCTCCCGCGCTCCCCAGCGGCGCCCTCCCATTCAATAAAATAAATGACGTCTCGGATGTACCGAGACTAGGGGGGACGATGATTTAGGATTTTGTCCCTATCGGGCCATAACTCGGACTGCGCTGAGTCGGCTGAAGGTGAATTCGCAACGGTTTTCCAATCATACTGTGACATGCATGTGGACAGGCCTGAGCCTACTGAACCTGTTTACAATGGACAACATGCTATCTGGTTCTTTGTGATCTGGTGGTAGTCCATCATGTCTGTAGGAGGTCTGTGCCGCTTCCCCGACTTACAGCAGACTCTACCCAATGAGAGTACAACACGATGGCCTCGGAGTTGTCCCCATTATGTACAATCTTTATCTGTCAAACAATCTGTTTATTTCCTGAGGGGCAAAACCGGCTCTGGAGACCGATTTAAATCGGAAAGAACTTGATGACAAAATCAAATGTATGTCAGCTCCATTGAGAGTTGCACTGTGCCACTTCATCAGCCTTTCTCAAGCCTTGTTATTGGCATCCACACTGGGTCCCTATCTAAATGGCTGCCACTCTTCATGGACATGTTACACTGATAAAAATAAAACGTAAAAATAAATAGTAGTGAACAAATAAAAGTGCAGGGGAGCTATAGCAGTGGCGAGGAGGAGGCATGATTGATTTCTAATCTGGCGGTGATGAGCGAGGTCACTGGTGATGATTAAAGTGTTGGGAGGCCCCATCAATGGGAGAGCACGGTGGGCCGCAGCTCTCCTCCGTGCGCACCTTGATGAGGTGAAGTGCTGCAAGAATCTAGCATGCCACTCCTTAATGCCTGATTTACTGCCTTTGATTGAAAAGAACAGTGCATCACGGCTGATCTGCTTTCTAAAGAATATATATGGGAGGGTAATATAGTGTGTGTGCGTGCGTATGTATGTGCGTGCGCGAGCCAGCTCTGCTGCCACCACCATCAACTATCTAAGTCATTAAAGTGGTGAGAAACAGAACCCACAGTGATAGCGAATGGAGTGCAAAGGGTCCCACGCTGAGAAAAGACGTTAACACATACGCACATGCTATGAAGCACCATGCAGGTTCACCAATGAGCTGTTATTTACATGTATAATGGCTATATTATAGGCCCCATGCTGAACACGCATACACACACACACACACACACACATATGCACCACGCACACCTTAATTGGCGGTAGACATGCTTTAACAGTGCGAGCACACTCTCTCTCTCTCTCACACACACTAACACACACACACATCTTAATTATTAAGAACACAAGCAGTATTAAGAACACAAGCAGTGGTAGACATGCTTTAACAGTGTGCGCACGCACACGCGCACGCGCACGCACACGCACCTTAATTATTAAGAACACAAGCAGTGGTAGACATGCTTTAAAGGCTCACAGTGGCTTAATTAAAGACTCCTACGTACATTCCATGTGGTTAAGGTCTCCACTGGCTACAGCTTGTGCCTGAGCTCTCAAGAGGGACCACTTCCACCACCAGAGTGTTAGTTATTCCTCCATGGAGTCGTGACGGTCTATAGCGATTTGACTAACCGTACCCCCAATCCACCCAAAATAAATTGAAAAATTGAAAAACAATCAACCACCATGTAATGAGTCATTTATAATCGCCAGCTCAAACTTTCAAATAAACATTTCACAGCAGCGGGCTTCATTGCCATAAAGATGGTAACCTGAGTGCTTGGGATGGCCCGGGGCAGTGGAACTGCGTTGGGACCCAGATGTTAATTGGTATCCCCTGCCCAGCCCTCCATTTGGGGAGGGATTTGACAGAGAGGAGGGATCCTCAGTCATTTGCCGTCGTCAATGTCTTGCTCTCTCTCTCTCTCTCTCTCTCTCTTTCTTTCTCATAAACACACACACAGACTCTCTCTCTCTCTCTAGAGATAGCAATAAAAACAGCCACAGCTCACTTTAACTTTAGCGTTTGCTCAGGGGTAGTCTCCTTGATGGGTCATAAATTAAAACATAACCGATTCTCTGACAGATGCATCGTTAACCATACTGAGCTTATAGAGCGAGCTATAGGGACTGGTGGGCTCTAAGGCCTACAGTATGTGTAGAATAGTATAAGGCTGTCAGGACACAATTATTTTAAAAGTATAGGCGTTAACAACACCATTAAAGTAGTTAATTGACATGCGCATGGCACTGATTAACAATTGATTCACGTTGGATATTGCATGAGGAGCTCAATGTTTTTGGAAAAATTAAAAAATATCAATAGTTTTCAGAATACTTCTGAAAATAGTTGTCTTTAGCCTGTCTTGTTGTTGTGAACCAAACATGGTTGTGGGTTTAAAAACAGATGGTCTCTGTGAGCAGCTACTGTATATTCTAAGAGACAAGAAGAATTATTAATGAGAAATCACAAAAAGAGTACTGCCAAAGGATTTGAATGAAGTACTCAAATTACATCTTCAATTCCAGAAGAAAAAGCTGCAGGCGTCCTCTGGTGTCCTGTGAATAAAATATGGTTTCAGAATCACTTTCCCTTCCTGAAAATGTATGAAAGTCACAAATCTTGGCAGAATCAAGGACATAAAAATAAATTAATGTGTTACTGAATGCTTTCTGGCACTTGTATAACACATGCTTTCTATTTCAACTCTCTTCTTATAGTGTAAGACACATGTAAATGTACAGTGTCATGTATAACATACGATTTGTACTATCGACTTGTATTATCCGCGTTGACACAATAAACAAACCACAGCTTTTGAATGACAAGAAACGTTTAAAATTCTTTAGACATTCGTCAGGAACGGGGAACAAGAATTGTACCAATTAGCTCTTCAAAAACATTACTTCATTTTAAGTTGGCCTTCATAAAATCGTTTTCAAGAGCTTCATTCCTTGGGATAAGGCATGTCCTTCATGTTGTTCTTTTGAACAGTTTAGTTCTGTGTAAATAGAGTAAATATGCAACTGGGTCCTGACTGGCAAACATTGTGAGATAAATTGAGATAACCTTCCATGAACAAAAGGGATCCCTGAATGGGTCATTACTAGGAAGATACTATTTTTGTCAATTTATATGTCCCTGCCGATGTCCCAGGAGATATGGAAGCCTTTGCCAGAGGATAATATGTAGGTGCCAAAATAAATGGGATTTACATAGAAAAAAACTAAACAAACAATGTTAAAATAAATTAGCCTGAATTTCATTTGGATCAATAACAGTCAATGTATCTATAACATAAAAATGATTAAATGGTAATACCTATTAGCAATTCATTGATAGTCGATTAATTGTTAACATCCCTAAGTGCAAGGGCACAAGCTTGCATGAGATAATGATAACAGAATAAGACATCTGTGAAAACAGAGATCAGTTCACACTGAAGTCTATAACACTGTCGCAAAACACCTAATTAAAAGGTGACAGTGTCCTACAAGGAAAACATCTTAGGTTTAAAGGATCAGACCTTTCAGAACATTTCAACATCAAGTATAATCAAATAAAAAGTTTACAGATGTAAAAGAGTGGGTAAAATTATGTCTACACATCATCGTCAATTTGTCATGGATTTGTGTTATTTTCAGCGGCTCTATTCTCAATGTTTGTCCTTTACATGAACAAGGTGTCCATCCGATACTAAAATTCAATTAAACATAACCTCCCATTACTGGCAAATACTTTTTTAAACAACATATACAATACAATTATTTTCCAGTAGGTTAGTCAAAATATTGTACTATTCAAAATGCCATACTTGTGGACTGGCACTTTCATAAAGACAAGCAGGTCCATTTGAAATGTCATTCTCACATTCTCTTGACAAATTGACCCTCTGGGATCTCTCTCTCCCTCCCTTTATCTCTCTCAAACATAATGATAATAATGTGTTTTTGGAAAAAGCCTGGAACATGTTGCTCTACTGGGGCTGCTAATGTTGGAAAACGGACTGCTCCATGATGGAGGTACAGTATGCTAGCTAAAAAGTGAACATCTTCTATCCTATATATATATATTTTTTTATGTTACCTACAAAATTCTATCTACATATCTATCACATTACGTAGAGAAAATGTGTACCAATTTGTGTGAGTATTGGACGAAAGTAGCAGCAAAAAGTGTGATTTGAAGAAAACACGAAATTGTGGCTGGCACATAATATTGCCAGAGCCTATGGGGAGTTGCATCATGATCCAAGGAATCCAGGGAAGAAAAAAAAATGAAAGTATGACCTACTGTTCAAGAGAGTTATATGCCAAAATATTAAGCAAATTCAGTCACGATCTCACATTTTGTGCAGATGCCTTTTTCCAATGAAAAATCTCAATTCAAGCCTCTGTGGCACCCAGAAATGAGTCTTTATGTGCATGCATCATGCATAGCGTATGTTAACAGAGACAAAGATCCATCCAATCTGGCCTTGTTCACTCTGAATCCTAGACATGGATTATGGGAATATAGGGATAAGAGGGCATCTTGACATTACTGTATTTTGGCTTGTTTGTATCTAAAACAAGCAGAATGGAGAGAAAGGCCCACGGATGGAAACACAATTGATAGCGTCTTGATGTTTACACTGTAGCAAGCTCCTTTTCTGTCTTTTGCATTTAAATTAGGTTATTTTTGCCCCGCTTGTAGGCATATACACATACTGGGTACATGAAACAAAATCCCATCATTTAACTGCTGTTTGTTATGAAATGGCCATTTTATAAATCTGTTATTTGCATGTTCTTTTCATGAAAGAAAGCTAAGCTATCTTCCATAAGAGAAGCCATTATTAGCCATGTACACAGCTTCCAGGCGTAAAAACAAAAACAAAACAGATCTCAGTTTTTCTCAAACACATTTCCACCAGTGGCAACTGACCAGTCAGCATGAGGTTGAGATAAAGATTAGAAAATGGAGAGATAGGAGATAGGACCACCCTTCAATGCTATATCCAGAACCATCTGGTCACATGCCCAGATTGTGCTCCTCTTCCTCAAATACACCAATGGGTGCACTATTTGGGTCAGACAAAAATATAATGTGATAAAATAAATGCATGGTCAGCGAGGGGTAAGCTAGTTCAAACACACAGCTGTGACCGTCTTCCAGCAGAATGCAGTGGACTCTGCTCCCGTACAACGGTAGCATCGCAGTACTGCCATATCTGTGATAAACACATGATTTTATTTAGCAATAAAGCAACGTGAAATCACAGTTCATGTTTCCCAGCGGCCTTTAGCTGTCTGATACAGAAAATGGAGCCCGCTGTAGCAACAATGAATCAGATAGAGACTGTAAACATCATTGTTTCAAGCGGAACCAGTTCTAATGAGACTTCAGGGAAGCAATTGATAAACCTTTGTTTGGAGTCATCAGTCTCAGGCAACAGAAACTCTTACTATGGACCTCTATTGTGGATAATGCAATGGTAGAATTAGCATCTAATCCACTGCTATATTAGTTTGTTTGATCTTATTCACATTCAGCTGTGGGGGATCCGTGTCAACCAAGTATATAGATATATGAACTCGGCTAGACTGATAGATCTAACCATAGACTGATGGATTGATCTTCTTGCATTCCTTTATCAACCAGAAATGCAGTCGGCCATATGGGATCCTCACACCCTGAGCGACCCCAAGATACCAATCATTGTTCACAAGAGAATGTATCCACAACGTCTAGGGTGGTGCTACAATATCAGACTCTGGCTTAAGATCCTACATCTAAGATCTAAGACGTCAGCTTTAAAGAAAGGGCATTGTGAAGGAAAGGCATTTATTAAGGAACTTATTTTGTATTTTACCTTCTTACACACTGTTGTTGAGCATACAAGAATGTCGCTGCCTGCAACACTGCTACCAGCTTTATGCAAATGACAAACATCTTGAACATTAACCCATTCAATCCGGGAACGTATCTGTGTCATTTTAGATTTTAGCTATCACCATTATTTTATACTTTGGCTATTTTATTTAAAATATTTAACATTTGTGCAAATATTTGAAAACATATTTTTTAAGGGAAACATTTTGACTCAAATCTTTGCTTCTGGGGGTCCCTGGAACAAAATATTTTCAGATGGGGGTCCACGGCCAAATACATATAATTTTGGGTGGTCCTTGGCATGTAAAAGTTTGAGAACCACTGATATATAGCGACATACGTGTTTTTAAAAAACTGTTAGGATTTAGAAGACAAGCAAAGATGAGTAACAAATGTTCGCTTAAAAAATATATTTTATATATATATATTTAAAACAAAAATACACAAACTATCCCGGCGATATTGTCTGGGAGGTGGCTCTGTATTGTTTACGATAGTCAGTCACTCATATTTGGCAAATTGTATTAATTCGCCGGCGGTAATATTAGCGTTTTCTCGCCGTCAGTTGATACTTCATATCCATATAGGTCAAATCGCTGTGCTCATTTGTTTCTTTTTGGAACAACACAGTTCTTATATGCAACAATATTAAACGCGTCAATATTAAATGGGAATTCAGAATGCGTGACCCAGGTAGGACGTGTAAATTACGTCAGACTTCGGTGCTCTATAGGATGCAGCTTAGCATTACTCAAATTTGAGTTTTCATTCCATTCTTTGAATGTGGCAGAAAAGCTGCACCTCTTACCAGAAACACAAAGACGCATAACAGCACAGCTCTGCAGAAGGCACACAACCTGTTTCATATTGATTTTCATTGCAAGCTAAAAAACAGTGTGATTTGCCATCTGTTGAGGCCACTGGTTGAGGTTACTCTGCCAAGCGTTATACATATCAAGTGGTCTAATTTCTACTTGGAAGCAAAAGCCAGCATTTCAGCCAAAGAAAATATCTCATCTCAAAGAGTAGATATGACTATTTGCACAACTTTCCTATAGTAGTGGTATCCTGCTGTTGCACAAAAGGCTGAAAAAAAAAAAAGATTGTTCCAATATGAACATACACAGGTATGTTGTTAATATTTTCATTCATTTAGAAAAACGTGCATAAAATCACATGATTTCCCAGGCATTCGGCACCTTTCTGGAGGATCTAAAGAGACCAGTGCAGACAGATCTGATTCCAACATCAATAACAAGGTGTAAATGTAATCCACCCGATTCCATCTGGTTGAATGCCAGGTGTAAATGGTACAGCCCTCGTCTTGTGACAATGGTATTGGAAATGTTGTACAGCTGCAACCCGTAGTCTTGTGACACCATTATTGAAAATGCTGTACTGTTATAGCCCTGTCTTGTAATAATTTCAAAGGCATCGATGACACTGACAGACTTAATGAAACATCAAATTGACACAGGCGATAATAACTGCCCAAATTATTGAATGTACACATCATTTATGAATACACACTACGTAGGCACAAGTAAAACAAGTAATGGATTCGGCGTGAGCGACATCCATGATACATGGCCCTGGGGATTACCGACAACCTGGTACATGCAATCAACAACGATTAGTCCGTAGCCCAAAGTAAAACATTTTTTCTAAATCAAACAGCAAAGCTTTTTATCATATATTGGGTGGGAAAAACTCTAACCCAGTGTACTGTAGCTATCCTAATAAAACGATACAGTGTACCGTAGCTATCCTAATAAAACGATACAGTGTACTGTAGCCATCCTAATAAAATGATACAGTCGACTAAAGGTAGTCTGGTTTACTGTGTCTCCTGGGGAATGCAAAGGGAACTGTAAGCTTGAAATGGAAATCTTCCTGTCCTTTTACTGCAGCACAATGATTCACTGCTCGGAAGGTAAACCGTGTTCCTGTCCTGTCTGTCTCTGTGGAGGTATACCCAATGTGATTGTGCTCATTATCATACATTGGCTCCATGCACCAACAGAAGCATCTGTACGACAGCGTCCAACAGGAGGTATTATGTTGTTTTGTTTCTCTTAGGTTCAGGTTGAGTGAAGCCCTTTGGGGACACAGGGACAATTAGTGCACTGTGTGTACGTACCACTGGATCTGCCAGAGCCACGGCTCGGAAATGTCTCTCCCGTTATTGGGCACACAGTGGTTCAGTGTATCACCTCAAAACAGTCCTCCTTCACACGTTACCCACGTGAAGCCTTCAGCGGGCCTGACAGCAACAGGACGCACACTCATCCAAGAGCTCGTCCCACCCTCCCTCCACCACCATTACCACCAGAGACCAAAGAAAGTGCTTACCTAGGAGAAAAGACAGAGAGAGAGAAAGGGGAAGAGAAGAGCGTTATTCAAACAGCAACATCATTCCCCACTCAGCAGACCCTTGGGCTCGCTTTTCAAGATTAGACAATCGCTCCCACGGAGGGCAAAGTGCTAGAGGAAGTGAAGGATAAGGTTAGACGCAGAACAAAGAGGCACAACTATCTCTTTTCCTTTTATTATTAAATAGGTAAATATATTGACACCATGAGGTAGCGCGATAATCTTTTTTCTTTTTCTTATTAATATTAATGGGGTGAACTTTGAGACAACAATCTCTTTTCCTATTATTATTATTATTATTAAAGGGGTGATTCACCCGTTTAATAATAGTAGAAAACTAGATTGTTGTGCTACCTACCTCATGGTCTACCCCAGGTGAACATTGAGACCATGAGGTAGCACAGCAGTCTCTTTTCCTATTATCATTCAAGGGGTGAATATTGAAACCATGAAGTAGCACAAAATCTTTTCCTATTGTCATTATATGACTGAATGGGCCGATTCCATTTGTCATGAAAGCATTGATGTCTTTCTGGACGTTGATATGTGCTGGTACATGATGCCGACAGATAATAATCCATACACGTATTGTTTCCTCTCCTCCTCCAGTGGCTGTGACACTTGCTTTGAGGGCACTGATAACATTTTTGACCCCCCTTTGAAGTGGCACCACACACACAGAACGCCTCATACCGAACGGTTCAATGCGAGTCGAATACGAGTACTATTTCACCCCTTATGTATATAGACAGGCGGACTACTCCGGAACGATGGAAGTTGGGAATGATGCAAGTTGGGAATGATGCAAGTTGGAAGGAAAATGAATGCCCCGTACAGTTATGCAATACCCGTTGTATGGGTTTTATGGAGATTTCAGCGTACTCAATATTGGTGATATGTGGTTTTATCTATATTTTGGGAGATCCTCTGATCCACCAACTTCCCACTCGGTGCATCACACCCTCGTGTCCTCTGTGATACGCATGTCGAGTTTGAAGTCGGTCGGTCCCATACAGTATGTGGATGGTATGCCCATATATGGGCATACTGTACTGTATGTATAAGGCTGAGGTGGGTGGGTTGTTAGGACACACTCTTATCTCTCCCTTCAATGGGGATTGAATGAAGAGATAACAGGGAATAGGAGAACAAAGGAAGGGGAAACGTGAGATGAGAGGTAAAGCTGTGCATTGGAGCAGCCTGCAGATGAAGGAAAGGGCACAGGGGATGAGGTCTGTCATAGAGACAGAGATGGATACTCCCTACCAAAGGGAAGTGTGTCGAGTGCAGGTGTGGTCGAGGAAGTTCAGCACACATTGCATCCAAGAGAAATTAAATCGTGCCTTTTTGGGGCAGAATATGGCCCAGTTGTTAAACATTCTACAAAAATGTGGATCTAACACGAGAAAATTGGCAAACACTGGGAGGGCCACTCCTAACCACAGCTTAGAATGGCACAATTGCCTTATACAAAACACTGCAGCAAGTTCATAACATTCAGAAAAATAACGTTTTCAGATATCTGCAGGTACGTAGTTTTGCTCAGAAACACTTCGCTTTGCATTTCCCTCCTCACCACCATACATGGGAGAAGGACTTAGGTGTTACATTCTCGGTTATGCAATAACACCGCTATGTAGTCTAAAATGTACAGTATACAGTACATACCAACTCTTTCTGTATAAGACATGGTCTCATCCACTTCAAAGTTAAGGCCCTGATACACATATCCGTTTTTGTATCAATAGGCAACGTCAATTGTCAACGTTGACATTTCAGTTTTCTATTGGGAAATAGCCTCTTCTCATCTGGAAATGTCAGATCGTCAGCGACCTGAACTGGGCAACTGAACTGAAATCCTTCAATCACAGCCCAGATCCTGAGAAACTTTTCTGAACAATGGCGGACATCCCAAGCGCACTGGAGGGAGGAAGAAGGGGCTTCAAACCAATAACCTTTTTGCTGTACTTTACTATATCACAACTCTGTGCCACACTGGCTGTGCCAGCCAGTGTGGCACAGAGTTGTGATATAGTAGGCAATTCCTGTTACTTTTTGATGATTGGTCGAAGGTCGAATGAGATGCTTTTCCCATGCTACACAATCGCTCTCTATACTCTGGACGGGCGTAACAGCTCCGGTCACAAAAATCGATAAGTCAACACATTTGCCGCAACACCTCGAAACTTAAGAGCTCCGGTCAGAGAATATGCTAGGTCAACACATTCGGCGCAACACTCTGAAACTTTGTTTCACTTTGTATAGCCTATAACTATGGGGCTTCCTTGGTGAGAGAGAAAAGGCAGAGAAGCTAGTTGTTTTTCCTGTAATCTGTTTTTAACAGCTGTACTGGCTTTAGCGGGATCGATAAAGGTCTTATCTTATCTTAATGTGATGAGTTAATGTTTGCAGAACAACTGCTGGGTGGAAATGATTGAATATAAACTAAGAACACATTTTAGATGCTTATTTGCCATCAAAATTGTGTCAGTGAGCAGATATATTAAAGATAGTACGAGGGAGCGTTTGCACTACTTGAGCGCAAGAAATATGCTGAGATTAAAAGTTTTGAGAGTGTTGAGACAGCTGTTCATACTATTTTACCATCGAACCACCACAGCACCTGCCATTACATTTCTGAATGTTTCTTTGTCATGTTGTCATCACATGTCGATAGAGACTAGACTGGGTCTATTTGCACAGATAGAAATACCTTCCAGAGAGGTGTGGTGTGTTTTCTATTCATTGAGTGCATAACTATTGTACTGAGGCAGGCTGTCTTCAGATTAACTATCAGGCTTGATTAAACTCATTCAGTGCCAATGAAATAAAAAAATATATGCATGCATACTGTGCCAGCAATTTTTCAATTTTCTTACCTTTTTCAAGTAGTCACAGAATATTTATCTCCAGTATAATCGATCCCCTGATGGGTGCTAATCACTGAGGGTTGCACTGTGTGGTTTCACAAATGTCAACGAGGTCATCGCGACCTTGTTGACATTAATTGTCTGCCTTTGAAAATAACATGTCTGGGCCAAAAAATACATAGTAAAAAATAAGTTCAAAAACACGTCAAAATGGCACTCAATGAGTTAATTAGTGATGGTCTGATTGTACTGTACATGATTTGCCAGAACCAATTTAGCAATAGAGCAGAGCAGACATGCAGTGGGGTGGTTTTAGGAGATGCAACCAGATCAAGGACAGATAGATTAACTCTTTGACTGCCAGAGTATTTTCATAAAGTACTCCCCCAGTGCCAGCAATTTTCGTGTTTTTTTATGTTTATATTTTGATTTTTTTCATGAAAATAATTTAAAGACACATAATTTAAAGGCACAGCACAAATCCGCCACTAGAGAGCAGCACATGCCAGCTTGATCAGGTCGTTGGGTCACTGTCACCCTTCTTGGGAGATTAGACAGGGAAAAACATGAAAACGGATGTGACGTAGTCCCAGATTGTCTGATCGGACAAAATTACGATGTGATACACGACGGCGATGACTGATCGTCACCCAGACCATAGATTATAGAAGAGAACCTGTCCGTTTGTCTGTTATACCGTGTGAAAAACCGTTTGTTTACCTATTTTGGACGAAAATGACCGGGGAAAAAAATAAAAAAACGGAAACGGAATCCAGGTCATGAAACCGGATGCAGATGTGGGTGAAGTAAGTGGAACTCGAAAATAACATTGAATATTAAGCAGCATAGCGCAATCAGAGATTAAACAATGAACGCGCGTCCAGCGCGTCAAACGCGTCGACGGCCAACTGGACAAAGTAGCACTTGACGCGTTATCGCGTCGTCCGCAGTCAAAGAGTGTACAGTAAATGTAGGCTAGATTGTAATGGTCCCATATGTCATGTACAGTTCTGATAGGCTTTAAATTTCAACTGTAGTAAGACTGAGCATTCAACATCAATTTATCTAATGAATGGTAATACATTATTCTTTTTGCTTGCTTGCAGTGGAAAACATCAAAAACAAGAGTTTAAGAATCTGCACAGTGTTTCAACATGAACTGAAGCCAGTAAGCAGCAAGACATCCGCCTCTAGGGCTGTTTGTTATTTGACATTTTCCATTTATTGTGATTATCTTTTAAACTGCAGTTTGTGGAAGCTTGTGCAGAGAGTAATTTCTCACACTTGTTTACACATGTAAACTTGTGTATGTGACAATAAACTTGAGACTTTCATTGTCATGAATTTCTAACTAAATGTACAATTGATTGATTGATTGAATACTTTATTAGACAGAAATGCAAACAGCGTGTGGTACAGTCAGACATTTGAGCTAAAAGAATAACAAAAAAAGTCCTGGGGACTCGTTTCCATTGTGGTCTTATATTTATTATTACAATAATAATAGCAGCAACATCATGTGCACAAAGATTTCAATAGATTCAGATAATAATCCATTTATTTTGGAAACAATTGTAATATTAAAAAATTGCATCTTTGACCTTTTCATTTGGTGTTTGGAGCCTTTTTGCTCATAGGACTGTTGCCATGTGTCTCATCGTGTTGCTCGTTAATGTTTATGTTGTCTGTTGATATTGATGAAAAAGATGCTACGTGTATCAGGCCCTTTACACATAGGCTGGCTATGACTCCAAGTGCCCAAGATGTCAGCACAGTCCAGCTACACTAGGTCACATGTTTTCTTCGTGTAATAATAGTCAGTTTTTGGGAGGCCGTCTGCCCCATGCTCTAAAAGCATGTTGTGCGTTTTATCATACTGGGAGCATTTCAATGAAAATGCATGAAGAAAAAGAAGAAAAGGATGAGCACAAAGCACTCAGCTTTTATTCACATAATATTCCAGATTTTAGACAATAAACAGGACTAAAATCCTCACCAACAGCAAGGCAAATGCTAATTTACTGAACAGTCTGCACACACCTACTCCTGCCATGCATGATTCATGATATTGACTGCATGGCAAAGCAATGCCACTTTCATGTGGTGGGCTCACAAAGTGGTGCTACTTTCACACACCCAGACGAGCCAATGAATCCCGACCAACTGTACGGTTATGCTTGCTGCGCACACAATGGAGCTTGGTGTGAAATGTCTAAATATCTGTACAAAACACATGTGTGTACTGTATGTGCGTGTGTGCGTGTGCGTGCGTGTGTGTGTGTGTGGGGGTTGGGGGTGGCATAATAAATACGATTACAATTACACCATCATGCATTTACTTAAAAGGATCTATAATGTTAATGCAGCACAGGTCACACAGCCCATTATGTACACACCGGAGCACCAAACAGAAGCCTGTCATTGTCTATGACACATTATTCATGGTCTAATGCATCAGGTCCCACAGGGAGCATTAAATATATATTTGCGTGTGTGCTGCACATTCTGACCCACTTTGGAGGATCCAGCAACTGTCGTCACAGAAGGGGCTCTTGGCTCCCGTACAGAATCAGAAGCCTGCAGCCCTCAACTTGAACGAACCTTACAACCACCAGCCGACTGCCCTACCGCCACTGTAGATCTGTTCCCAGCAAGAATAACTATAGATCTCTGTTCCGAGCGGGAACGACATCAACAACGACTCAGCAAAATGTGCACCCTGTGAGAGGTACAGTACCGTGGTCGACTGCATATAGAGTGGAGGTGAAAGGCAGATACTTGCTGTCTTAGCCATGCTGCCTGACTCTAGGTCGAGCAGATGGTCATCATCACAGGAGTGAAATTTTGTTCTGGGGTGGGAGGAGGAGAGTGATGGGTCTTGGAATCAATGCCCATTGTAAACATTTTGCAGTGATGTGTTTGAGAGCCAAGAAACAAGTGCATTTTTTGATCTGATGGTGTGGTAATGTGACACATTGGACATTTGCTGGAGAGCACAACCTTCTGTGAACGGCTGCTTTGGTACTCAACTTTAATATCCTGCATATTTGAATTTCACGACTGAGTTGTTTCACACAAATGGCAAACAAATTGTGTTACCGAAGATGAAAAGGTATGAGAGATTGCTTTGAGAAGGGTTTTTACCAACGCTGTGCTAATTCAAAAGTTTATTTGTCCCTCTATTGTCAATGACGAGAACTAAAACACACTACATAACTTCCTGAATATATGAGCAAACATGATAGAAAGTACCCATCTACACTCCATGGGAAGGTGAAAGCAAAGCCATGACAGATCAATAACAGTAAGGAGGTGCTACAGTAGGTGTCTATTCACTACTACCCCTTACAATTCCTCAAACAAGGTTCATATTGCAGCTGTGATATAAAGCACTGAGCAGAATGTGTCAGAATCCAGAGCTTCACAACAGGGAGCTTGTTACCAACAGCTCCAAAAAACAAAACGTCTGTCAAACAGGTCTGTGTAAAGGGCAAACTGCCTTGCTCAGACCCCTACGTGGGTTGTTGCTGAAGAGTCTTAGGGTTATGGGCCTGAGGAAGTGCATGGTCTAAGATTTTCACTGGCATGACCCACTGTAAAAGCTCAGCGTCTGCAAAGTAATGCAGTTGAAGGTGTTCCAGTGCACTTCTAAATGTATTTCGTAACATCATCGATTAGCAGCCAAAGGCTTTTGAAATTGGTAGTGACTTTTCTTTTTTAATTATTTTAAAACACTGTGGATTTTCTCCCGTCTATGGCTGTGTCATTTTACTCTGATAGCGGTCTTTGGGAGCAGTCAGTTCCCACATTGTAGCATCATGCAGATATAATTTAGGGACAAGGTTAATGATGAATTCTTCATTCGAGGACCTTATGCAAAATGATGGCACGGGGGGTCATCCAGTGAAGGAATGCGGCACTGTAAACCAGCTTCTTGAGGGACAACTCGTTAATTGAAAGGCGTGTTACCTCAGGACAACTTCAAGAACTCATCTACCTGAAACCTTGCTGCTCTCTCTCTCTCTCTCACACACGCACGCTCACACACACACACACACACACACACACACACACACACACACACACACACACACACACACACACACACACACACACACACACACACACACACACACACACACACACACACACACACACACACACACACACACACACACACACACACATGCCGTCTCAGTGTCTCTCCCTCCTTTTCCTGCTCTCCAGTTCACACACACTGAGAGCAAATCTTAAGACAGCCAGTCTGATGTTTAAAGGGAAAGGGCTTGAAAGCTTTCCACCGACCACCAGTAATCATGACGGCATTCTTCAAAAAGAAAACTAAAGAAACTAGATTAACTCGCGAACACAATTATTCAGGACTGGACAAAAACACAGACCTGCCTCTCCCCGCAGACACACAAAACTCATCACAGCAAAATACCCCGTCTGTAAGCGTGGAACATCCACTCATGGACATGAAGGTTACTTTGCTGCAGGGGATGATTCATTATTTTGTATGGAAGCTTATTTTTTTTGTCCCCTGTGCTGGCGAGTATTTGGCCATTTTTGCCGTTTCTGTGAAACCAAGTTCATGTGGCTGCAAGGGTACCCTGGAAGTGCATCACTCCATAATATAACAGTAGCATTAGAACCTGGCACTGGGCCAGCCGGCGAGGTTGAAGCCTCATCTTGCAGCAAAGCACGCCGTCTCCCAGCGGTTCCGACAACACATGCTCATTTCTGCCTATACGGGGCAAAATGAGGCTTGTTGTAGTAGCATTGTTGACAGGCAGACTATGGAAGCTGCTTCTTTCTACTCAGAGAAATAACATTAACATTATTATACTTTATTTTCGTACGTTATTTTCTCTTCATAAGCCTCTTATGCGATAATCACTATTTATGACCATTTCCTTCATTAACACATTGGTCCAGCCACATCTCAGTTTGAATGTTAGCAGCTGTGCGGATCTTTAACATGCTCGTTACCTCAGCACATAAGGGAGCGATAGCTTCTTGAAGAGGTCTTGGTCAACAGATGGAGTGTGAAATGAACATGAACAATGGGACAGATAGTGCTGGCAGTCAGCAGAAATGCATTCCTTGAAACACTTTTCTCCGTTAGTGCTGCTAGAACTGTGCAGCCCGACTCCCATCACAGTGCACCTTGAACTGATCATTATCTACGCCAGGCCGGAAGGCCCGGGGGGGGGGGGGGGGGGGATTACGTTTTCGCTTCCGTCTGTGTGTCTGTGTGCGTCTCTGTTCGCAGTTCATCACAGAATCCGCAGGACCGATCGGCATCAAACGTTTGGTGCACACTGCCAGTAGGCCATGGAGGACAATCCACCCGATATCTTTATAGTCATTCAGCCATATATTACACTATAGCTATATAATAGTAGAAACATTCATTTGGCAACAAATTAGATACAAATGATCTTGGCAACAAGTTCAAACCAGGTTTTGATATTCCATACCGTGATTGCCTTCCAAATAACCGTTTGTAAATATCAGATTAACAGGACTCCACAGGCGGACACGCCACTCCACCAGAAACTAGGTGCTATGTAGATGTCCTCAAGCAATGTCAGCTTTTCATACTAGACAACAGTAGCTGTGTTAGCTTCTTGTGGCTTGAGACAGACCTGTATGTTTACTTTACACTAACTGTGTGGACATGAATGCACACGGACAGCGAGCTATTTGCTACATCAAACTGCCCCCCACCCCCTCTGCCATTTTGTCCTCTCCTCAAATTGTTTTTCATCAAACCACATCGATTGGCTGCTTGCTTCCTGTCACTGAGCCGTGACACATAGGCTACAGTTTGTGTAGCGGCAGTTCCACAGGACGTACCAAATCCCCAGCACCAGAGGGGATTTGCCTTTGTCTTGTTCTATATTTCTCTCTGCCTTGTTCCATGTTCCTACGTGCGGTGCATCCTTACGACTACGCCAATCTTTTATCCATTCTTCTCTGGAACTAGGCCTCGACTGGCTCAATACCACACTGCACGTGAAGAGGAACAATCTTCCCTCAGCAAAAGGAGAGGATTTTTGCATGTTGGTCATTACAGGGTGATAAAGGAATGTGGTGAAAAAAGTACTCAAATGCTTTACTTAAATAAAAGTACCAATACTGCAATATAGAAATACTCTGTTACAAGTATAAGTCCAGAATTAAGAATTTACTTGAGTAAAAGTACAAAAGTATTGGCATCAAAATGTACTTAAAGTACCAAAAGTAAAAGTACTAAAATATTTTAAAATAGCAGATCTACAAGCTCACAACGCGTCGCAATGCGACGCGTTGTGAGCTTGTAGATCAGCTATTTTCAGCTATTTTCAGCCTACGCATAAAATAGGGCTAAAGTGGTTAATGTGTGTTTTATAATATCATAATGCATATCTGCAAAGTAACTAGTAACTAAAGTTTTCAAATAATTGTAGTGGAATAAAATATAATAATACAATTTTCCTCTGAGATGTAGTGGAGTAGAAGTAAAAGTATTCAAAATTGGAAATGCTCAAGTAAAGTACAAATACCTCCAAAATGTACTTAAGTACAGTACTTAAGTAAATGTACTTTGTTACTTTCCACCACTGAGGTTGAGTCGCATGAGTCGGAAAATGAATATAAACCAAATGGCACCCATCAGGGATGTACTTATGCCCTCTACACACACCAAGGTGTTGTCGGGCAATCAGGCTGTCAAGTGGCATCTGTGACTGATTGCAATTGGTCCTGAGTGTGTGGTCTGTCCTGCACCGTAGTGTCAGCAGTCAACCATTAGCGGTCACTCCGATCACTCAAATAAGTATGTTGAATTGGCAGTGGAACTTGTTGGGAAGAGGGAGCTCTCTGCTCTCTGTTTGGCTGTTCTGCCTGAGCAGAAGTTGTGAACAGCAAGCCAAAGAGGAGACCAAGGGCTCTACAGTGTGGGTATTTCACTCGCATTTGCCCCTAAAATAGATCGAACATGAAGCACCGTAAAAAAAGAGGGGAAAAAAATCAAAAACACAAAGCTATACTGGTCTACTGACAGTGGGAACAGACTCAATTGAAAAATCTTTTGCGTGTTTTTCCATGTTAAAAAAAGGAATGTGGGCCTGGACCACTGGCGTAGCCAGGGCCGGATTACCCATAGGCCGTAGGGGGCGAGTGCCCTGGGGCACCAGCCAATGGGGGCACCCATTGGCTTTTTAATAAGAATTAAATAACATAACCTTAACACAACCCTAACCCTAAAACCGAAATAAAGTAACCAAAAACAGAAAAGAAACTAACAAAATCTGTAAATTTTTCGCGCGAGTGCACGATTTCGGCGCCCGGGCGCGAGGGGGCACTTCAACTTGAGGTCGCCCTGGGGCACCACATAGTGCTAATCCGGTGCTGGGCGCAGCGGTCTAGGCACCTACATGTATAGGCTCCAAAGTAGCCTGACAGTGCGTTGCGGGTTCGAGTCCCGATCTCGACGGCGGTCTTTGCTGCGTGTCTCTCCCCATCTCTCTCCCCATTTCCTTTCAGACTACTATCCTAACAATAAAGGCATAAAAGCCCCCCAAAAAAAGAAAAGTGAATATACACTGTAACTTTGGTATAACAGTGTTCATTCACATAATATTGACCCAGTATGGTAAGGAGAGTGCGTTTGGAACAACTCTTAAACGTGACGTGAGACACACTCAACATCACCCGGTCGGATCTCCTGACGCAGTCACGGTTTGTCAGGACAAGACGGCTTGGTCTGTAGAAGCCTAGAAGCCTTAAGCTTCCCCTTCAACCTCAGCCCACATGATCGGTTGAACCAGTCTTGAAACAATCCAAATGTAAATTGCTTCTCTTAACTGGGCTAGCACACCTGTGAGCTGTTCGGAGGCGCAGCCTGTATGGAAGGAGGTCAAGGAGAACGGAGCTAGAGGCGAGGTGCATGGAGGGATAATCTAGGTTTACTGCCAGTAGGAGGAGGCCTGGCACGAGCTTCTCTATTCCCTTCAATTTGCATTGTCTCTACACTGCAGCCGCTCCGGGTCATTTAATTAAAACCACCCGAGCCGTGACAGGAGAGGCAGAAAGCGTATAGTTACGGTGCAATGACTCTCATTGGGACTTTGTGCCGTGTGCCCATCCACGGGTGTCCCTTGTGCGTCACTTAGCTTACGTACCTGCATTGCATTAGGTAACGTTCCGTCAGTTCATAAACTGTCATCATTCTCCACAAACAGGTCTTATGTTCTTCCTGATATTATTTGCACAAGCGGGTAACCC
This sequence comes from Gymnoscopelus braueri, assembly GCF_963280865.1. Taxonomy (NCBI): domain Eukaryota; kingdom Metazoa; phylum Chordata; class Actinopteri; order Myctophiformes; family Myctophidae; genus Gymnoscopelus; species Gymnoscopelus braueri. The sequence continues at coordinate 37,745,866 of NC_137609.1, forward strand.
GCTTAAATCCTCATTTCCCATAGTGCCCCAAACTAACCACGTCTACTGTAACTCCCTCCTGTGCTGTTTCAGTGCAGCAAGATATTAAAACTAGAAAAGGGTGCTCAGTGGAGCGCAAATCTCTGCCAGGAGGCATGCACCAATAATACTCTATACTAACATAGAAGAACTGCCTCCCTCTCCCCCTCCCTCTCAAATTGTAAATAATCGCGCATAGTGCTTTGATGTGGTGTCTATCTGATATACGGGTGTACACAAGTTTCCCACCAGGAAAGTGCACTTGAATTTATGTTGGATGATCAAGTGGATAAACATGGAAACCTGGATGCAATACAAATAGGAAACTGTTGGAACCTAGCCACAACTTTTAGTGTGTGTGTGTGTGTGTGTGTGTGTGTGTGTGTGTGTGTGTGTGTGTGTGTGTGTGTGTGTGTGTGTGTGTGTGTGTGTGTGTGTGTGTGTGTGTGTGTGTGTGTGTGTGTACGTACGCACGTCATACTGTAGGTATGCAGGCTATGTTGTCACATTAAACGTACAAGCTGGCAATGTGCCACTTTGGCACCATTGATCAGTTTTTTGAAGTTTGTTATCCAGCATTGTGTGTGTGCACTCAGGTGAGAGGTTGAAATCAAAATATTCACATCTCCCCCCTTTTCCACTCCTTTCATTGGCTTTGGCCGCACCAAGTACAAAACACATCAAGTACATAGGCATGGCACCCCCATACCTTCAAGGCATGATCCAATCTGTATAACCCTTCCCGCTCACTTAGATCAGCTAACACTGGAATGCTGTACGAGCCCTCCCTAAAACACCCTGTACAACGCTCCACACATTATAGACTCTTCTCCCTCCTGACTCCCAAGCTGTGGAATAAACTCCCCATTGAAGTCAGAACTGCAGACTTACTCCCTATTTTCTGCCATAGTCTGAAGACTCATCTCTTCAGACTCACCCTCACCACCTAGCACTTAACACTCCTTGTATCCCTTCTTGCCACCTTGTCCTTCAAATAATGCTAGTCGACTATGCAGATATATCCAGGTCACTTGTTCTCGTAGATTTGTTTTGATGTTATAAATGTGATTTAGATAGATTCACCGTTTACCTGGTATTTTAAGATCAGATTGAGAAAGATACACTCACAGGCTGGTGTGAGACAAAATGAAAACCATGGTGATTAAATGCATTCATTGTTCCTGGTTATGTGCTTTATTGTACGCATCAGAATGAATTAAATAGCCCTTTGGACTTTGAGCAAAGCTGCAATGCCGTTTATTAGAGCAGCTGGAGCCCTATGCTGCTTGAAGCTAGAGTTTCTTAGTGACCTGTGGGTAGCTGCAAGATCTTTCCTTTTGGGCGGCTGCCGACACAGACGGAAGATGGAACCACCAACTACAACTCGCCTGCTTAAGGTGCCACATTTGACCCTGTTGCTAAGAGACAATGGCATCTCAGGAGCAAGCCCATTTCTGTAGTGTCATTTTTGTTTTACATACGTGTGGGTACACACACACACACACACACACACACACACACACACACACACACACACACACACACACACACACACACACACACACACACACACACACACACACACACACACACACACACACACACACACACACACACACACACACACACGGTAAAAGATAACCGAGAAAATAACGGGGGATCACAATAAAGCTTGTGGAGCTACTAGGCTTCCCCAGATGCCGTTATACGATCCTGACTTGTAAGAAATCTGCACAGATCACAAGACAGAGAAAACGGTAAATACTGCTGTGACTCTGAACAAAGATAAGAAGAGAGCAACACAGCTCACTGGATGAACGTTTGCGCTGCGGAGAAAAGATGAACAGAGAGAAAGGCCAGCTGTGTTGGTGGCACGAGTGAGAAAATTACATTGCACAGGAGATGCAAGCCTGGGCCAGACAACACAGTCCTGAAAGACAGTACACAAGAGAGCATACACAGTCTATCAGTCTAAAGCATTACCTCGTCAAAGAGAGACGAGCAAATGACATATTCATTGCTTAGTCTGGCACAGGGTAATTATGACAATACCCAGAGTCCTCTGCTCTCCGACCAGAAGTTGAGAACCATATGAATCGTTTTTTATCTATTAAAAAAACCCACATACATACAAAAAAAGTGATATATTTTAGGTGCTTCACACATTTTTGTGAGTGCTCCTATATGTTTGCTAGTGCTCCTAACTTTCGTGTTGGGAGCATCAGTGTTACAAAGGAAAGAAAGGTAAATTTTGACCCCTGAAATACAAACAAAAGTGCTTTATATGAAACTGAATACAAATTAAATAAAATCAGCAGTAGAATAAAAATTATATAGAAGTGACAGTTTTGCTTACTGATTATGACATGATATTTTACCGTAATTATGGCAGCCATAGCTGAATGGGTAGAGAGGGTATCTGGGAATCAGAAGGTCACCGGTTCAGTCCCCGGCCCTGGGCTATGTGTCAAAGTATCCCTGAGCAAAACACACAACCTGAGCGTTGTATGAATAGTGACCACTGTTCCTAATAGTTAGGATGGGTTAAATGCAGAGGACTATCTTCACGTAAACGTACTGTGACAAAAAATACCGCCTTTCCCCTTTCATTATTTGATAAGAGGATTCCCTGTTCCAGCCCTCTATTTTTGAAGCACTGAACCAAAACCATTGTTTTCGTTGTATTTGTTTTCTTGTGTCCACAGATGCCAGTAATGACATCACAGCCCCATGTCACCTGAGGATTATTAGGAAATCATTAGGTCCATGTCATTGTATACAGTACTCCTGCCAGAGCGTTTGGGCAATGGAGGAGATTAAGAGCTGCCATTGACCAAATTGACTTATCCGGCTGAAGTAATGCTTGCCTAATGTGAGATGCACTTAGCATGGGGAACGTCAGCCAATTTCTGGGCTTTGGAGTGCTCCGGCTAGTTCCAAAGGCACAGCAAGGGTTCAGCAGAAGCTTCATTTATTCTCAGCAGGAAAACAGAGCTCAATGAGTTCCGCCAGGGATATAAATAGACCCTGCAGTATCTGAACAGAAGAGTGCCACAACCAAAGGTCAGATTCAAATAATGTTTTTTAATTTTTTATCCAGCAATGACAACCTGCTTGTGCGTCACAAATTGGCTAACCTTTGTGGACACTGAATCTGAGGTACTGTATGTGGAAGCCTAGCTGGACCACCTCTTGCTTGATATGTTTCCGTTACAATGTGCTCACGAAAAAAGCACAAAAATGGCACCACAGTCCTGCAAAGCCTAACTACTACCTTCACGCTGTGCATTTCATACTCTCCCTTAAGTGCTGCCTTTACCACCAAAACAGTACTTACCCTCTACTAAAAAGGTGAAGGCGGGCTAATCATTATTATTATTAATACAGTTTCCCATTCTCACCAGGATTATATATAAATATATTTTTTCATGACATGGCACCAAAGGGGCTCGCCATCGAGAACATTGTTTGACACTATTAGGGATTCAAGCCAGTTTGCTACATTAATCAGGGCTCAAATTAACTTTGATTTGTAATGTAATGAGCACTATACTACTATAGTATACTATGTAATAAATACTAAAATGGTGAAACTGTAACAAATACATGGTAGGCCACCACTGTGGCTTCGTGTAATATCCTACGTTTTTCCATACACACGGTGATATCACACAGAAAGCACTAAAATGTCGAGCAGCACTCAGCAACGTCTCTGCTCTGTCGTGCCAATCAGCAAACTATCTTCACGCTCCAGAGCACCAGAGCACCTACTGTTAGCTCACAAGGCACGTTTGTTTGTTCCAGATGGCAGGGGAAGAGAAGAGCTTGTTCTGTTTCACTTGACGTCCCGTTTTGGTTTCACCAGAATAATAATTTGCACTCACACAAATGCGTCAAATGAAATTTTAAGGTGGCAACGGTTTATTTTCGGGAGCATTGTCCCAATTTCGAGCCCTGGGTATTAATTAATTAGCAGTTATCTGGCTAACTGACTAAAAACCTTTTCAATTGCACAGGGGAGGCCACATTATTAGACTCTGTGTCTTGTTTAATAATTACTTCACCTCTTGGTGCGCTCAAATTCGAATGATATTGAAAAACATTTCCCACAAAAGGAGGAGACGTGCGAACTGAGGAATAAGGAGTCGAGGGACACTGACCAACAGGAAATGTGCTAGAAAACAAAGGTATGTTTTGATGGAACGACTTGGAAATTCTGCAATGACAAATCTATGACAGTCTGTTTATTGAAAACATCTAAATGCAGCAAAGAGGCAGGGTATGGATGCAGTATTTAAGTTACTGCTATCAAATACTCAGTATCATGTGCCAAATTAGATGGCAAACACTGATTGAAACTCCATCCCATGTCAATTATCACAGGATGAATTCAAGAACCGAGAAAGACTATTTAGATTTGATGTATGCCTTTAGGTTGATACTGGACCTCAACAATGGCCCTCCCATTCTTTTCCAGTATGGTCCTAATCTGAACAGGAGATCACAGCCTCTGTTTGCACCATCGACGGCTCACAGCATTTAGGCCACGTTTACACGGTAACGATCAGAACAGAAAACGACAAAGTGCCGTTGCGTTCTCACTTTTTATTCTGTGTTTACACGGAGACGCCGGAGTGATTGAAAACGCTGTATAGTGTGCATGCCAGGTGACTAGGTAGACCAGTCACTCATGCGTAGAACCACTTCCGTTCTACTTCCTATAACAGCTGTTTGTTTACATCGATGTAATAGCGCATGCGGCGTGAGCCATGACATCACACATTTTGCCCCGTAATGCATCTTTAAACAGAGACACAAGACAGGGTTGCCAGATCTGCTTATTATAATTTCCCCGCAAGATTTTATTTGAAAATAGCCGATCTACAAGCTCACAACGCGTCGCATCGCAACACGTTGTGAGCTTGTAGATCTGCTATTTTCAAATAGCTGATGTATATGTTAAAGTGGTTTTCCTAGACCTAGTTGCTTGTTTCTCTCACAGAATCTGGCAACACTGAAGGCGGAGCGTTTTCAAAGATTTCCACTCTGGAAGGGGGTTTCATTTTGTTTTGCGGTTTCAACCCCCCGGAAACGCTGTTGTCGTCTAACGGATGGCACATCTGATATTATATTTTTGCCGTTTTCTCTATAGACCATTGTGTAAACGGGGCCTTAGTCTCCTGTGCTTTTCATGCATTTCATATCTAGTCTCAAGAGTCTTGAGACAAGACGGTCCAGTATCCCAAAGCGAGAATCCCTCACTGCCAAGGAAAAGCCAGAGGATGCTTTGTAACTGTCCAGAGCCACTGGCAGGATATTCATGAAAAAGCAGATAGTATTGCCAGCACTCTCAAATTGGAATCCTGGAATCTCAGGCTCCCAGGCTGCTGGAGATATAATCCTGGGAGCGGGGGAAAAAAAGTCTCGGTAGATGAGAGATTGATTCACACTGTGAATCAGTGGATGTAATCTTAACACACCTTTAAGCTATTATGCACAAATTATAGTATAATAAATACTATAATTCAGCTGTCAACATTGTCTTAGTATGAAATCCATTGATTAACGAAAAATACAGTCTGTCTGATTGGAGTAAGATACGGGGCAAGCCAAGGTAAAGAGATAGGTGAACATACTGAAAGCAAGAGACCAATACGAACATTGTGAGCAGGGCTAGATGCGAGGCAATCTGGCCCCCGGGGAAAAATAACAAGATAGTTAGTTATAACAAACATTAAAAGGATAGGTTAAGGTTATGCTTTACTGCCAGGGCTTCCATTTCGGCATGGGATTGTGGGGTTTGTTGTGCATAATTTAACTGATTCACACATTTCTGTTAAGGCTGGAAGTGGATCGCTCTCTCTCTCTCCAGAGCCATTCTGGTCCACGCCGCTCTCTACAAGGCTATAAGCACGAGCCCCCCTCCCCCTCTGCGGTGGCACGCACTGAAAATAGCAGATCAATAAAAGCTGTGCGATTGTAGATCAGCTATTTTTGTGGCACCTGTGGCATACTAGCATCATGTCCAGGGGGTGTACTTGTACATCAAGCCGCCTCACGCTACAGAAACAGGAGATAGGCTCCTGCCCTATGGGACACACGGCTCGGCAAGGCTTACTACTGCTACTACACCGACATACGGCGAAGTAAAAATCAGGATTAACATGTCAATCGAAATGGTCTGAAAGGGACCTGGCTCAGTCCAGACTATTAAAACCGCGAAAGTATCTATGTCATTTTAGATTTTAGCGTTGGCTATTAAAAAATAGCAGTACAAGCTCACAGCGAGCTTGTACAATCTACTGTACAAGCTAACATAATTAGTTGGTTGCCCTTTTTCGCCAACATATAATTTTGGTACACCCACATTCGAAATGTAAGGTGCACTGGTGCGAACAATGAAAATCTTTAGTTGCACTGGACAGATTTTTGGGTGCATACATGTGCAGCCAAAATGTGACGTGTGCACTCTGGAGCCCTGATTGCCGCAAACAGCATCGTATTCATATTTCAATTTTCCAAGGAGTACGTTATCTCTCTCTCTTATCACAAACACACACACACACAGCACTGTGGCTATATATTTTTTTCTCGCAGAAGCAGAGTGAAACCCCCCGTGATTAGCAACGATCAGGGGATCGATCATACTGGAGATAAATATTCTGTGACTACTTGAAAAGCTAAGAAAATCGAAAAGAATCGCTGGCAGTAGATGATTTATTTATTCATTTATTCTGTCAGTGAATGAGTTAATACTGGATGAGTCCACAGACACAACAGTAAACAAGCAACAGCTAAAGATGATGGACAATACTGATTTATATCATGGCCAGGTACTGTAGCTACACAACCCAAGGTTCTTCCAAAGTTCTGTGCTGATTTTTCTGTCCTAAAGCTTGTCTAAGTAGGCAGCTATAGGAATCACAGGGGTAGAGGGATTTTAAATGATGACTTTTCACCAAGATTCCAACATCTCCCATTGAGCCACAAGGGCATGAGGCCCGTTGTTTTGGTAGCCAGTCACTGTTGTTTAGCACATCGTAAAAATACGAGAAGCACAGGGAAAGCAAACAAACTGAAACCAAACTAGGAGCACAGGTAGGTCTCCGCCAGCTGAGACCTGTTCGGAATGTTCGGAATTCGCCAATCAGGATGGAATATGAAAAACGTACGGACGGACGGACAGATTAGCCTGGTAAACCCTCCCTCCGGAAATCTCATTTCCATTTGATTCCAGGAGTGAGTCTGGCATGAAGGCTTGTATGGGCGTTTCTAGTGCATTACCAAATAACCGAGCCAATCAGCGTCCTCGCTCATTGTTTTGTGATTGACAGCGGGGGTAGGCCAATCAGGTGGAACCCGAGTGGTTCACACGTCATTAATCAATACACCTTTCATACAAGCTGCTCATTAACATCAAAGACAAACCAATTACTCCTGGTGATAATCACTGCAGCCTAAAGTGGCTTAATTGGACATCAAAGGGCCACTTGGACATCAAAGCTACATTACTCCCGCCCAGCTCCAGCCCACAGCCAAATTGCCCATATAGGTCTGCAGGCCAGACTCACTCCTGAAATAAAATACAAATGAGATTTCTGGAGGGAGGGTTTACCAGGCTACGGACAGATAGGGTGCAAAACATAGTCTCGGCCATGCCTTTCGGCCTGGCGGAGACAATGAACCACGGCCACTAATAGCCCTGTGTTGTTTGACAAATGTTCATAGCACTTACACCAGCCTTGCACTTTTGTCTATAGAGAGCATCTGCTAAATGCCTCCAATAGTGAATCAAAATTGTCCACGGGTAGTGTTTGATTGATTACATTATTTCATTATCCTTCCATATAAATGTAATTTCATGAGATTCAAGAGCCACTCTTTACATAATCCTCAGAGCAGAGGGGTAAAAAAATTATAATGATTGGGTGGCTATGGCCACTGCATGGTGAGCAGCTGTCATCAAGGATTCAGAAAATAATAAATTAACGCTTTAGGCTCTAAAATAAACAGGCACGTTAATCTATCAACCATCATCTGAGACCCCCTGTCATCTCTCACAGCTTGACTCCCGTCCATGGCTGTAATTAGCTCATTTTGACATAACATGACAGCAAACAACATATGAAATGAAAAAACAGGGAGAAAAAATTAATGCTCGAGAAGTTGTCATGGAGACCTGTGGCATATGATGATCTTATTTATTTCAAGTTCCGCTTAATTGTCCAGTGTTCAGACCTCTGTCAATGTATTTCTCATCCGACAACATTTTAAAGGTGGAACAGCAAAAAAAAAACAAGAGATATCGCCTTTTATGTCACCACCCCTATCCAATAGTAGGGCGATTTCACAGAAGGGTCATCAAATAATTTGGAGGGGTCGCCAGATGCTTCGAACTGTTCCCGAATATGATTGCCCCTCCCAACGCCGGCCAGCATTCACATATTAGTAATGTTGTTTTGTACCCGAGTACACTTCAATGCAACTGTACTTAGTAGACCCTCCAGAAAAACGAGGGCAAAAATCCTTGATTATGTGGGCTAAAATCCTTGATTATGTGGGCTAAAATCCTTGATTATGTGGGCTAAAATCCTTGATTATGTGGGCTAAAATCCTTGATTATGCGGGCTACAATCCTAGATTTTGCGATGAAATATGCAGAAAGTTCAGAAATATGCAAAAAGTTGCAAAATATACGCCGCATATTTCGCATATTATGCGATGCGATGCACATATTATGTGATGCTATGCGATGCGATGAGCATATTATGCGATGCGCATATTATGAAACATCTCTGCACAGTGCACAGCCAACGTAACGTCAACAATTGTCGCACGACAGTGACATCACTGATGCATTCTTGGCATCTTCTTCGAGCATATGCTGTCGAGTGTATGGTGTCGCATAACCGTGACGTCACTTACTAATCCTGTGTGACGTTACCAGTACATACGGTATATTTATGCTACCCGTTGACATATTTCATTCAAAAACAATAACATCTATACATGCCCTGTCCCTTACATCTGGTCACATTGTGTGATACTGTATGTGATGGCGCTTGATTGCATTTTGTTCTGACACTGGAATGAGTCTCTGGGAAACAATACGATTATTCAGGTAAAACTACACAAAGATGTGTGACCTCATAATTATTGTGTTCATATTATTTACATTAAACAGTGTAATAATGACATAATACAAGCAAATATTGATTCAATTCTTGAAGGGTCATTAAATTAAGACCTCGATTCATAATCAATTCACAAGTACGAAGTGATTGATATTCACTCAACTTATTTGTGCTGTTCTGATAACATTGTGATGGAAAGGTGTCCCAAGAGATATTTACAGATCAATGGGGTTACCGCACTAAGTATCCACATAGATACTTGACCTAGCTTTATGCAGTGACTGACACGCACGTAAATCCGTGCAGCTCTGGGAGGCCTCTGAGAACGCAAAACACTGCATCTGATATGTTCGCCCCTTTCAGCAGAAGTGCTGCGCCCGTCAGGTGTCATAAGTCTGCCGGCGCCATGCTCCCATTATCGCCTCTCGTCAGTCTTTCAGCACTCCCCTCTTTATCCCAGCATCCCCCCCGTGCCCGTAATCTTTGCCCATCAATCATCTTTATGCTCCACTAGGAAGATTTATTAGACCTGGAGACAGTAGGAGATGAGATTCACCGTTGACCAAATTAATGGGTGGGATGGCGAGGAGAAGCAACGTGAGGACAACACTCCTGGACGCTTCCACTCTCAGGTGCCATGTGATAGCAGCATTAGCACACAACGATCACACAGCTGTGACTAAATGGTGTCCCTTGATGGCATGTACAGTAAAAGATGTCACCAGGTCCAGGGACACTGGGACAGCGTGCACTTTCTAAGAAGGCATGGCTGTGCAGGAAGCTAGCCGTCTCTAATATAACAATGTCTGTTCGTCTGCGTTAGTCTGTTTTGTCCGGAGCTCATAAAGAAAATTATCATGACCACTTATCTGTGTACTGTATGCATGCCCGCACACCATCTAACACCGGTAACGCCGGAAACTGTGTGAACCATTGTACAAATAGATGGCATAATAGAATTCAACAGCTGCAAGTATTCATTTAGTTGATTGTGGCAGTAATGAGGTGTTGCCTTGGGAACACATAGTACCAACATTTGAGTGAATGCATCCTCTTGATTTTGAGATATCTTTTTTTATGTCCATCTTTTACCCATGAGGGAGTCATCATGTGGTGGTCCAGTAGTTTTTGAGTGGTGCCAACCACTCCTACATTTGACCGTGTCTGTGTGTCCGTCTGTGTGTCTGTGTGTCTGTGTGTCTGTGTGTCCGTATGAGCACGGCCTCTCTGTATGTTTGAGCACAGCCTCAACAGCTGCGGCTGATTGCAACACAAAGATGCAACCATACAGGTACAGTACAGTACAGACCGTACAGTACAGTACAGTACAGTACAGACCGTACAGTACAGTACCATACAGTACAGGTACAGTACAGTACGGTACAGGTACAGTACAGTACAGACCGTACAGTACAGGTACAGTACAGGTACAGTACAGTACAGTACAGTACAGTACGTACAGTACAGTACAGACCGTACAGTACAGTACGTACATTACAGTACGTACAGTACAGGTACAGGTACAGTACAGTACAGACCGCACAGTACAGTACAGTACAGTACAGTACAGTACAGTAAAGCACAGTACAGACCGTACAGTACAGTACAGTACAGACCGTACAGTACAGTACAGTACAGTACATTACAGACCGTACAGTACAGTACAGTACAGTACAGCACAGTACAGACCGTACAGTACAGTACAGTACAGTACAGACCGTACAGTACAGTACAGTACAGACCGTACAGTACAGTACAGTACAGTACAGTACAGACCGTACAGTACAGTACAGTACAGTACAGTACAGTACAGTACAGTACAGACCGTACAGTACAGTACAGACCGTACAGTACAGTACAGTACGGTACAGTACAGTACGTACAGTACAGTAACAGTACAGACCGTACAGTACAGTACAGTACAGTACAGTACACACACACACACACACACACACACAAACACACTTTTGAGAAAAATACTTAAAATGAGTAAACATACTTAAAATGAGTAAAAATACTTAAATATTAGTAAAGATACTTTAAAGTTCCTAAACTGAGTAAAAATACTTTAAATGAGTAAAAATACTTAAAATGCGTAAAAATACTTAAAATATGTTAAAATGAGTAAAAACACGTACAAATCTGTACAAACATTTTAAAGTACTTAAAATGAGTAAAAATACATTGAAGTCATCAAAGTCTGTAAAAAGTAACTAATGAAATGAACTCATGAAAGGCACCACTCTCTTCACACTGGGTGTGATTTTTTTGTTTCTGTTTCATTTAAACCAAACAATTGTGTAATAACTTGTGCTTTCTTATATATATATATATATATATATATATATATATATATATATATATATATATATATATATATATATATATATATATATATATAGTAGTATAGTATGTATATATATATATATATATATGTTTAGCATTATATAGGCCAAGTCCAACTGGGAACACTGGAATGAAAACAAATTGGTTAGATGCTCATATTCCTCCAGTGTTTACGGTCTAATCATCTAAATTTAATCTGACAAAGCAGGCCATTCTTCTTTAAATTGTAATGAAATATACGCTACACTGTAGTCGATACAGTTCTCCTTTTCTTCATAATCTGCCATTACGGAGGAGCGAGCACACACACACACACACACACACACACACACACACACACACACACACACACACACACACACACACACACACACACACACACACACACACACACACACACACACACACACACACACACACACACACACACACACACACACACACACACACACACACACCCCTCTGCAGCACCACTTTGAAAGGTGCCACTGTTCTCCTGAACAATGTAATAATGTCTCTCTTCCACCACCAGTATCTGGGTCGAGTAAGATCAATTGCACTTGGGGTGATGAATCAGCATGTCCATCGCTCTTTTGTCACCACCGTTCAGACCCCGGGGCCAGCAGCAAAGAAGAGCCTGGTGTATGTCAAATGGCTCGGGTGATACCGGGCAGACGAGGTCCAGACACTATCAGCCCTGGCCATCACTGACCTTAGTGTCCAAGAACAATGAGTCATTACAGAACACACACAGAGACCTAATGGACTGACGGATACGCTCTGACAGATGTGTGTTTGTGCGCGTGTCTTGGTTTATTTGCTGGGGTTGGGGAACGTACTGTATACGTGTGTCATGTGTGTAACGGATGACAGCAAAATGCAGCATGGCTTTGATCAATAGAAAGAGGTGAGCAAAGGCAGCAAAGACCCGCTGTGCAATACAGTGGAGCTGTTAAAGATAAAGTGTACACTAAGGCAATGTTTCCCAAACTGGGGGTCGGGACCCAATTTTTTTTTTGGGGGGGGGGTTCCCCCAGATGATTAGCTTAATGTGCAACTTTGTTTTCTCACTCAACAGTAAACAAACCAACATACAGTGTCAGTACAAGTGTACACAGGGTAATCTGCACATTTCTAAAGTGACAATTGAAGGACTAATAATTATAAACTAATAATATAAGACCATTACTACCTCAAAAGTAACCAACAAACTATGATATAAAAAATGGTCGTCAAATATTACCCAAGAAAGAGGCAAGCATTGTGAAAATAGACGATATATACAAGCTCACAAGCGTTGTGAGCTTGTAGATCGGCTATTTTCTAAATATTTGGAAACAAGTCAATTTTTTTTTAATTTTTTAAACTTGACATTTTTAAATATCAGATTGGCCAACTTCATCAACTTACCCCTAACCTAGGGAAAGTTTTTTAGAAGTCATATTTTTATGCCCCTTTGTCATAAATGCATACTCATTTCAATTGAGAAGACATCCTGAAATAAGGGTAGATGTTTCGATTTTTACCTCCGTCTCATTTTGCGTTGTCTCAAGGACAAAATAAGTAGTGGCATAAACCATTCTCTGATTTGTAGGCAATGGGTCTTTTTCTAAATCACCAGGTACTATCACGTACCTCTATAATTTGGGGGAATTGTTTTAGGATGTGAATACAAACTTTTTAACATCCATGTCAAATAACGATTTTATGTAAGCAGACCGAAAAAGAAAACCAAACTCAAGGTCACATTCGAATGTCTATGCCCAACTGGAAATCACATTTAGTTTCAGGCACTTTGTAAACTTGTTTTTAACTCTATAAAAGTGCTTTATAGAGTTATTACAGAGTTATTCATGTTTTACAAAGACTGCAGATCAAAACGGTGCAGTCAAACGCACCAAGAGACCACTTAAGGAAGCCCGGTAGCTTTTTGCTCCTTTGAACACCTTACCATTCATTGTGCAACGAGGAGAACGGTCCCAGTTTCATCTTTGTTTCAAGTCTGCTCCATTAACCCATTCAATCCGGGGACGCATCCGTGTAATTTTTAGATTTATTTGGCTATTCCAAAATAGCAGATGTACAAGCTCATAGCGCGGCGCTATGGGCTTGTACATCTGCTATTTTTGAAAGATCGTGAAAATGTGTGCAAATCTTTGAAAATATATATACATTTTTAACTCAAATCTTTGCTTCTGGGGGTCCCTGGAACAAGTTATTTTGAGATGAGGGGGGGACCTCGACAAAAAAGTTTGAGAACCACTGATATTATAGCAACATACTGTACTTTTTTTTGTTTGGATTTAGAAGACATTTGTAGAATCCCCAGAAGCAAAGATTTGAGTAAAAAAAAAAATCGCTTTGAAATATATATATATATATTCAAAAATGTGCACACATTTTCAAAATTTTTCTAAACAAATAGCAGATCTACAAGCTCGTCGCGCGGCACCCATGAGCTTGTAGATCTACCATCTTTGAATAGCCCAAAGTATTAAATAATGGTTATAGCTAAAGATCGAAAATGACACAGCTATGCGTTCCCGGATTGAACGAGTTAATGGAGTGTATTGATGGCATGCTGCTCGGGGCAGGGCTCTCACATCCACAGACTCACATCTTTTAGTTATCCATAAAACTTGGACTAAAAGAGGGAGAGGCTGCTTTTCTGCTCTGATTTGTGCTTTCTGCTCTGATGTACCCAAGATGTGGAACAGCCTCCCTGTGCATCTGAGGGTAATTCAATCGTTTGAGGCCCGGATCGCTGGCCTAGCTGTCCGGGTACTTAATTATAGGCAGGGCCGCAGGAAGGGTAGTGCGAACGGTGCGGTCGCACAGGGCCCCGCGCTTGGGGGAGCCCCGCAAAAAAACGAAAAAAAAAAAAAAAAAAAAATTCTTTTTTTTTTTTTTTTTTTTTAGTGAACAGATTCACGTTTAGTAAGAGTTATACCGAGAAATACCCGCAAATAACCATCCAAAACTCGGAAATATCCGCCCAAAACCGCGCGCGCGCGGGGATGGGGGCGCGCACGCGACTTCGCACAGGGCCCCGCATTTCTCCCAGACGGCTCTGATTATAGGCTCTAATGTAGCCTGAGTTCGAGTCCCGTTCCCCACGATCTCTGCTGCATGTCTCTCCCCATTATCTCTCTCCCTCTTTCCTGTCCATACACTATATAAATAAAAGGCAGAAAAGCCCCCAAAAAAACGTTTGACTGGTTGTACTGAAAGTGCACGGTTGACAGAACACCTACCTTTTTAAACCAACCGTTACCTATTTCATCGATGCTTATATCTACAGTATATTCGTTTATTTAATCTAATTTATACTTTATTGAGGCACCAATCCTATATTACATTGGAGAGATGAAAAGCCATCATTTTCCCATGTCATTGTTTTGCACTAAACACAACAACAACATATCACATGTCACTAACAACACAAGCCACAACGCGCGCAATTCATTTACGGGTGGCGTAGGCTACTTTTCATTGCTCACCACACATTTGCCTCCTCGGAGCATAATTAATTGCGGCCAGCACAAACTCACAACATTACGGGTCGACCATGTTGTTCCTTAGCGTCAGTGGTCTATGTACGGAATGTCAGTCCGTGCTATTTCACCATGTTGTGTGAGATCGGGTTGGTGTTCACTGCAGCACACACAAAATGTAATTCAAAATAAAACATTGTTGCAACCTATTGCACTGACTGTTAAATGTATGGAATCTGCATCACCTTAAAAGCATTAAAGAATACAGAATACATATTTTTTTTAAATACACAAAAGGTGAACCACAACCAATTTTGTGTTGATGGCTAAAATAAAATAAAAAGGGTCATTTGCATAAGTGAGGTTACATAAATGAGGCCGGCTATAATGGTACTCATGTTTGACAAACACTCCATTAACCACTTAACAGAGAATCCGGGGTGATGACCTTCATCACCTGGACTGGCTACGTGCACGTCCACCATTTAGCACCCGTATATACCACGCTGTAAAGCTAGTGGCTCGACAGGCCGTCGATACAACCAGTCAATACAAGGAGACGTGTGTTGATGGCAAAATGAAACAGCTAGAGATCTCGCCTCACACCAGTTGTGGAAAGTAAGTACTTGTACTCAGGTACTATACTTAAGTACAATTTTGAGGTATTTTTTACTTTACTGGAGTATTTCCAGTTTGCTATACTTTTACTCCACTGCAAATATGGTGCTTTTTACTCCACTACAATTATTTGAAAATTTCAGTTACTAGTTACTTTGTAAAACATACATAAACCACTTCAGACCTATATACTTTGTGTATTTGAAAATAGCATATCTACAAGCTCACAACGCGTCGCACAACTTGGGATACTTGTGAAATGGGACATTGTGCATAATGAGTGCTTTTACTACTTAAAAGTATTTTGATACTCAAGTACATTTTTAATACTGGTACTTTTACTTGTAACAGAGTATTTCTACATTGTGGTATTGCTACTTTTACTTCAGTACAAAATGTGAGTACTTCTTCCAACACACAGCAATAGGTGTTTCTGAGCAAGGGGCTATAGCTGTCCGTTTGGAACAATCAATAGACACAATGTGAGACTATTGTACACCACAATGTACTGCCAGTGAAGTTCAATTGGACTGAGTGACAGTTCTTGTTATGTTTCAAACAGAATGTGGAATTATGCGCAGGGAGTGTAATTTGGAGATGCTCCGGCAATCACAGTTGTCTGCAACTGCAGTTACGGATGAAAACTAATTGGATGAAATGTCAGAGGAAGTGTAAGAAACTGCCATTAAAGAGTCAAATACCACAGGGCCCAACCAAGCCACCACAGGCTGCAGAAAGATAGCCTGTCACCATGTAATAGCTATAGCTTCACTCTAGCCCACTTTATAGAGAGAGAGTGAACAAACACTGTGTTGCTTAGCCAGGCTAAACCGCTGCTATAGTTGTATTTGTAGCAGCGACTCCACAAAGAAAGCTGTTTTTCTTTCAGTGGTTTCATTTGGTGTGCATCAGATATCCTCTCCTCTTTCACTCGAGTAAACAATGGGAGAAATGGGGGAGCCGGTGACTCGAGTCTCTGGTGGAATGGAGCAGTTCAGGGCCATTATGAAAGTTTAATCAAAGGAGCAGGAGCCCAGTAGTTAGTCTCACAGGAGAAAAGGCTCAGAGCCATCAGGACCCTTTTGGCGAGAGGTCTCATATCAAATTTATATGTCATTAGGAGGGCTAATAACAAACACCGGCCAACGCCATGAGCTGTGCTCTGTGAGTACACATCAAATTAAACGCTGCCCCTCATCCACAATCCACAAGAGAGCCCAGAGAGCGAGGCTAGACCTTGGGGAGATTTCCATAAGCATAAAAAAAAGGGGAAAAGAAAATGCAGCAAATTCAAAGACAAACAAAATGTAATAACTGGCAGACCTCCCGTATAGCCATCACTCCAACAGGGATCCTCATATCCAGTGGTGGAAAAAGTACTGACATGTTTTACTTAAGTAAAAGTATCAATACTGCAATGCAGACATACTCTGTTACAAGTAAAAGTCTGGAATTCAAAATGTACTCACAGTAAAAGTACAAAAGTATTGGTATCAAAATCTACTTCAAGTACCAAAAGTAAAAAGTATTAAAATATTTGAAAATAGCAGATCTACAAGCACACAACGCGTCGTGAGCTTGTAGATCGGCTATTTTCAAATAGCCTAGGTACAAAATAGGGCTAAAGTGGTTAATGTATGTTTCATAATGTAATAATTTATATCCGCAAAGTAACTAGTAACTAAAGTTCAAATAATTGTAGTGGAGTAATATTTATCTCTGAGATGTAGTGGAGTAGAAATAAAAGTACAGAAAATTGGAAATACTCCAGTAAAGTACCTCAAAATTGTACTTAAGTACAGTACTGTACTTAAGTAAATGTACTTAGTTACTTAACACCACTGATTATTACGATTACAGCTTTTGTGCAGTGTGATGGTTTGTGAATTGTGTTTTTTTTTTGCACGTCTCTTGGGCATTATAAGCATTATTGACCAGCAGGCACTGAGAAATCACAGCTGTCTGTTTAAAGGATACTTCTTACAAGGTCGGCTGTGATCTCGTGACAGTTTTAGGTCTTCGTCTCCGTTTACCCCGGATCCCCCCCGGCCAGCTCGTATCGATATTGCCACCGAGGGTGTGTGAAACGTACAGGCCCAGTTTGCTACATTTGCCATTGGCGAGCTATAAATATGAATACTGTGAGACAAATGGTCCTTTTGGGCGCGGTAAAGTGTCCAGTCTATCTATCAGTCAGTGAAGTGAGGTCCCACCGAGGGAGAGGAAGAACGAAGGAAGGAGGCTTTGGGGAACGTAAATGTGGAGGAAAAGCGGAAAACAGGTCGTAACGGCGAGGTCAGACATTGTCCAGTAATCATAGGAGCTAAAGAGTAATAAAGAGAAAAAGAAAAAAGTACAAACCGAGGAGCTTTTAGCCCATTAAAACCGGGAAAGCATCGGTGTCATTTAACCACTTTAACCATTATTTTATACTTTGGCTATTCAAAAAAAGCAGACATACATGCTCATAGCACGTCACTGTATATCTGCCATTTTAGAAAAATCGTGAAAATGTGTTAAAATATATATTTGAAATTCAATTCTATTCAAATCTTTGCTTCTGGGGGTCCACTCCCTGGAACAAAATATTTTGACATGGAGGTCGGGCAGCCAAATACATATCATTTTGGAGGTCCTCGACATGAAAAAGTTTGAGAACCACCGACATAGAAACATACATTTTGTCAGAAAACTGTTTAGGATTTAGAAGACATTAGTAGAATCGGCCTCAGGTCTTAATGGGTTAAAACCTGATCTCTATAGACAGAGGACAGCAAAACACAACTGGCTGAAGCAACTATAACCGTACTTATCCCTTTCAATTAGGTTTACATCTGCTCTGGAAAGCCAAGTTTAATGAAAAGTATATGAAACGAAAGCCCCGCTGAAAAGAAAAGGAACCTCTTCCTGTTGGGAGTTTCGCTTATATTACTCGATGCTACTGTATTATGTGCTTATTTAACCCTTATCTGGTCTATGGTTGTTTCTCAGTGCTTGCGTTTTGACCTCTTGAACCGTAGGTCGTGCAATCTTTAATTTTTTTCTCCCAGGATTCCCTGGATCCAAGGAAGGTAAATGAAGGAAGAGACACCAACGTCAATTTCTCTATCCAGCAATTCCAGCCGGCATAGTCGTCGCACTGTGTGGCAAACTGCAGCCGGGACGTTGATGGAATACATTGGAGTCAAAGAGGGCCAGGTGGACCAGCTTATAAATAATCACTGTTTCTGAATGACTGAGACCTTTGTAAAATACTCGTTCCAGGAAAATAAAAGATGACATATCGCAAATTGTTTTCTGCTGTGTTGCTTTTCGATGAGCACACTGTATCATTTTATAGAGGTATCTAAAGGGCACAAAGTAAGTTTATGAAGGCGCCAAAAGTATCGCAACAACCAAATTTCGCGATACTACCGAGCCAGAAACGATACCTGCCGCTGTTTAGATGTCTCAGTAAAACTGCATAGTGTGCACATCGAAAAACAACAAGTAATCATAAAACAACCTGTGATAGGTCTTCTTTTATTTTCCTGGACCGATTATATGACCAAGTTCGCAATCGTGTTTGTTCACAAGGTGGTCCAGCCGGCTCTCATCCACTGCAATGCGTTTCATCGAACTTCCGGTGCGAGTTTTGCCACCCATGAGCGCCAACGGCGCATACCCGCCGTCCAGCCCGTCCCTTCCTTACTTCACCTTCCTTGCCTGGATCACGGCACAACTCCCCCATATAAGCTACGCCCATTTCCGCCAACGAGATTTCACGTCATTTTGCATTGTCTAAAACGCAGTTGTTGCTACTACACCTACAGATTTTGTCCAAAACTCAAACAAATTGGCTACATATTATCTCTGGAGTCCGGTGATAAACATGCATCATTCACATTTTTCATATTCAATAATTGCATTCCAAAATTTGTGGGAGGAGTCTATAAGAAGAAAATCATGCAGCATCCGATCTACCCAAAATTTGACACACACACACACACACACACACACACACACACACACACACACACACACACACACACACACACACACACACACACACACACACACACACACACACACACACACACACACACACACACACACACACACACGTTGAGAAAGTCACCCCATAGCATGAGAAAAAGGCATGTTGATGAAATGCTGAACCTCCCAAGTGCTTTGTGAAGGTCCTCCTTTGTACATTTAACCTATTAAGTTGCATGACAGCTCATTGGATGATGTCAACAGAGTGAAACGATAAAAAATACATGAATCCATTCACAGAATGAGCTCGCTGTTGGGAATGATGCTGGTTATGGCTGCATGCTAAGTGATGGATGATGAAAGAATGAGTACTCCCAACTTGTTCACGTGTGATCTGGCTGTGGGTTGATGAGAGCAAAGGCCGGACCAAGGCTTCATAAAGCCTTGGTCCAGCCTTTTACACACGTTTTCCTGAGGGAGTCTAGACATACTCGTATACCTACTGTTCCAAATGGTCTTTAATGAGCTATTTTATGTAAATTAGCCGTTTATAGATGCATTATTCGAAATGGACAGCTTTGAAGTTGGTAGTGGTATTGATGCCCAAAATGACTGAATGAATTCCATAGCATAACAATATTTAGATAGATCTCATGTCATTTGTATCACATGACTTACTGCTGTAACGATGAGATGCCCTCACTATGAATTCTAGCATGTGGCTAGGAAAAAAAATTTCGAATAATGCATCTATAAACGGCTAATTTACATAAAATAGCTCATTAAAGACCATTTGGAACAGTAGGTATACGAGTATGTCTAGACTCCCTCAGGAAAACGTGTGTAATGTTAATGATAACAGCTTTTTAAGATGCACTAAGGGAGGCCGCCAGAAAACTGCCGACAGCTCCTAGATGATCAATATATGCTGTGTCAAGCCGGCTTATTATACAATATGAAAGACATTTTTAGGCTTTGTGCATAACTGTAGTCCACTAATTTCCAGTTTCTACCACAGCAGGCATAGCATAGGCCTACCCGTTTCCAGTCTTGCTGTATGCTGCTATAAACAATAAACTATTAGCAAAATTCACTTTTACCCGAACCATAAGAAGATGTTTTTTTTTTTTTTTTTATGTTGTGCAGCATGGTGATTGTGTTGCCACCTTTTCTTAAAAGGATGCCATCTTCATCAATGTAACACAACAGCAGATCATCGGACTACAGTTATGCACAGACGTTATTGTCAACGACGGATATTTTTCAGCAAATAAAAAATAAAACAACAAGTGCATTGCCTGGTTTTAGGTTAAGCTACTGCGGTGCCCCCGAGAAAACTGCTCTAACTGCATGAATAACGCACAAAAACAACAAACGGCTAAAAACTAAAAAACAAAACAATGAATCACCCTAATGAGGAAGCCCTGCTTATACCTACTTGGTATGTAAATGACTATAGCTCCAGCCAGCTAGCAGTAACATAACAGGTGATATTCATCCCCATGATTGCACATTGGTTGAGAACAGCACTTATCAATGATCTCTGTGGTGCTTCCCTGTATCTCATTTCTTTCCAATGGAAACTTCACTTTAGCAGTGACCTGTAAAACCCTCCCTCTTCCTATAATTTGCAATAACAAACCCTAACCAAATATTAACCAAAAAAGCATAGACCCAAAAAAAAAGAAATGAAGGCGTCTGGCCCTCCTATGGCTCAGCATAGGGTCTTTGTTTCAGACAAAACGTGTCAAAAAACAAACAAAAATAGGTCAGCAATTAGATGAGCCCTCATGTGTTATACATGTGTTAAGTCATAACAAAAAGGGAGACCAAACAGCAAAGAATATTTTGTTCTTAAATTCCCCAAAAAGTAGATAATATGAGAGGAGAGAGACAGTCACTCCCACTCCCACACACACGCTACAGCATTGGTTCTCAAAGTGGGGTCCGGGGACCCCCAGGGGTCCTTAAGGGAGTTCCAGGGGGTCCCCAGCTAAATGATGGATAGTTAGGAACCAAATGGACCTGTAACTCTGTCTGTCTGTCTGTAACTCTGATAGTGTACAAATGGAACCAAATGGACCCTAACGGGTCCATTTGGTTCCATTTGTACACTATCAGAGTTAAATTAACATCGATTTTACAATATAAATTGGGGTCCCAGAGAAAGACATGCCATTAAATGGGGGTCCATAGCCTAATGCATGTCAAACTGGGGGTCCTTGAAATCAAAATGGTTGAGAATCACTGCTAGCCTTATCTTTTCAATTGGGGGTCCGCAGGCTAATAAGTGTCAATTTGGGGGTCCTTGACAGGAAAAAGTTTGAGAACCACTGCGCTACAGAGTCCAGTATGCCCATAAGAATTACAGCCCACACAAAGTAGAACCAGATATTCAGCCCACATAATACAGAGAAATGCAAATTTAAACGAGTACTAGAGAGTAACTTAACATTTAATAATACATCACTGTGCTGTATGTCTTTCAGAGGGTGTTGCTCAACTTTGAGCTGCCGCTGCCTTGTAGTTTCACCGTGGGATCAAATAAAGTATCGTATCCATCTATCTGCAGCACTACTGTGAACCAGAATCAGGTTTATTTGTCACACCTCACATGTTGTAATTAAGATTTTCATACAGGGCCGGATCTAGGCATTTTTTTTGAAAGTTACATTTATGTCATGATATGAAATGTGAGCTTACCATAATCAAAATAATCCTTAATCATATTCCATCATGTATCATTGCACAATTCAAATAATCCTCTGCCCTGATTTTCCATGGGCAGTGTTGCCAGATATTGCGAGAGAAAGAAGCCTAGGAAAACAAGCCCAAAAGAACAATAGGAAGCAGTAATACACAAACAGCCGAAAAAACTGAAAAAAAAACGCAAAAAAAAATTTGCCGAGGAAGCCGCCCCCCCAGCATTTATTAATGCCCCCCCAGTTCATAATTTCTGTATCCGGCCCTGTTTTCGCATAAGGAAGTGTTTTTTTTCTCCTTCGTACGTGCTCCATCATTTTGTTTGTGAGAAGAGAGAGGATGGAGGTAGAGTGAGAGCAGAATGGAAAGAGATAGAAAAAGGTTAAATAAAACAAATAAGATGTGTACATATACAGTATACAGGTAACATGTGTGATAGTAGGTGTATACATGGTGTTTAGAACATCATACTGTATGCAGGTGTGTGCATGTTCTTTTAGAAACATTAGCACCATATACAGGTGTGTGCAAAACGTGCTGCCATGAGGCTTTGATAAAAAAAACTTTAAAAAAAACTAGCAGCATGTACCATGATATTAAGATGCTATATCAAAGACCAGTTCATGCAATATGGAAGATTAAAAAGACAAGAGAAAGAAAAACATATTTCACATGTTTAAGAAGCACCTCGGGTGAAAAACCACAAGACCCATTAGGAAGCTTGTACGTGAACGTAATCTACATGAGGGTGGATAATCCAACATAGGGAAACTAAACCCACATGAGGGAAGTGTCCCAGCCTGTCGGCTGTGTTCATTCTGATGGTAGCCGGGTAGAAACGAATATTTCACATGAAACTGTTCATTTGGTGATGCCTCATTCATACAGGGTGATTCTTTTATTGGCGGTGAAAAATCGACCTTGTTTCAAAAATAAATTGTATCGCATTATTGCCGCATAATATTCACGTTTGGTGTAGATGTGCTCATGACACAAACAAGAGTTTGAATTAATGTGAATTAATCACACGAAATAAACGGTCCCGGAGTGGTAAGAACCTTAATCTGACATGCTGCCACCCCGGACAGGCTTTCCAACCAATCATCACCAAACTAATTGTAATTTCTCCGTCCCACAGAGACGGTCTGGGTGTCCCATCTCGCCTGAGAGCTCACAGATAATGTCACAGGTGGCTTTAGCAGTGGGAGAGCCCAAAACTGCCATTACCAGTCCAAGGAGAGAGGGGGATTGGAGGGAGGAGGAGGAGGAGGGGGATGCAATATGGTGAGTTTAGTTTCACCTGGCCTCACAGTTTGACCCCTGGATCACGTGGCAACACCTCCAGAAGAGCTTGAAAATAATTAAAGACCAAAGAAAGATTAAGGTATACTGTCTGAGACAAATGTTCCGGGAGCGCATTATGTATACTAGATGCATGGTAATGTGGTGAGCTGTATATTGTATACAAACGCACGCACGCACACATTAAAGTTAGCATAATAATAGTCTTTCTGTCCTTCCGGAAATACCGCCAAACACCGTCAAACGCATGTGTTGGGGAGAGCGACACGAATGACTTTGCCAGGGTAAAGTTACACACGATGATGAGCTGTGTTCTACTGACAAAACAACATTACACTTGAGTGTGAAGCGTGATGAGTTAAAGATTTTAGTCTTGCTCAATAAACTCTGTTGACACCTTGTCAAGATGTGGAACACTGTGTAATGTTTTGTTGTATTATGTATTTGCCCATGGGTGCAGGCAGGCTGCTACAAACCAGGCCTGATCTCCTGAAGCACGTTCACGATGCACAGTGAAATCATCGCTGTTAACCCATTGAGACCTCGAACGCATCTGGGTCATTTTTTGATTTGAGCTAAAAAAGCATTATTTTACACTTTGGCTATGAATATATATATTTTTAAAGCGAACATTTGTAACTCAAATCTTTGCTTCTGGGGGTCCCTGGAACAAAATATTTTTAGATGGGGGTCCGCGGCCAAATACATATAATTTTGGGGGTCCTTGACATGAAAAGGTTTGAGCACCACTGATATACGGTAGCAACATACGTTTTTCAGAAAACTGTTATAGGATTTAGAAGGAACCTCAGGCCTTAATGGGTTAATTTGACTGGGTAGAGTGAACCGTGGGGAACCTAGAGCGTCTGACACGGCTAACTACAGTCCATCCACCACTGGGAGCAGACGCACATAAAGGTGCGGCAGTTGGACGAGAGAGAGATAGAACTAGAAAAAGTGTTCCTCGGAGCACAGGTCTCCGCCAGGTCAGGTAAGTTATTGTGGCCTCCTGGTGGCGCTATAATAGGCCAATGTGAAAAGGGTGGCATTTCTTCCTCGGCCTAGTGGGAATGTGCGTGCAAATTTTCACGGAAATCGCACGCCGCGTTCATGATTTCAGACATTTTGTTCAAAACGGACCAATCCTGCAAACTTTGGAAGTCAACCTTAGTCAATCAGGATGGAATATGAAATATGGGACAGATGCGTCTTGATCACATGACTATAGAGATACTGTGTACCGATTTGTGTGATGTTTGGATAAAATCTGAAGGATTAATATCCAAACATGTATTTGACATAAGTCGGCCTCCTGGTGGCGCTGTAAAAAGCAGATGTGAAAAATGCAGTGCAGATGTTTTTCCTTGGCCTCTAGGGAGTAGGCGTGCAAAGTTTCACGCAGATCGGTGCAGTTATAGTTAAAAATGCAAATCGGCCTGTTATAGCGCCACCATGAGGCTGATGTGAAAAGTTTTAAATGCCATTTCTTCCTCGGCCTAGTGGGAATGTGCGTGTGCAATTTTATGCAAATGGCAAGCTGCGTTCATGATTTGAGGCAGTTTGTTCAAAACGGACCAATCCTGCAAACTTTGGATGGTAACCTTAGCCAATGAGGATGGAATATGGGATATCGGACAGATCAGGGTTGATCACATGACTATAGAGATACTGTGTACCGATTTGCATGAGGTTTGGTTAAAAACTGTAGGAGTAATGGGAAAAAATGGGTTTTGCACAAATCGGCCTCCTGGTGGCGCTATAACAGGCCCATGTGAAAAATTTGAGGCAGAGGTTCTGAATTGGCATCCAGGGAGTGTGTGTGCACAGTTTCGCAGCGACCGGGCCAACGGTGCCGGAGATTTGGTGCTAACACACAGACAGGACACACGGACGGACGGACGGACGGACACACGGACACACGGACACACGGACGGACGGACAGGGGCGAAAACATACTCTCTCGCCATGCCTTTCGGCCTGGCGGAGACAACGAGAGGAAAAAAAGAGTCAGAGTGAAAAGGGAGACAAATTCTCTCCTTCCCGCTGACCCGTTTCCTCCACAATGATGCCCTCCACACCCCCTCCCCCCCGAGCGGCCAGGTGGTCAGGCCCGCTGATGGGGCAGCACAGACGGACCCCCTGCACCTCGCCATGCTGTCCCTGCTGTCCCACCCCGATACAAAGCAGCTCGGGTGAGGATGACAGCCAGACAGGATACAAAGGGGGTGGGACGCCACACGTGAAGGGCCTGGCTGTCACTCGCCCTTCTAGAGAGCAAAATGACAAGGAAGGACCGACTCCGTTTCCACCGCCATTGTTTTCAACCAAAATGACTTATTTCGTATGTAGCTCAGGTTGTGTGCATTCATCGCTATTTGCTCTACGGTTTACAGCACAGTATATACGCAGTTCGAAACTATGGATGAGCATTACCATTGCCAGATCCCTGATGTCATCCATATGATGTGGTAGTAATGACGTCATAGACTGGCATCCAATACTATGACAATGGGTACTGCACTAAGTACTCTGGCAATGGGTACAACGGGTATTGCTTAAACGAGGGGAATGCGTTCCCAGCGGGCGTCGTTCCCAACGGGCATCGGCCTCGTTAATAAGTCAGAGAAATAATGATTCCCGGAGCGCGAGCCGCACTGCTCGTACGGCTGCCTAAATTAAATTAAACGGTAGTTGCAGCCTTAGACTATAAAGAAAAACTAAATTATACAGAGATGTACAGTATAATTATGCAAATGACAATAGCTTTTAAGCAAGCTGCGTTTACACCAGTTGTAAATGTGTGTGTGTTGGAGTCAATGGTTGGACCCAACCCGACGACACCCAGCTGTACCTCCCAATGAAACCGGATGGAGAACATTCATTGAAACCCATTTTTGACTGCCCTGCCGATGTGAAATCCTGGATGTCAAATAATTGTAACAAAACAGAAATAATTATCTTCGCCTCCTCTAAACAAAACTAACCATTGAACCATTATCAGGTAAGTGTGTGTTGCTCGACTTTGCCCTCAAGTTTGATAAACAAATCAGCAATTGTTGTAACAGGAAACTTCTTCCAAATCAGTCAGATTGCCAGAATTCAATCTTTCCTCCCATTCCACGATCTGGAGAAAGTTGTAATTACATCCCGGGTACACGATTACAACTGACTCTATACAGGAGTTGCCATTTCCTCCCTCTCATGTTCACAGCCTGTCAAATATGTCGCTGCTAGACTCTTCCTGACTGGCACCCAAAAAGTGGGATCACATCACCCTTCCCTTCATTGGCTCCCAGTCAAACACAGAGCTTATTATGAAATAGTATCATTTGTTTTTAAACTAAAAGCCCTCAACGGATTGGCACCACGTTTCATATAATTTCATATCAGCTGTCAGGCAGAAACCTTGCGCAAAAAGCAGCAGAAATAGCCGATGTACAAGCTCACGGCGCATTTAGCTGCAAATTTAGCTGCAAACTCAACGTGTTGCAATGCAACGGCATCATGAGCAACATACAGTATAATAGCCCATTTAATGGAACATGCATAAAAAAATACTATGAAAATGGTGTATGGGCTATATCTACAGTACTGAACTAACTACGGTAGACAGTTATTGCTTTTTCACTCCCCTCTTAACATCCCGACTAATACTGGGAGGGGACTTGTCAGTCAATACAGCTTACTCAGGCTGAAATGATATTTTCCAGATACAGTGAGGCACAGTGTACCCCAAGGTCACCATCTGTATTTCCCTGGCAGATGTCACGACACTCTTATCATCTGGGAGTCCTTGGACCTTTGGGGGACAAGCTGTCTCGCTATTAGATAGAACACAGCGGTCCATTGTCCCGTCTCCCAGGAGGATATGATTATGGGTCATCTGTGTGGAGCTTTGGACAAAAAAAGCTCTGTTCATGCACACTGTGGATGAGCGACAAACACCAAATGAGAATCAATGGAGTGAAAAAGAAATCTTTGCTGCTGTAGTTGAACATGTTCTAATGCCAAAATTCCAGGCATTCCGTCTCACACAGTGAAATGAATGAGCTGCGACGTGGGCAGCCATTGCGGACAAGAGAGAACATTTAGGCACGAGAGAGCCACCGATGAAGATGGCGGGGGCCTGCTTGGCAAGGCCCCCACTAGCAGCATTTCTTTAACCTTCACAGAGTTAATTTAGCTGTGCCTTACGCGGTGTCACCACCCCGTCACCCCCCCCCGCCAAAGAAAAAGAAGAAAAAAGCACTGCCTCAATATGAAGTTGAGAAGAAGAATGAATGATCTATACCGCAGACACTAATCCGACACACAGGCAACACTGCAATCAGAGAAAACCCAAATGTTCAGAAGCAAAAAAACAATTGCAGCCTCATTGCATCAGGTGGATGCCAGGGGCCAGAGGAGCATTGCTGGAATATTCGTCATACGCAAAGCGCAAAGAGCTCTTCAAAAGTTAAAACCAAACAACGCTCTAAGAAGCGATTGATCTCCACCCCATAAACATGCCATTGTCATTTAAAAGAACCTCCCCCCGACCTTGCTGAAATAAATTTCAATGGATTAATCTGGTCCTCCTGGAAGGGGAAGATAACGTGCTTCATGGCAACATCAGCAGCAAAGACAAGGAGGGGATAATCACACACCGAGCCAAACTCTACCACACACATTCTAATGATAATAGACCTTTTTAACAGCACCCGTTTTGACATGAAATGGTACGGTAAACACAGGTGTTAAACCAAAGATACTAATTAAGGTTCTGTTCCATTCAGGTCAAACAAGAGTCAGGGTTGCTGCTGCTATTGTGCATGTTGGCTCACTGCAAGGCCTCTGCTACACTAAACGGAACAGAGCCTTAATTAGTACCACTTGTAACACCAGCGTTTACCCTATTTCATGTCATTATGGCTGCTGTGAACAGACGTTTGTTTTCGAGCAGACGTCCCATTCGAACGCCAGGATCATACGTTGATGCCTCCTGGCTCCAGCCTCACTTCACAGCTGAAGAACCGCAGTGCAGAAGTCACACACTGGAACTACGGATTGTGTTAATAGACCACTTTTTTCTGCAAAACCATGACACAAGTGGCTAAGGTCAACAATGTATCTGGTCAACAACAAAAACACGTTTAAGGTCAAGATAAAAGGACAACATTTAGTTGCTTCACTGCATCGACATCAAGGCAAGGACAGCCACCCTGCCCACCAATAAGAACTCAGCTGGAAAAAGGCAGGTCATTTGGGACTGCACTGAGGTGTCACCTCGCCCATCATCTAGTGGCTCAGTCTCGTCACAGTACAGCTTCACACAAACCCACGCACACTAAGAAGAGCGCTATTGTCTCAATGTGTTCATCTCCTCCCTCCAGGCAGACGCCCACCCTTCCTTGGCACGTCGACGACACGCTGCCTCGTCTTCCCCTTTTTTTTTTTTTTTTTTTGGCCGAGCCAACCAATATTCCATGGCTGGAAGGAGTTAACCCATTAAGACCGGGAACGCATCCGTGTCATTTTCAGATTTCTTTGGCTATTCAAAAATATATATTTTTTTGTTTTTTTTCGTGAAAATGTGTGCAAATCTTTGAATATATATGTTTTTTAAAGCTAAAACAACTTATGTTGCTATAATATCAGTGGTTCTCAAACTTTTTTCATGTCAAGGACCACCAAAATGATATGTATTTGGCCGCGGACCCCCATCTCAAAATATTTTGTTCCAGGGACCCCCAGAAGTTGTAAAAGAGTTAACAATGTTCGCTTAAAAAAAAAAAACATATTCAAAGATTTGCACAAAATGTTCACGATTTTTCAAAAATAGCAGATCTACAAGCTCATACCGCAGCACTATGAGCTTGTAGATCTGCTATTTTTGAATAGTCAAAGAAATCTGCAAAATGACGGATGCGTTTCCCGGTCTTAAAGGGTTAAGGAACATTAAAACGGTACCGTATGAGCTTACAGTCACGGCGCTCTTAACCGTTCTCGTTTAGAAGCGAGCTGGAGGGAGCTGGCTTCATTTCCTCTGACGGTCGGAGGTGTTGCGGGGGGGGGGGGGGGGGGGGTATTTTTAACCGCCGCTTGCTCGCTCACCACTGCCAATGAATCACCTCTGCGGGCGCTATCTCCAGGGCGCATTTTCTTCGGGGTCGAGAGGGGAGCACACTTTAGGGGTGTAGTAGGATGAAGAAAAACACGCTGCACTTACCTACAGGAGAGAAAGAGAGAGAGAAAGGGGGGAGAATGTCAAGTATGTGTTTGGCATAGCTGAGCAAAACAAAACAAAACCTAAATAGAGTCATTTGCATGTCTTCCACAAAGTTGCAACGGTTGTTATACACACACACATGTATATAAGCAGCTGCTTTACATAATGGACAATTCTGTTCACAGTTAGGAGCTCATGCTTAAAAATGAAAATATTAAAATATGCAGTTGCAGTTTTAGTGGGGCGTGACCACCGAAAACCTATTTTGAGCGGAGGAACGCTTTGAATATCATGTCCAGAGTGTTTCTTACTAAGCGGACAGTGAGTGTTTATTTAAGCACGCAACATTCAAACCCATCAAACTGTTGCTTGTGCTCAAATGTCATGTCATATCATCTGCGTTATCATCACAAAGAACAGCCATAATAAATGGGTGTGCCATGGTTGTGGTAACGATTCAAAGTCAGGTGGTTGTGAATGACTAGGTTGTCAGACACAGCCAAGAGGATCAAACGTGACACTTGACGGCGGCGGTCCTCTCCAGAAGTTTAACTGTTTTCTGCTTCAAGCGCTCAACGGCGCTCCGCCAACAATAGCTGGACGCCGAGACTGAAACACAATGCTCTGTGCTGGGAAGAGAGATGTACCGATAAAAAGATGTCCTTCCCGATAGCGATTCCGATTATTACTTGAGTATCGGTCGATACCGAGTATCGATCCGATAACAGTGTGTAATTTCAAAAGAATCTGGGGAAATGGTTCTCAAAGTGGGGTCCAGGGACTCTCAGGGTTCCTTGAGGGGGTTCTAAACGGACCCTTACAGGTCTGTAACTCCGAGAGTGTACAAATGGAACCAAATGGACCCTTACGGGTCCATTTGGTTCCATTTGTACACTCTCAAGAGTTATGGGGGTAATAATAATGTAAATAGTACAGTAAGAGTATAAAACAGTAGTGCAACATCAACTGAAGCATTCAAAATACAAAATGATTTGATTACTGTAAATGACATATCACGATGTGATGAATTACGTGGTATGGGAATGGCATAGACACTGGCATACTCGCCGATACCAGCATTTTAGGCAGTATCGGCAGCTTTTCCGATACTGGTATCGGAACAACTCTAATTGGGGAGGAGCACTCCAGCTAGCTCGTCTTTACCATAGAAATGCATGAGAGAAAGGCACAGTGAAGCTGAAACAAAATGCTTTCTGTGGAACAGAACACATAACATTGTGTTCCTTTTCTCTCAGGTTAAACTATACTGTAGGATGCATACAGCAGAAGAGACTTTCCTGACATGCTATTGAACTGCTGTCAAATAGACTCCTTTCATAACCTAACAAAGCAATTAACATTCATCACTCAAAAGAAAGCAATTAACACAACAGTTATCGACAAGCTAATCCATATCAGGCTAAGTGAAAACATGCCGTCCTTTTGTGCAGCATCAAGCCAATGGCATTACTGCAGAATGCCCATGTGCAGATGAGTTTTTTATTCAATGTGGAGGTAATTTTGTGTAAAATCAGTCACTTATGTTTAAACTTAAAGTACCTCAGAGTCTCCATGAGTGCACATGGGAAATACACAATTGCATTGTACAGTGTAAAAGTTTGACAGCAGCTGGAATAGCGGTGGTGTGCAACCGCAGGGAAATAGAAATACCTGCTAATGCAGATCACATTGCACTAGGGACTGCACACAGTTTATATAGCTTACAGTGGTGCATAATACCCCCGGTCGCCTGTCTTTCAATGTGTAAGAGCTGTAACATGCTGATATTTGCAGAATGGCCTAAAATAGAATAGCTTACCTGGGTGTATAGCCTCTGATTTGCCTGCCTATGCATGCTGACAAAGGACATGAGCCAGAAGCTAGATTATTTTTCACTTAATTTCTGTTTTGCCAGTAAGAGGTTAGTGTCTGCCGGTGTTGCCACATTTTGTGAGATAAACAAGCAACCAGGTCTAAGAAAATAAGCCAAAAACAAGCGACTAGGCCGCATGATCACACACGCAGGGGGTCCCCAGCAAAATGTGTTAAAGAGCATCAACATCAGTAGAACCACTTTAGCCCTATGCGATTGGCTATTTGAAAATAGCCGATCTACAAGCTCACAACACGTCGTGGCGCAAATCTTGTATGGGGGTCCCTGGCACAAAATATGTTCAGATGGGTGTCTGTGACCAAAAACTAATTTGGCCTTGACATGAAAATGTTTAGGAAGCACTGGTTTAAACAACATTAGGAAGCAAGCCCAAATGAAGCAGCTACACTTAATAAACAACCCCCCCAAAAAAACGCAACAAACAATATTTACAAGCGACTTTACAGAAAAACAAGCCAGAAGTCGCTTATTATATAAGCAGACTTGGCAACACTGGTCTTGGCCCTATTGGTTGGTTGGCTGTCCACTCTGAAATGAATGCCGAGTAAATGAGGACTAGGAGAGGCCTGTTGGATCAGTAACACTAGTTAATGTCTATACAGCAAAAGAGATGGACTTATCTGCTATTTGTCAGTTAACCTACAACAGTTTCCTCCTCTACAACTGTACTAATGTTTAGTTTAAAGACATTGTAGAGGCATTTAGCCAACTTTATACCTCTACCTGTTGAGGGCTGGGGTGTCTTGAGAGGTATTGTATTCAAACAATCTTATTTAAATTATTTCCAGTAAATAATCAAAACTGAAAAAGGCAAAGAATAACCCCTCAATATATAAATATGCGTTAAAAAAAACATAATGCCTCCCAATCCTCACCAAACATTTCACCATTGTTCCCAAAATCCATGTAAGGTTACCTAAAACAAGATGCACCATATCCTAAGTGAACCCTTCAAAATAAAACGCTACAAATACAACTAATTATTCATAATTATATATACTATAGATGGTAAACTCTGAAGAGATTGAATTCTAAAGGAAATGTTATATAGGCTAGTTAAAATAACATGACACATTCAATAATTAAATTAGTGATATACCAAAAAAAATCCAATTAGAGGTGGAGGCCTCTAAATAACAAATCATTATAACTTTATCTATTCCAAAATAATATATGAAAAGAAACATAAAACTGAAAATATTACAATAATTGAACAAACAAAGAAAATGTAAAACTGTCTCAAACAGTCATACTGTACGTTTAACAATAAACGTTATTTTTTATATAATCTCTTTCACAATAACCATTTCTCTTGTGTTTTTGGACAACTTCTACACTATTAAACACTATTTTTAGAGTGTCTTTTTGCATTGGGAAATCGTTTCATAACTATTACAGGGGTTGACACTAACGGTTGCCCGAATGCCCATGGTCAAGTAAATAAAATGTTCGGGCAAGTGGAGTTTACTTTCAGGTTGCCCGACGGGCAAGTGCATTCCGTCTTCATCAAATATTACAGGCTATTCATGGAGAACAATGCTAGCTTTTTACAACTAGCAGTTGCACTCATTCTGGTTTTTCAAAGTGACCACTCTGCCATTGCCACTCTGCAGTTATCATTGGATTTAACATTAATTTGTTCTACAAGTGCAAATTTTACCTAGCATTTTGTAATAGAAAATATCGGGGAAGTGGGCATGAGCTTTGGGAAAGTACGGCGCCTCTGAGACCTTAGTGTCAACCCTTGCTATAATACAAAAAAAAGCAGAGGCCATATTGCTTACACTCTTGAGAAATAATAATTTTGACTCAACAGCTATCTAACATGTAGCCATTTATTCATTCATTGCATCATGATGACTTGCCCACCACTGAATGCTTTAATTGAGGCCTCAACGTTCAAGTCAACTACAGTAAGTTGCATTCTACAGCACACACACTTCTGTGTGCCTGCCGCAAAAATTGCAGAGCTGCAATACTGAAACCCAATATGCTGCCAGGTTTCTCAAGTCCATACAATTTAATTTGTTAATCTATTTTCAGTTGCAGGCCCACAGAGGGCCCAGGCACGTGGACGCCTCATTAGACGAACCACATTTAATGCACCTCATTTGACTCTTACAGCGCACAATGCATGCAATAGATATGCAGCGTCAACACAACTCACGAGCCTCACTTCCTATCACACTATTTCACTGAGATGAACACTACATAGTGGAAGTGTTTATGCAGAGAGAGAGAGAGAGAGAGAGAGAGAGAGAGAGTGTGAAAAGAGGAGAAATGAGGGAGGATGAAGTGAAGATCAATCAAGCAGGGTGTCCTCTTTACATCTAAAGGTAGACCTCATGAAACAAATGACCCAGTTTTAACATGTGCCTTTTGTTTGGAGAACGGTTTGGCGGCAACCATAGATTTGTCGCTCCTTCAGTGATCATTTCTTAGAGCTTATCGGGATGACAGTGCAGAGGGGGGAGAAAACTAAAAACAACTCCCCAGCAGAAAGCCATGGAAAATAAATGTGTCTTGGCTGCTATATCTGCCGTGCTGATCTTCCATAAACATCATCCAGGTTCAGACCTGCTCTGTCATAACATACCACCAAAAATATGTATATATTTCTCTGATATTTTCAGTTTGTGGCTTCATACTCAGATAGCTTAAGGCAACAATGAAACCAGTGTTTGAATAATAATGTTGCAATGAGATGAATAATAATGTTGCAATGAGATTATGCATCATGCAGCCAAATACAGAACAAGTAACTAGAAAAAGTGCTCCTCGGAGCACAGGTCTCCGCCAGGTCAGGTACGTTATTGTGGCCTCCTGGTGGCACTATAATAGGCCAATGTGAAAAGGGTGCCATTTATTCTTAGGTCTTTCACGGCAATCAGACACTGCATTCATGATTTGAGGCATTGTGTTCCAAAAATGTGTTTTGCTAAATTAAACCTGCTGGTGGCGCTATAACAGGCCAATGTGAAAAGGGTGGCATTTCTTCCTTGGTCTAGTGGGAATGTGCGTGTGAAAATTCACGGAAATCGCAAGCTGCGTGCATAGTTTGAGGCTTTTTGTTCAAAACGGACCAATCCTGCAAACTTTGGAAGCCAACCATAGGCAATGAGGATGGAATATGGGAAATCGGACAGATTTGTGTTGATCACATGACTATAGAGATACTGTGTACCGATTTGCATGACGTTTGGATAAAATCTGTAGGAGTAATGTAAAAAAAAAGGGTTTTGGCCCATGTGAAAAAATTGGGGCAGAGGTTCTGAATTGGCATCCAGGGAGTGTGTGTGCACAGTTTCGGAGCGACCGGGCCAACGGTGCCAGAGATTAGCTGCTAACACACAGACAGGACACACGGACGGACGGACAGGGGCGAAAACATACTCTCTCGCCATGCCTTTCGGAGACAATAAGTTGCTTAATGGATTGGGCTGGAGGTTTTTAACATGTTACGGAATGTCTGCTTTGGACATCTCCATCTGAACCCAGTTCATCACACGTCTGCCTTATTATGTCTACGAGCAGCGCAGCAGAGAGCGACCCCCTCGAACCATGACCCAAATATTAGGACTGGCAAAGGTTGTAGGTTTGTTTGTTGCGAACGCGGAAGGACCAAGTTTTCCGACCAAGTGGAGCTTACTATGTAACCCTGCTCAGGTTGTGTGTCTGTCTGTGTGTCTGCGATTCTGTCTGTGTTCATGCTCTCATTGGCTCACATGGCCCCCCCATGTGACTCACATGCGTGCACTGCCTGTAAGCAGCCTCCAGAGTGCGCCAGAGTACAGGAATTTAGACAATGCACACCAGCCTGACACACACACACACACACACACACACACACACACACACACACACACACACACACACACACACACACACACACACACACACACACACACACACACACACACACACACACACACACACACATTCCAAGTCCGTAAATACACAATATTTTCGAGCTGCGTTCGCTTCCAGCGTTCGCGCGTCTTACTTGTTATATTGACATTCGGATCTCAATTAAAGGGTCCACACATTCGGTTGGAAATAATGTATTACAAAGAATAGAGAGCGCTGAAGTGCTGCATGAATAAGCTAGATACTGGGGGAAAAGGATACTCCATCCATACAGGGGTTTGAATGTCGCAGCTGTCGGCAGAGACCTCTGTGTCAGTCTCTGTCTATCCAGAGCCATGCTCGCCCTTATCTGATGCCCGTCGCTGAGCAGTGCTTATTTTCTCAACAGATGGGGAGATAATCCATGCCAATCTTCGGGAGCTTCGACCCTTTGGCCTATTCCAGTTGTATGGGGGTGGGGAGGGTGGAGGTAGTCTAACCTGTTGCAGGGTCATGTGGGGGTGTTTCAAATGGACATGCACAACCAAATCACGTTATTGACATAGGTCTACAAACACTGATGGATTGGTGTACATGTTAGTAACCTCCTCAACTTCGTACTATCCAGCCTCTCTAGCTCATTCTGTGGGCTCCAGGATCACACACTTGTTATACACTACAATGATGCAACGGTAACATTCATTAGTAGAAGCCATTTAAGTAAACCACCTGGGACCCCCCAAAAATATTTTGGGGACGTCCCTGGGGGTCCCGGTCCACAGGTTGAGAACCACTGGTCTACTGTACAACTAGCGCCGGAGAAGCTCCAGTATGAGTCTCGCTGGACTACATGACGCATGCAGGCAGTGAAAAATGACAAATCACTCTTTTGAGTCCAGCACTTCGCAGGCTCGGCTCGGCTCCAAATTGAAGTTTTACAGAGCTCTGCTGGTGACACAAAGCAAACCTTAACCCATTCAATCCGGGAACCCATCTCTGTCATTTTAGATTTCTTTGGCTATTCAACAATAGCAGATCATATACAACGCCGTGCTATGAGCTTGTAGATCGGCTATTTTTGAAAAAAATTGAAAATATATTTTCAAACTCAAATTTTTGCTTCTGGGGGGGTCCCTGGAACAACATATTTTGAGATGGGGGGTCCGCAGGCCAAGTACATATAATTTTGGATGGTCCTTGACATGAGAAAGTTTGAGAACCACTGATATAGCAACATATTTTTTTTTAACTGTGACATTTTTTAACTTTTTAACTTTTTTAACTGGATTTTCATGATTTTTCGAAAATAGCCAAATAAATCTTAAAAAATGGCACACAGATGCGTTCCCGGTCTTAATGGCTTAAGGCGTACTGAAAAGAAGAAACCACAAAGGGCAGCCCACAGTCCCATTAACACTGTATCCCATAAACACTGTGGCCTAGAATGAAAATTGCTGATTAATAGCAGGTAGACATTAAAAAGCTGGGGCAGGTTTGAGGGGCGCCAGCTGCGGCATGGGCGCCTTGTTGCGCCGGTAAATCACAAAGCCAGGTTCACAGGGTCACATAAGACATCTGGGGTACGATAAGAGTCGCCATATATAAATCCTTCACCACTCAAACTGCCATGTAAGTCTCTAAAACCAGACAAATACACAATGATACGCAATGAGCGATAAAGATGAGTCACACCCCCACATCCACCCCCTCCCCAGCAGTCGTAAAAGCTTGCCCAGTGGGATTTTTTACTGGGGGAAATTATTTAGGCATGAACGGTAATATCCCCATTAAATTTTATGGATTCAATTACCTCACAGGCTCTCACTTCTTGTACTGACTGACACAGTTCAAACCTGTGTAGAGAATTACACAAGATTTCCATTATTGCGGCAGAAGAACGTGCAGTTTGTGCAGTTAGAGAACTGTTCTCTCAACATGCTGAAGGCAGTCATTTTCAGTGATTGGGGGAAACTGTCACATTTGGAGCCAATCATGCTAATGATAATGTGTTCAATTAACGATCATTCCCAGCGTGAGAAGCCATTCTTCTCATATTCACACACATCCCCACTACACTTGGGAGGAGGATGCTAGAGGATGCATGATAGAAGTGCACGTAAATGATAGAACTACTCCAAGTAAGAATTGCTCTGTGCAGGAGAATTGAATCTCGACATCGGCTTTGTTGAGTTATTTTTCCGTCACTTCACTGTCTGTTCTTTTAAAAAACGTGTAGCAAATCATAAGTACCCCCCCCCCCCCACTCCCCCCCGCCCACCCACACACACACTCACACACCTTGTGTTGTGCGTTGTGGACTCCACCAAACATCGGCTTCACAGTGAAAACCAGCTGTTTGTAGTGTCTACCAGTTTGACACGTGCCTTAAAGGAAGCCATTTATTATTAAAGGACATCAGGCTGTGCACCAGAGTTGGCAGGTGCTGTTTGGGTAGGACTTTGAGCTATAAACAAGGGGCCCCGAGGCATGGACTGAACGGGTGCAGAATTGCCTACAACCACAACAAGCGAGGGGGGACGGGGGGGTGGGGACGGGGTGGATCTAAAGTCACCTCTGGGAGAACTCTCCGAGGAGGAGCACGGCAGAGAGAGAGGTCACTGTGTACACAGGAAGGTCGCCCCGGCTCGTGGACAACATTCCTGATGATGAAGTGCACACGACA
Organism: Gymnoscopelus braueri; assembly: GCF_963280865.1. NCBI lineage: Eukaryota > Metazoa > Chordata > Actinopteri > Myctophiformes > Myctophidae > Gymnoscopelus > Gymnoscopelus braueri. The sequence continues at coordinate 37,784,087 of NC_137609.1, forward strand.
AAAAAAAAAGAAAGAAGAAGAGAAGATTTGGCACCGTCAGGTCTGTGAGTCCACAGGGAGCAAAATGAACAAATAAAAAAAAGAATAAATAAATGTCTTATTAGAGGCTCAAAGGAGAGGTTATAGGCAGAAATACAGGAACTAATACAACAGCAAAAACCAGTGTTGATTTCGTCGACTAAAACTATGACGAAAAATTTTCGTCGACTACCTTTTTTCACTGACGAAAACTAAATAAAAACTAAATAAAAACTAAGCTACGAGGACTAAAAATAAGACTAAATATACTGACAATTTCGCCAACAAATAAAAACTAGACTAAAATTTTAGGGAGTCATTTTATGTTTGGTTGCGCTTGGGTGTTGCGGTCTGAAAATAGCAGATCTACAAGCTCGCAACGCGAGCTCGTAGATCGGCTATTCTCAGCATGCAACCAAGTGTAAAATCAGCCATTACGACGCCATCACGGCACCGCCAAAATACATTATAGTCCACTAAATCTACTGTAGATTTAGTCGACTATAATCTTATGATATTTAATCGACTAAAACTAGACTAACAGTAAAACATTTCAGATGACTAAAATATGACTAAAACTAAATGGAATTTGATTCAAAAGACTATGACTAAAACTAAATAAAAATATGCTGTCAAAATCAACACAACAGCAAACAGTGCAGTGGCAGGTACAGTTGACAAAGACCATTTCCTCACTTGTTTGGAAAAGATGATTAAAATTGATTTGTCACGTCCGTAGTGGGAGTACATTAAATTGCAGTTCTCTCTGTCGCTAAATGATTGGCCGGGCCGGCCGCCACACTCCAACCGAACAAGAACTGTTTTATAGGCTTCGGAAGGGGCTTGCTGACCAGAAGGTCTAGAGCCCGCCTATACTGTATCCCGTAATTGCCAACACACATACATACAGTAACATACATACAAGCACACAGGTCGTTTCCACATCATCTCTAATCCTCTTCCATATCCTCTCTAAAAGTGGCTACAGAAATGCACCAGTTCCACCAGTCGCTAGCCTGTAAATAAATAAAACTTGATTTTCGACTCTATTTAGCAATGGCTCACACCGCCACATGACGAGAATGACCAGATTTGTGTTTTCAGTGGTTTTACGACAGAGGGCGCTCTTCCGCAGCCTGTGGATGATCCCAGTATCACCCAAGAAGAAGAGTAAACCCAGAAATCACGTGATCACAACAAAATGAAGCGGGTTTCGTCTAGTGTTATAGCATTGATAAAAGTCAAATTTTCTCTGCTTTCTGTTGTTTTGGGGGAAAACAAGCCACATTCAACTGCCCATATCTATGATTGTTCGAGACCCCCGCACGTGTAATGAGGCGATCGCCGGGTGGATCGCTGTGAAAAATAATATTCTTATGATTTTTCAAAGGTTAGCAAAAACTCTCGGAACCGCCGGCAGTGGCTTGACACTTTTCTGAAAAACTCTGGCAGTTAAAGAGTTAATTGAGATCCCAATGTCAACAATGCCATGAATGAACGTTCGGGACCTTTGGATGCCCTCCCTCCAGTGCAGTGGTGGAAAAAGTACTCAAATGTTTTACTTAAGTAAAAGTATCAATACTGCAATGTAAAAGTATTGTTACAGGTAAAAATCCGGAATTAAAAATGTACTTGAGTAAAAGTACAAAAGTATTGGTATCAAAATGTACTTAAAGTACCAAAAGTAAAGAAACAAAAATGTTTGAAAATAGCCGATCTACAAGCTCACAACGCGTCGCGATGCGACACGTTGTGAGCTTGTAGATCGTCTATTTTCAAATAACCTTGGTATAAAATAGGGCTAAAGTGGTTTATGTGCGTTTTATAATGTAATAATTTAAATCTGCAAAGTAACTAGTAACTAAAGTTTTCAAACAATTGTAGTGGAGTAAAAGTACAATATTTGCCTCTGAGATGTAGTGGAGTAGAAGTAAAAGTATTGAGAATTGGAAATACTACAGTAAAGTGTAAGTACCTCAAGATTGCACTTGAGTACAGTACTTGAGTAAATGTACTTTGTTACTTTAAACCACTGCTCCTGTGTAGGCAAGAGTTGGGTGAGTCACTGTAGGGGAAAAAAAAAAAAAAAAGGGGGGTGGGGAAAGAAGGGGAAAAAAAGTAAGGCCCAAGGCAGAGAACATGATATGCTTCTCCACTCCCCCAGTGGTCACTCAACCATGGGTGATAGTTTCCAGAGTACAAGAGTGCCGTGAAGCCCTCTGTGACCTACAGTATAATGGGACAGGTCTTTAATCTCCCGTTTCGCTCCCCCAGATAGTGTTGTCTCACTAAGTGCCACAAGTCTGTGTTTGGATGTACAGTATAACACCCTCTCTAACCCTTTAAGAACGGGAGAAGCATCTGTGCCATTTTTTTATTTGCGCTAAACACTTTGACTATTCAAAAATACCGGTACAGAGTGCCGTGCTACGAGCTTGTAGATCTGCTATTTTTGAGAAATCGTGAAAATTTGTGCAAATCTTTGAATATATATATTTTTAAAGCGAACATTCGTAACTCAAATCTTTGCTTCTGGGGGTCCCTGGATCTAAATATTTTGAGATGGGGGTCCGCGGCCAAATACATATACATTTTGGGGGTCCTTGACATGAAAAGGTTTGAGAACCACTGATATAGTAACATACGTTTTTTCATAAAACTGTTAGGATTTAGAAGACATTTTGTAGAATGGGCCTCAGGTCTTACTGGGCTAATAAGACTTGTCTCCTCCAACGGCAGCTTGGGAGCGCTTGCACGGCATGGGGTCTGGCTGCTCTTTCTCCCAGATGGGCTGCTGGTCTAGTGTGCTGTCCAGTGGTGGAAAGTAACTAAGTACATTTACTTAAGTACTGTACTTAAGTACAATTTTGAGGTATGTGTACTTTACTTGAGTATTTCCAATTTCCAGTACCCCACTACATCTCAAAGATGTAGAGACAAATATTGCACTTTTACTCCACTACATTTATTTTAAACCTTTAGTTACTAGTTACTTTGTAGATTTTGATTATTATTACAAAACTTACATTAACCACTTCAGCCCTATATATTTCGACCATTTGAAAATAGGCGATCTACAAGCGCGCGCATTCTGAGCTTGTAGATCTGCTATTTTCAAATGATTTGTATACCTTTTAAAACTACTTTCTGCATAATGAGAACTTTTACTTTTGGTTCATTAAGTACATTTTAATGCCAATACTTTTGTACTTTTACTCAAGCACATTTTGAATTCCAGACTTTCACTTGCAACAGAGTATTTCTATATTGCAGTATTGATACTTTTACTTAAGTAAACAATGGGAGTACTTTTTCCCACCACTGGTGCTGTCCAGTCAACACCGGTCTCCAGTTTCCACATGAAATCTCTGAACAAGTCCCGCTGTTTCACCTGGAGGCTCCCCCCATCAGTCAACGGTAATGGATCCCCCCCCGAAACCCAAAATCCATACAGAGACAGCGAGTCTCAACCTACAGGTACATCATAAGTTCTATATGATGCCTTAGGCATTAAAACCCACACAGTGCAGCAAACATAATAATTCTCTGCTCTGGTGTGAAGGAAAGTCGGAGCAAAAAAAAAGAGGGTTTTTTTACAGCGCAGTAAAAATGTGGTGTCAGAAATTGAAAGAGGGGTGATCCATTTACTTTTGCCAGGGATTACTGCAGGTCCGTTTAGTACAATCTGTGGCAATCAGGGAAGGAAAAATGTACCCACCCCCCCTTCCTGCTATACCCTCGGCCATCATGTGAACCCAGCAGTGGTGTAAACTAAGTACATTTATTCAAGTACTGTACTTGAGTACAATTTTGAGGTACTTTTACTTTAATGGAGTATTTCCAATTGTCTGTACTTTTCCTTCTAACTCCACTGCATCTCAGAGGCAAATATTGTACTTTTACTCCACTACAATTATTTGAAAACATTAGTTACTAGTTACTTTGCAGATATAAATTATTACATTACAAAACATACATTAACCAATTTAGCCCTATTTTATACCTGGGCTATTTGAAAATAGCTGATCTACAAGCTCACAACGACAACGCGTTGTGTCGCGACGCGTTGCGAGCTTGTAGATCGGTAGCCCTGAAACATGACTGTCATACCATGACAGTCATGGTGCCGAGTCCCCCTGGTCTAAAGTTGTGTTCGATTTTTTCACATTGCCATCTCTCACATAAACATAAACGTTCAGATTTCAAATATAAAGTGCTTACCACCGAGCCACGGATGTTACAAGGCGATGCGGACCGCGATGAGTACCCGTATCTCCCGTATTGTTCAATAAAAAGCATTTTAATCCCATCGCCGGCCATTTTCTTTTTTTGATTTTTTTTGTTTTGTAATGTATCAGAGTGCAATACACCTCCCAACCATTAGTGTCGCATGGTTGAAAGTATCGGAGACAATTTGGAGAAAATGGCCGGCGATGGGATTAAAATGCTCCGGAGAGATGCCCCGACAGGTAAATGACGTCTCTGAAGAAATACCCTCCCACCACCATGGCAACAGTCACTGCACCATAACAACAGACTGCACCATTATTCTTCATTCATACACTACTTTTTCTACATATCTCCATGGCTTGCTTATTTACGACTTAACCAGACTCTCGCTCTCTCCAGCGGTGGAAGAAGTACTCACATTCTTTACTTAAGTAAAAGTAACTATACCATAATCTAGAAATACTCAAGTCTGGTATTTACTTGAGTAAAAGTACAGTAAGTATTGCCATCAAATAATATTTAAAGTACCAAAAGTAAAATGACTCATAATGCAGAATGTCCCATTTCACAAGTTGTATGAAATGTATAAAAATCTTTTGAAAAATAGCAGATCTATCGCATTGTGATATGTTGTGATTTTGTAGATCAGCTATTTCCAAATAGCTGAAGTATATATAAGGCTAAAGTGGTTAATGTATGTTTTGATACAAATCTACAAAGTAACTAGAAACTAAAAGTTTTCAAATAATAGTGGAGTAAAAGTACTATGTTTGCCTCTGAGATGTAGAAGTAAAAGTATTGAAAATTGGAAAAACGACAGTATAGTCAAGATACCTAAAATTTGTACTTAAGTACAATACTTCAGTACATATACTTAGCTACTTTACACCACTCTCTCGCTCTCTCTTCCTATCTTTCATTCTGTTTCCCTCAGCCCTGCTTCAGCAAATCCCCACAGCTAAATGCTTTAGCCCAGAAATCTAATGGAAGTGATTTGACTTCAGATTAATAGGGCTGACATAGGCAAAATGTGGGATCGCTCGGCAGCGTGCACATTATGCTAAACACACTGGGGCAAGGGAGCCTGGGGGATTGAGGTATTTGGTGACACCAGCTGGAGAGCTCAACACAAAAACACTTCTATCTATGAAATCTAAAAATGTGCCACTGGCAGTGGGGGGGAAAGTACTCATATTTTTTACTTAAGTAAAAGTATCAATACTGCAGTGTGTAAATACTCTGTTACAAGTAAAAGCCCGGTAATCAAAATGTACTTGAGTAAAAGTACAAAAGTATTGGCATCAAAATATACTTAAAGAAGCAAAAAAAGTACTCATAGTGCAAAATGTTTCATTTCACAAGTTCAAAATGTATAAACATCTTAATGTATATTTTGTGATAATAATCTAAATCTGCTAGGTAGCTAGTAACTAAACTGTCAAATAATTGTAGTGGCGTAAAAGTACAATATTTGCCTCTGAGATATAGTGTAGTAGAAGTAAAAGTATAGAAAATGGGAAATACCCCACTAAAGTAAAAATACCTCGAAAGTGTACTTAAGTACAGTACTTGAGTAAATGTACTTAGTTACTTTACACCACTGTCCACTGGTATAGACAAGATGTAGACAAGCTGAAATAAAAAATATGTTTTTCACCCTTTTAGAGCATATCTGCGGTCATCAATTACTGCCTGTCAACAAAAACACCACGCATCATTATTTCAGCAGGTATTAACAAATCTGATCCAATAATCTCCTGACATGCACCCGTCAATCAATCACAGGACTCCAGTTCATTATACTAGACTAGAGGGTGGTGCTATTGAATGTCAATGAATAAGGCTGTCGACTCCAGTTGTTAGAAACAACGTCTTTTTAAAGTTACACTACGATGTTTCTGAAAACATTTCAGGCGGGAAATAGGCAATGCAACAACAGACACTTAACCCATTAACTCATTGGGTGCCAGAGTTATTTCAGATTTTTAGCTGTTGGCTGCCAGAGATTTTTAATTGAAAAACAAAAAGTACTCAGGAGCCGAGATACAGAATTTTAAAGTTTTAAGTTAACAAGGAAGTGGATAGGAGTCTAGATCTTCAACTAATCATATCTCCTAGGTCTTAGGGTCAAAAAATTTTTTCATTAGAACGCATTAACGCGATCTTGGCGGCCAAGCGCACTATTTATTAGATCGCATTAATGCGTTAATGGCGGCCAACCTAGAACGCATCTGTGTCATTTTTTGATTTTAGCTAAAAAGCATTATTTTACACTTTGGCTATTTTTTTAAATACTAAAGCCAGTCGTCCATACATAGTGGCATTGATTTCAAAGAGCTCCGTGATGTGCTGCAAATCCTGTGGAAATGCTTCGCCAAGATGGTCAAGGAAAGAAATGTTGTACTTTTAATTGGATAATTTAACATATATATGTATAATGTATGTATACATTATACATATATATACACATGTATAATCTCATATCTAATTGAGTAACATTAAGTCATGTAACAGTACTGTCCTTCCACTTGAGGATATTCTAGTACGGTACTCCTGACAATACCCAACTGCTCTAGAGCAGTGGTTCCCAAACGTTTTAGCTAGCTCAAGACTCAAAAGAGAAATGTAATGTTTCACCGGGACTCAAACTAGTGAAAATAGCATATCTACAAGCTCACTACACGTCACAATGTGGCACTTTTCTTTTTTACATTTATGGAATTTCTTTTCAAAAATGTTTTACATTTCTTTTACATTTCTAAAAATGTTAGATTCTTTTCGTTCAAATTTTTGAAAATCGTAAAATGTTTTCGTTGTAAACGAAAACAAAAAGGGAAATTGACTCGTGACCCATAAAAATGGCTCCGCGACACAACATCGGGTCCCGACCCACTGTTTGGGAAACAAAGATGTCACTGTGAGACTTGTAAGGTAACTTGGGCGTAGACACGACTAAAGTGGCATCATGCAACTATGACTAATTGTCCAAGGTCCAATTAGGGTGGGTGAATATGGGGGGTTCATAAATTACCTCACTTTTTTAGTTAACAGGATTAGGGTTGCTGCCTAGTGCAGACACATGCCTTCATATGAAGCCCAAATGCGGCATTGTTCAGCTCACACACTATATAAATATTATATTGTGTTTTCCCAGAACCAGGACATGACTGCCTTTGGGGATGTTCTATAAATACTTCCTGACAAGCGCTACATGGCTTTTAGGGCCCTCTGTGAATTCATTTGGCTTGCTGCGTTCTTCTGCAGCTCCGAGCAAGAAGATCTGTGGTGCATCAAGCTTCACTGTGATTTCATCTCATTCACATTTTTACATTCCAAAATGCCCAGTGACACAGTTCCATGTGGAATGCACCGTAGGGAGGGTGGAGTGAGGTTCTCTGCAAAAACGAGGTTGGGCGGAACCGGATTAATAGTGGAACTAGATAGAAAAACAAACCAAGTCATATTGATTGGCCATCTCCTGAAAAGGTTTGGGTAATTCGGTACACTTTGGCTATTCAAAAATAGCAGATATACAAGCTCATAGCGCGGCACCGAGTGCCGCGCTACGAGCTTGTAGATCTGCTATTTTTGAAAAATAGTGAAAATGTGTGCAAATCTCTTTGAATATATATTCTTTTAAAGCGAACATTTTTAACTACAATATTTGCTTCTGGGGGTCCCTGGAACAACATTATTGAGATGGGGGTCCGCGGCCAAATACAATACAATTTTGGGGGTCCTTGACATGAAAAGGTTTGAGCACCACTGATATAGAAACATACGTTTTTCAGAATAAATTGTGAGTCCTTCACACTGCATTAAAAAGATAGCGTGCCCATATGTTTTATGATATGGTGCTTGTGAAACGGTGCCAGGAGAGCGTCGTTATCAAGCTGGTTCTGTAAAGTATGTGTTAAATAGCTCTATATTTCAATAATAATCATTGCTATATATATATAGTATGTTTATTCAGTAACAGGGGTTTTCCCCATCGTTTCAGCTCTTTAGTAAACAGAAAATAAACGTTCGGGTCGGGATACTAATTTAATCCAATCAGGAGAGAAAACTCATACAGGATGAACATGAAATTGGAAGTGAAATAAATGAGCAGACAACATTGGAACTGGAACACAATAAAATCGAAGCTGATAAATGGGTTCTCTCTCCTGATTGGAAATTGGTGTCCCACCTGAAAATGTGCAGTAGTTTCTGTTTACTAAAGTAATGTCAATCTGTTACTGAATAAACAAACCCTAGCAATTACTATTAAAATATAGAGTTTTTATGTTTTAGCAAAATATGTTTTGTTGTGGTTTTAACCTTTAAAGCTGCACTATGTAAGTACTTTCCACTTCTACCCAGGATTTGAACCCGGTGCTGAAGTGTTTACCATTGAGTTAAAAGAGCCTGGATGCTTGCTCAGGGGATAAATTGCATCTTGACCATCAGGTCAAAATCCGTGTCAGATCCTGTGTCTAGGTGAGACATGACCTTTGACACAATCTAAATGTCTCAATAGAACAGCAGGGAGACAAAATGCAACCACCCCAATAGTATACGTTATATTGCATTAACATACTCTACCATACAGATTGGACAAAATTACATTTATTCATAAAAAAATAAAAAAGTTACATAGTGCCACTTTAACAAGCCCACAAGCACACATGAATAAACCATCTTTATGTTCAAGTAACCACGGTAATTCAAATGGCTTTTTCTGGAGCCGTCGTGAAGCAAGGACTCAAGAGAAATTATGCATCGCATCACACACAAATTTCTTCTAAATCGGCCATACGCTCAACATTAGCATAATCAGACACAAGACACAACTGGCATGCAATCACAGCTCACTGCTTTACCCTCTCAAATCATTTAATGACCAGGTCCCCACAGGAGGATAGATTTAAGCCATCATTATCTGCCAAAAGGTGCATTGTGGTTGCTGGAATCTGTCACGACTGATTCAGATTTTATTTATTTATGCATGCATTCAAATGGCCTCACTTTAAAATGGAATCCATTTTGAAATCTTTTTTTGCTTTCACCTACTTGGTATTAATAGAGCAACCACAGCTGTGGAAAAACACCCAACACCATCGACAGGGTGGCCTATAAGGTAATGGCAGTGAAGGGGAAGGAGAATAATATTATACGGAATATATGAGGAAAATAAGAAATGCAAATCCTGCCGTCAATAAGTGAAACCCAATGGGCAGAAATGTGTCAGGCATATAAGCATCAGTTCTGCAGGATCCTGAAGTACCACGAGGGAGGAGGATATATAGTGTCATCTTGGTTAGTTTGACTCATCTGAATCCGATATTTCTCCAGTGCTGTCCCAGTGCAGCAGTGGAACTCTGACCCAAATGCTCTCCCCGGGCTGACCTATAAAGAAAACATTGGCTCACTGTTCCTGCCAATGAATTTATCAGATGCGGCCACTGCAGCAGAGACAAGCAACGTCGTATAGAAGGAAGTGGAAGCTTTGTTCTCAGTCTCGGGGGTCCAGATAGAGCATACATGGGCAACTGGCGGCCCGGGGGCCACATGCAGCCCCCACCTTCACTTAACCCATTGAGACCTGAAGCCGATTCTACATGTCTCCTAAATCTCAACAGTTTTCTGAAAAACGTATGTTTCTATATCAGTGGTGCTCAATGTTTTTCATGTCAAGGACCCACAAAATTATATGTATTTGGCCGCGGACCCCCGTCAAAATATTTTGTTCCAGGGACCCCCAGAAGCAAAGATTTGAGTTAAAAATGTTCGCTTTAAAAGTATATTATGTTCAAAGATTTGCACACATTTTTATGATTTTTCAAAAATAGCAGATCTACAAGCTCGTAGCGCGGCACTCGGTGCCGCGCTATGAGCTTGTATATCTGCTATTTTTGAATAGCCTAAAGTGTAAAATAATGCTTTTTAGCTCAAATCTAAAAATGACACAGTTCCAGGTACTAATGGGTTAATGCGGCCCACAGGTTAATATCGGAATACTGATATATTATTGATTCCAGCTGTTATTCCAAACACAACACAACCCGCTTTAATTACTTCAGTCTATATTAGTAGCTTAATGACTATTACAATTTCATCTTTTTTATGTCCAATGTATTTGTATTTAAGGTCATACAGTTTAAGTCTAACTAAATGCATTTGAAATAAAAAAAAACTTTTCAGGATTCCAATTCAAAAATGGCAAAAAAGAATCAGGATTCCAATTCAGAAATAGCAAAAATAGCAGATCTACAAGCTCAAAACTGCGACGTGTTTTGAGCTTGTAGATCTGCTATTTTTGCGTGACATAGAATGGCCCGACAGTGTATGCAATGTGGCCCTCTGGAGTGTGTGGGGAGATATAGATATATCATCAAAGTTGCCCACCCCTGGTCTATATTGTATCGACCCATAAAACAATTTGTAATGAACATTATAGCTTTGGTATGATTATGAGATCTATATTCAATATCTACAAGACATGCACATGTCTTTGTAAGCCCACCATGGTGGTATCCCAGCCCACGGTGAGCTGGGAGGTGTCTGCGAGTTCAACCATATGGCAGAGTGTGTTGGACAGAGTGGCACTAGTAGGCTCAATGTATTATTTACATTATGATGAAGCTGCTGCCCGTGTTGCTACCTTATACAAGTAAACACAGGGAAATAAACATCCTTGTGCAATTCAAAAACGTTGACACGCTGAGACGGCACCAACGGCCATGGGATTTTCATTTAAACCAACGTATTTTCACAGAATAACACCGTTTTGCAATATCATTACAGTCTGAAACTATATTTTTAGCTTTGCTTCGATGGGGTTTGAAGACAGGGCAAGGCAATTACTTACTATAGTATGCACGATGACACACACAGATCTACAGTACAGCAAACCTCTCTGGCACGTCTGCAAAGTCATATTTTCCTATAGAACAGAGTGGCGAATGGTCTCTATAATTTACTCAAAGACTAAGTACCTGCATTAGGTTATACTGGGTTCCTGTAGTTTCACAACCGCAAATGCAATCGTGATGGGTGTTAATTTGGGACCCTGAGTGAATCACAGAGACTTGGCCATTCTAGTACACTTTAATCATATGCATTAATGAGTTTCAGTTAACGGCCATAAAAATTCAAATAAACCATACAAAGATGGCACATTGGACACCACTTCAAAGCCAACAGCCAGTTAGAGACCAGTAAGGAACTGGACATTTAAAGTAACACTGTAAGTAGTGATCGTAGTGAAGAGAAATACTCCATCCAGGCCAACAGTGCATGATAAGAAAAACAGAAAAGGGCTACAGTTAACAGTCTCTCAATAAGTATGGGGGCTCATTAGCTCTTGAAATGGGCCCCCAGATGCTTACAGTCTCCACTGGTATCTTCATAACTTGTTAAACAATTCTGAAACACAATTTAGAAGAATCCGGCATAGTGTTGCCATTGCTATGGGTACAGACAGTGAACTTAATCAGTGGCACCGCACAAATGATTTTATGCAAAGCACATCGTCCGTGTTAGAATTTCCTGTCCACAGTTGTGTAGTATGAATTATTTATTCCATTGCACACCGTCTTAATAGCGGCTTCTTATACATTCCCAGTGACATGTGGTTTGATGGTTCACTTGTGGGGTTTTGGGTTCAGTGCTTATTTTCCAGGCAGCTTGGAACGCTGAGAGTTAGGACAATTCTTTCTGGCTCAGAATCACAGCACACTTTCAAACCTGGTGGAGTTTATTAATTAGTTATGCAACCATGTTTGGTAACCTGGGGATAACTGTCAGGCCCAGTCTCATACCACCTGGGCTCATTTCACTAAACTATCCAACCTACGTCCGACTCAGAATAAATGTATGGATGTTGTTGATGTTAGGGCAAATATGTTGTTCGCTTAGCAGAGGTGTTAAGTGTTAATATCTAAGCAAAAGGAAGCATGCCTGCATGACAGCTGCTGCTATACATTCAGTTATAACCCCACACCTCAACTCCCCCAAAAGAAGATTTTTGAAAGAAAAATGATTGAATTGATTCCTTACATGTCTGTCATCGCAGATATCTTGTTTTGTAGGTTAACCCATTAAGAAGCTGATTAAAAAAAATTCTTCTAAATCCTAACAGTTTTCATAAAAAACCTATGTTTCTATATCAGTGGTTCTCAATCTTTTTCATGTCAAGGACCCCCAAAATTATATGTATTTGCCTGCGGAGCCCCATCCTTCAATATGTTGTTCCAGGGACCCCCAGATGCAAAGATTTGAGTTTAAACAATTTTTTTTTAAACAATTTTTTTAAAGAAATAGCAGATCTACAAACTCGTAGCGCGGCACTCGGTGCCACGCTACGAGCTTGTAGATCTGCTATTTTTGAATAGCTGAAGTGTAAAATAATGCTTTTTTAGCTAAAATCAAAAAATGACACAGATGCGTTCCAGCTCTTAATGGGTTAACCCTGGAGTGAACCTCTCTGCTAAGAAATCCATCCAGAAATGTTATGGTGCTTCATGTCAAAATATTGCCTCTCATATCACAATCACATGACCGTTGGAGCACCAAATCAATTCATTTCTACAGATCATTTGTACATTCGGGACGTAACATGATAGCGTGCATATCTTCAGCCTAATGCAAAATTAAAATTAGGTTCCGACGGGGTTTTTTTTTTTTTTTTTGTGGCTCAGTAATAGGGTACGTCTTTCTTTCACCCCTTCCATTGCCTTAGGGAGCAATTAAAAAATAATATGAATGATATTGTCTCTCCTCTACTGCATACACAATAGCTCTGCACGGGCCATGTGGTTTCATGGACTAATCTAAGAATGCAAGAAATAAAAGGGGCCTAATCTGCTTTCCGTTATTAAAAACAGGAGCCCTCACTGCGGGCCCTTTGCCCCTTCCGGTAGCTTTATCAAACATACAGCATCTCAATGGGACCAAATTGAACCATGGGTCCCAACGGGGCTGATATCTTTTGGTCATTAAAGGGACCCCCCCCCCCCCTCCTCCTTCTCTGAATAAAGAATAGTTTGTCATGTCCGGCTGCAAAAAGCAGAGAGTAAAATGCAGTCTGATTCTGCAAAGGTCAGCTTGTCTTCCATCACCCTCCCCCCGCACACACTTTTCTCTCCTCACATACCCAATTCCATTTCCTAGGAATAAAATTTAATTAATCCCATTACCAATTGTGAAATTCAATTTATAAAATCTAAAGGAATTAAATGAAGAAAGCATCTTTGGTAGCCCACGGGCATTAACTGTGTCAAGATGACGGATTAGGGGTCCCATTACTCACGATTTGTTATTCAATAAATCATTAATGTGTTCTATGAATAAACCGCGGTGATGGACAAGAGTTCGGGAAAAAAGTGCGAGGCTGTGTTGCTGATGCATCGCATCCTGTGTGTCAGCGTACGCATGCCCAGTATAAGCCACGCGTTCTACACAAACATCCCTGATGCATAATGAATGGCTTCTGAGTGTTGACAGATCACTCGCAGATCTTCAAGACAAGCCTTTCGATTTAAACAATGTGGTCCTTTAGCCCTTCAACCGCTGAAATGTGGGGCCGTGTCGTGTGTTCATGCAGCACTTTGCAAGCAAATCAAGAATCTAAACGAGCCGATTGTGTTTCATGTCTACCGTCACAGGCAGTATTTCCAGGGGGGGGGGGGGGGCATGTCATCCACTCAACGCCAGTTCTTTTATTTAAACACTTTGAGTGACGTTGGACGCTGTGTTTCGCGAGACTCTGATGTAAAGTAATCCGAATGGATGCTGTAAACTCGCAATGCGCACAACGACTGTTTAAATATACCAAAAAGCAATGCAAGTTGTTAGTTTTGAAGGGTAGACCAAGTGGCTGACCATGATTTAATTTTCTTGTTGAAAGGTGATGGTGAAAGCTATGTCTTTTGGAGCCACAGTAAGCACACGATAGAAAAACCTCCTGCTTAACAAGTCTGCATGTGACACGTTGCCATATCAAACGCTCTGGCGGTAGAGAGGTTTGTGACACGCGGCGGACTTGCATTGAGCCCAGGCAGTAGTACTGTATCTCCCATCTCGGTATATCTCTAAGGTCCCATTAAAAGAAAACCCCGGAGTGTCACCGTTAGCAGGGGAGTTGGACAGATGAAACGAGGTGGAGAAGAAGCAGTGACTGTGCGCGTGCTACCGAGCTGCCGCAGTGTTGACTACCAGTTGATCAAGGCATCTCTCCTCCCACCTCGTTTTGTATTCTTATTCTCTCTCTCTCTCTCTCTCTCTCTCGCTCTCTCCTTCTCTGTGACGCTTCCTCAAGGCATCGTGATGCATCACTGTGGGAGTCTGGGTGTTACCCCTAGCAACCAGCAGCATAGAGACAACAACTCTAAAGAAAGCATCCCAAGCATCCCTGTGCTGTGTGCTGTGTCTGTGGTGCTCACATGGCTTACTAAGTAAGCAGTGCCAGGGTCAGGGTTGCCAGATCTGCTTATTATAATTTCCCCGCAAGATTATATTTGAAAATAGCAGATCTACAAGCTCACAACGCGTCGCATCGCGACTTGTTGTGAGCTTGTAGATCGGCTATTTTCAAATGATGCATATGTTAAAGTGCTCATGTGGCCCATAGTCGCTTCATTTGGGCTGGTTTTCCTAGACCTGGTTGCTTGTTTCTCCCACAAAATCTGGCAACACTGCTCAGGGCCCACAAATTGCTCAATGACAACACAGCAACGAAAAACACAGAGAAAACAAATCTCAAAGTGAGCTAAAGTTGAGAGAGGCACAAATTGAACACACTTGGACGAGAACCAACTGAACGGGAAAATATCTGACCACCGGCAAAAGTGGTGTCCAGGAAAAAAGGAAATGTGAGAAAGAGCTCACTGCATCCCTGTCAATAAATCAGAAAGGCTTTCTGTAATGGTAATGAAGCACAGGCCAAAGTATGGGAGACGGCTGTGCGCTGGACGGCTCTGGCTTAGAAACAGTGGTGTAAAGACGAGACGTTTTAAAGCACCATGAGGAAATGAGTCTCTGGGTCTGAGCCCATAATTCTCTCACAGGTCACTCAATCAACCTCATCGTCTGTTAATAAAAGCCTGTAATGATGAGCCGTGATTATGCATTACAGCACCTCCACAATCGTCTATTTCGCTTAACGAAAATGGCAAAGCCAAAAGAGGGGCTTCAATTTCCGTCGTCGTTAATTTAGTCATAAAATGGGAGATCGTTTAACGCTAGCCCTGCTACCCTAGATGTTAACAAGGTTTTCCTCATGCACACACATGAATACATAAAAATACAGTACACACAAAGCGCTTTCACAAATACACAGACACACAAACACAGTACAGACCAGGGGTTCCCAAAGTTGGGGTCGCGAAATTATTTTGGGACATACAAAATATTAAAAACATAATAATAATACAAAAAAATCAACAGAATGAATGAAATACAATCTAAAAATTATTACAAATAGTACATTTCACCCATCTCATTAGGTACTGTAAATGTGATTGATTGAATTCTATATTAACAAGATTATTAAAAGTCATACTAAAATACATTACAAACACGCACCGTACGTGCAAGTTTTTGTGCATCAGGGGTTCGGTGGGGTCGCGAGTCAATGGCCGCATTATTTTGAGGTCGCGGGCTGAAAAGTTTGGGAGTTTCTTTTTTCCATATTATTGTTGTTTATCACTGTTACTATGCTACAGTACAATGTCTTATGTATCTGCACACAACACAACTATAAAGAAACTTGAAGAGAACCCCCTCTCCACCCCCTTCCAACCCCCCTGCCCTGGTCACGTTCCAGGCAGAAAGAGCCGCCCATTGTTGTTGTCAAAAAGTCAGCCTTTAGTCACTTCCCTGCCTTTCAGACATGACACATAGCCACACACACACACACACACACCGCAGACCGCAAGAAACAGAGCGTCATCTCTGAAATATAGTGACATTTACCATCCAGAAAGTTGATAATCATTTTTTCCCTCTCAGTATCTCATGGTAGCAGTGAGAAATGTCACACTGTGCCCGCAGGCTGTAAGTCACTCCGCTGTGTGATGACAACATCGTGTTGTCTCACGTCAGACTTGCTGAGGCCTGGACCAAAAGGAGCCTTTGATTTATTCTTATTCACATACTTCTGCTAACTTCATGATTTATGCTTTGTTGGCGTTTGAGGGTGAAGGGCATTATCCGTTCTGACTGGGGCGATTAACTGCTTAACCCATTGAGGCCTGAGGTTACGATTCTGCAAAATGTCTTCTAAATCCTAAACGGTTTTCTGAAGAACGTATGTTTCTATATCAGTGGTTTTCAAACTTTTTCATGTCAAGGACCCCCAAAATGATATGAATTTGGCCGCGGACCCCCATCTCAAAATATTTTGTTCCAGGGACCCCCAGAAGCAAAGATTTGAGTTAATGTTTGCTTTAAAATAATATATATATATTCAAAGATTTGCACACATTTTCACGATTTTTCAAAAATAGCAGATCTACAAGGTGTTACGCCACCTGTCCGTGTTATACAACATAATGCGCAACATCATATTTGCGTGTTATACAAAATAAGACCTAAGTTGTTCAGTCAGCGTTTGTCAAGCTTTGTCAAGTGTTTGTCAAGCTCTATGCTTCTGAATTAATATATGCATGCTTTTGAGAAAATAGCAGAGTAAAGCACCTAAAAGTGTTCTAGCCAACCAAAAGCATGAGCGAAACTCGAGGATAGACTAACAGTATAGTTCACACTCATTGTAAAATTGGAGTGAACTAGGCTGACCCTATATGCATTAAGAGTAGACTATCTAAAACAAGGTTCAGTGTGAATCGCCAAACCATAGAGAAATACGAAAACAAAAATCCTTCTGAACGGCTTCAATAGCACATTAAAAGAGACGATAAAACACTATGCTATTCTTAACTAAGGAATTAAGTTGTCATTCCATGCACAATTGACACAGTAGTAGCAAAAGGACATTGACTCCAGCCTAATAAGCAGCAGAAGCTTATTTTTTACACCCCACATTAAAAGCAATTCAGAGTTACAAAATGACCACTTATTGTCGTGCAGCCAGTGAAAGGTGGCCAGCAATACAGCTGCTTACAATAATGCTTCAGCCCCGATGCTCAAGGTTAACCCATTCAATCCGGCAACGCATCTGTGTCACTTTAGATTTCTTTGGCTATTCAGAAAATAGCAGCTACGAGCTTGTAGATCTGCCATTTTTGAAAAATCGTGAAAATTTGAGGAAACCTTTGAATATATATATATTTTTTCTTAAGCGAACATTTTTATCTCAAATCTTTGATTCTGGGGGGTCCCTGGAACAACATATTTTGAGATGGGGGTCCGTGGCCAAATACATATCATTTTGGGGCTCCTTGACATGAACAAGTTTGAGAACCACTGATTCTTTTTTTTTTCAAAAAACTGTTAGGATTTAGAAGACATTTGTAGAATCCCCAGAAGCAAAGATTTGAGTTACAAATGTTCACTTTAAAAAACATATGTATTCAAAGATTTGCACAAATGTGCCGCGCTATGAGCTTGTATAGTATATCTGTTATTTTTGAATAGCCAAAGACATCTAAAGTGACACAGATGCGTTCCCGGTCTTAAAGGGTTAAATAGACTTGAGGGCTGTTTGAGAGCTTGTGGGCTCGTGTCCATTCTGCTGTAGGTAAACACGAGGTCTGAAAAATTGACTCATCCATCTTCGTCGCACCCTGCCTCTGTCAGTTTGTCCGCCGCAATCATACCGAATAGCAATAATTGGCCAAAACGAAATCATTTGTTTCGTGCCTAGTTTTAGTTAACTACAATGATCATGATTAATGACATGACGAGGCATGATTAAGCCACACTTTCAGTTGGAGACTCGGTCAGTAGGAGGACATTCCACAATAAAATGACTACAAATTTCAATTGTCCAAAGCAAAACCATTGCATGGTTCATTTAGAACACTCTTATATTCTGAACGGCAGAGTATTGAAGTCAGTTAACAGCTCAACATGTAATAATGGCCGATCTATATGGCGCTTCTTTCATCGAAAGTCCTCGAAAATCCATCAAATATCCCTTTTTCTAGAAGGCTGTATATATTGCCATATTACTTCTCTTGCCATATAAAGGCCATGACACACTGGAAGTGTCACTGACACGCACACGCACACTTTGAGTGGCCTGTGTGTCTAGGTGTGTATGTGTGTGTTTTTATTGTTGGAGGAATTACGGTAATGGGTTGTTTTGGTTTAGAAGACGGAGGGATGGACCGGTGGCTTGCAGACACAGACAGAGATTTATTTGAGACGAGTTGACCTGTTATTAAGAGACCATTATTGGAGTAAATAAGCCTCCATCTGTCGTCTGGGAGTTAGATCACAGCACGGAGCTCTATGAAATCAATGCCAGCATGATGCAGTGGTGGTACATTGAGTAACTAAGTACATTGAGTACATTTTACTCAAGTACTGTACTTTTGAGGTATCTTTACTTTACTGGAGTATTTTAATACTTTAACTTCACTACATCTCAGAGGCAAAGATATGTACTTGTATCTTCATATTTGGTCCCCCTCACTAATGTTCATTATAAGATGGCACCATTTATGTCTTCTCACTCATTGGTGGGCTGTGGACAGTTCAGAAATCTGCCTTCCAATGACATCCTCTTCCACGCTAAGAGAAACTACAGCCTTTCTCTTCCTGGAAGGTTAACATGCTGAAATAGAAGCTATTGTTCCTGTATAAAAATAAAAAATAAAAAAAAATGTTTGAAATCTTGTTTGAAATGACCAAACCTGCCTACGGATGAAGTCAATGTTTCTGAACAGTCCACAACTGTGGTTGCCACTGTTGCCAGGTCTGCTTATTATAATTTCCACCCCAAGGTTTTGTTTGAAAATAGCCGATCTACAGGCTCACAACGCGCCGCATCGCGACGCGGTGTGAGCTTGTAGATCTGCTATTTTCAAATAGCTGATGCATATGTTTAAAGGGGAGCTCATGTTGCCCATAGTCGCTTCTTTTGGGCTTGTTTTCCTAGACCCGGTTGCTTGTTTCTCTCACAGAATCTGGCAACGCTGTCCACGACCCTCCTCTGAGACAGAACAGAGTGAGTAGACAGAAATTGTACCATCCTATAACGAGCATTAGTTAAGTGGGGCAATGGCTTAAGTGGTCCTTAAAGCGTTCTAAAAACGTTATATTTTTTCGCTGATCTCGTGCAGTGTTCCCCCTGCTGCGCACCGTTAGTTGAGTCAGTGACAGTGATCAAAAAATCATCTTCGTCCTATCTGCGTCCCAGGGAGATACGGTTTCATCCTAAATACATTTTGTAATTTTCCCCTGGACGGCTGTTCCTTTCCGTTAGTCTCTAGCCCTGGAATACGGCATGTGTCGAGTTTGTGTAACGTACATGGAAAACACAAGTACATTATGGCATTGTGGAATGTTTTCCTGACGTATAGTCTCGGCATTGACCAATTCAGCATCGGCAGTGCACATGGACTAAACTGGTGAGGGGGAAACCATGGTCATAAATTTCACAGAGGATTACAATTTGAACTCTTTGCTTTCGCATTTTAATGTCAATGTCTAAGTCTTGCTTCATTCATGCAAGGACAAAACTCCCTTCACCCACCTTGCCAACTCCAGTGGTGTGTACTGTATGTGAGCCCCTAAAAGTGTCCCTTTACAATGGCCGTTTGCTCATGCAAAATGTTTGCATGTGCAGCTTAGCAGGAGCCTTGCTGGCCGGGCAAAAGTAACAATGAGATTTGGTCCTTGCCGGTGAAAGGTCATTGACAAGAATATGTTTGCGGTGTGAGTTTAAAAAGTGGAATACTTGATCATGTGGGAGTCATCCGTCCTTGTTACCCCCAGTAGTGCAATGCTGCAAAGTACAATAAGCCCCCTCGGCGACCCTCAAAATAAAGCATCAGCGTGATTCTTTCCAACATGCCAATGTTTTCTCCGTTCCTATACCCATGTTTCCTTGTGCGCGCGTTCGGTCTTTCTTTCAAGAAAAAAAGGAGGCCTCCTGCTGTGATCCTCACGCTGTGATGTTGCTTTTGTCTGTAAACCACCAGAGGCAGTACTTATTTTTCTACGGAAATAGTTTGTTCTTTGGATGAACTCAAGCACTTTTGATGTAGAACCAGGTACACAGCTGTGTATAACGCGCTGGATGAGGAATCATCTTCCTGGGGCCTTGTGTAAATTTATCTAGAAGGCAGCACCGTTAGCATTGCCCAGACCTGGAAAATTCATTAGCAGTTGTCAACATGATTTAGCATTTGCCCGCCTTTGCCTTAACGTGCAGTTGAGGTCATAGTTTAATAAGTCCTGGAGAACTCTGCAAATTAAGCTCAAATGTGGTGAGACATTTTTAATTCCATAAACACTCATAGAAGCTGACAGTCTGGGTAAGTAGCACGGGATTACTGAAGCTCACGAAGAGTTTAGTCAGGAATATTCCTCTGTCTCTGCTGAACTTTGACAGTTGTTTGAACTATTATGTGATGGGTGTAACTGGCAGCCTGAGAGTCTTGCTTCATGAATACAGGCATCAGTTGATTATAATGCATTATGATGCGGATAACATTAGGGTGGGGGGGGGGGGTCATCAGGTAGACTCAGAGAGCAGGTCTTCCAAACTGCTTCAAAGATAAAAATGACACACACACACACACACACACACACACACACACACACACACACACACACACACACACACACACACACACACACACACACACACACACACACACACACACACAAGTTGATATATTCTACATTTTACCTCTAGACTGGTGTATTTGCCTCTTCTAGCAGTGTTTATGCTCCTTTAACAGGGAAAACACACTGTCATGTGACTGTGATATGCCCCCAAAAAATACACTGTTAAACATCACATACATCCTATATTAAAACTGCCTTGTTGGTCAACGCAGAAAATATGATCGTATTCACCAAATTAGGTACAAATAGTCTCGCGAGTCATGTGTTGAACACAGTTCCACACCGTGTCTGCAATTGCCTTCAAACATCTGTGGGCATTTCTTACAAAAACATGCCATACATCCCAAACACACCATCCAATCATCCCCCAAATTGGAATCACATTCTGAAGAGTCTCTATTAGAGCGCATCTCCAAAAAAGCTCCTCGCCCGTAGGGGCAGCACCGTCTGTCGTACAAACTATTAACCCCTGCAGGTGTCCTGACAGCTATACACCCCTCGACTGACACAGCCCTGGGTTCGGAAAACCTGGCCATGCGTAGATCTCCGCTCCGAGGGGGGCGCACTTTTCTAGTTACCGCTATTTCCCATAGATTCCCATGGAATTTCCCCATGGGTTTGTGCTGACAGCGCGAGTGATAATGGAGGCGTACTGTCAAATCAAGTCAAGCTTACCCATTCCTAACATCTAACCATCCTTGGAAATAAAATTTAAAAAAAACTCTGTGGTTGTTTGGAGACAAGTGAGCCTGTATACTGCTGAAAGCCCTTCAATTCCATTGGGTAATGTATCCCATCAATCCCTGTCTGGAGCAAATGCACAGTAATACATTTTGTATTGGACGTGGTCATTCTATTAGCCCCCTCAGCTTTACATAACCCAGCCATGCTTTGATCTGCAACAATGTGTTATGGCAGACATGCATGGGTGAAAGCCAGAGCACTGGACCATGAGAAAGTGACAAAATGGAATGCACGACAGATTTAATAACCTAATCTTACCACACACACACACCCTGTAATTGTCTCGTAAAATTCTGATAGATTTTGCGTTGCCCACAACATGATTGAGATGCTAACATACGGTATAGACCCCTTATCAGACAACGGTCACACTGATAAGAACCAGTATGCGCGCGCAGGCCGGCACCAAATGAACCCAACCGCTCATAAGATGCAATGTTCGCTTTAGTGGTCACTGCGCTCACGTGTAAAAATGCATCCCATCAAACTTGCAGATGCTGTTTTTCTCCCATTTACTGTGATCTCTCGCTCTTGAAATGTATAATCCTTGGTTTCTGTTGTGTCCAAACAATAATAGCAATTCAAAGCAGTTGTCCCCCAAACCCCACCTCCAGTGGCTGTCAGGGCCGGACTGGGGACAAAATGCCTTCGGCCCTGGCATTTTGGCCCAGACCCGGCCCACCACAACTGGTGCGCAGAGAGCACACACTCTACCGCAATTTTGCACGCGGCCGACCCCCCCAGCCTCAAGCCAGATCTCCTAGCCTTCCCAATTGGCAGGGACATTACCGTAACTAATAATTGGACTGTGCAACCCAGCCAGTGGCCCACTGGCCCAGCGGCCCACTGGCCCAGCGGCCCACCGGGCATGCCCGGTATGCCATATGGCCAGTCCGCCCCTGGTGGCTGTCATAAGAACGGAGGGAGCGCTCTATGATCATGGCACCAGAGCCTGCTTGGCCCGCGCAGCTGCAGCCCGTCAAGCCTAATTTATGATTCGTCCCGCGACTGTGTCGCGTGCGCAGAGAACGCGTCGAGAATAGCAGACCTCCAAGCACACAACAGTCGCATCCGCGACGCGGTTGGGAGCTTGTATGTCAGCCATTATCAGCGTGCAATACCGTTGCGCGATGAAGTATATACAGTATGTCTCGCTAGGGCGCGCCTCACTAGCAAACACTCAAGAGGAGGTTGAATGAACTTAAACCAGTGCTCCCCAAGACAACAAGTTTGGGGATCTGATAGACAAATAATTGGTCTATACATGCTAACATACCACTATCACTGTTGCCAAGGACTCATGGGGGAAAACGTTGGCCTCAGCTCTAAAGTGTCTTGACTCAAATTGTCGTGATATTTGGCATTATAATAATACTAGAAAAAAAAATGTAATACAAAGAAGATTGGTGCATATCGGCCAACATTGGCCGATAAGGTACATCTGTAATAGGTCAATATCTGACCCATACTGTATATCGTTTGGGCCTACAAAAGATACAATATTCTGCAGGTCTTCTTGCCATTTTAGTCCTTGCACATGCAGTATGTGCTTTGTGTCACTCCTTTAGTCCTTTATGCAACTTGCCAGAATACCTTTTTCTCAACAACTCAAATAGTTGTTGCTCACCTATTGTTGCTTTGCTGCGTTTGGCAAATTAATTTGCCTCGCTGACAATGTGCAGCATTATCGCACATTCACCCTTCACAATTTAAGCCAAGGATAATGCCCTTGGTCATTGTCCTCACCGTGCACTACATCTGTCAATGACCAGCAGCACCTCTGAAGCACTCAAAAAAAAATGACCTTCTGTCCAGAATAAAATACATTCATATTGGTTGGGAGAGTTTTAAGACATGAGTCATGAGTCCTCAAGCCTCAAGGTAATGTTTAACTGTACCCCAATTCACAGAGAGAACAAATACTGATTCTGAATACTCAATGGAACAAAAGTTCAGTCTTGTGAGTAATTAGCAAAAAAAATGCCAACGCGTTCATGTTCCCACAGTGTCGTAACTGTGGATGTTCCATCCTTCTATCACAACAAAGTGACAGTATCATTGCTTCCTTCCCTCAATGCCAGCGCTGCAAATTAGACAGCATTTAATAGCACTTCATTATGTGGTACACTCTTAGCTGGCAGTTGTGTGGCAGTGAAATTTAAAAAATCATTGCTTATAAATTATGCTCATAGCAGCTTTATTGCATTGATGGCAGGGAAAAGAGCAGACTTGCATTCCTGGCACTGACCTCTGAGGCGATTATCTTCATTATATACCCGTGTTTAAACCAACACGGTGCACAGCCACTCATTTAAAAATGTGCCTGCTGAATGAGCAAAGGATTTCTCTGCCTCCGTTAAGAAGGCCAGCTTATTGTGTTTACAGTGAAAAGAGTTGAGCACTTAATGCCAAAAAAATGACATCAAAAAAGTGCCAAGCCAAATGATTGCGGTGGTTATTGGTGAAGAGAAATGGACATGAAAGAACATGGATGCACTGACACACACAACAATGCAAAATGCCCTTCATTACCACAATTAAAAATACACCGAAGTGAAATAAGAATAAACTCCAAGGGCGAGGCTACAACATGAACACATTTGGCACTTCAATCAATCAGTGGCAAATCTATTGGGACAGCTGTGTGAAATGGTCTCTTTTTTTTTGCTGTAGTGTATGGAGTTTTGCATGTGTTACTGATAACTATAAAATCAGGGGTGTATAGGTTGGTGGGTGCAAAGGGACCCACACTTCTAAAAATAGCAATATGGTTTGGATCAATAAATTCAGTTGAGCTTATTTGAAAAAGAAAAGTGAAATTATCTCTGCAGTTGTCTGTGGAGGCTCATCATTGCCCCCTGCAGGTGGTAAAATGGAACAGTCTTGTGTACCAGTAGGCAGCCTCACATTCTCCCTGAAGGAGTAACAGGAGTTAGCACTGGATTATAAACCAGGGATCTTGAGCAGCTTTGAAAAGTAACTCCCTTTATTGTTATGGAATATGAAAACAACAAAAAAAGTAGGGGGGAGGGGGGGGGGGAGCACTCTCAGCCATCCCATTTGACCAATCAACAGCAGTGGTGTAAAGTAACCAAGTACATTTACTCAAGTACTGTACTTAAGTACAATTTTGAGGTACTTTTACTTTACTGGAGTATTTCCAATTTTCAATAGTTTTACTTCTACTCCACTACATCTCAGAGGCAAATACTGTACTTTTACTCCACTACAATTATTTGAATACTTTAGTTACTAGTTACTTTGCAAAAATTTGAAAATAGCCGATCTACAAGCTCACAACGCGTCGCGATGAGCTTGTATATCTGCTATTTTCAAACATTTGAGCACTTTTACTTTTGGTACTTTAAGTCCATTTTGATACCAATACTTTTGTACTTTTACTCAAGTACATTTTTTATTCCGGACTTTTAATTTTTTTATTTTTATAATAATATTATTATTAAACATTTGAGTACTTTTTCCACCACTGACCAAAAGCTGTCAGATTTTAACTTGAACTCATTCGAACTCGAAACCACGGCGGGCTGTGCTTTCAAAGTAGCCTAATGACCCATCACTGTCATATAGAAAATATGACTGATGAAGACTGCATATTTGTATCCCCTGTCCCATGCAAAGCCATGGGGAGTCGTTTGGGAGGCTGGGGATGAGGTGCGCTCCTCCCACTCCTAAAAATAGCACAGGGCTTGACATTTTCAACTTTTTTATTTTCTTGTTAACGCTGGTGCTCCCAACTCCCAACATTTAGGAGCACCCCCGTGTGTGTGTGTGTGTGTGTGTGTGTGTGTGTGTGTGTGTGTGTGTGTGTGTGTGTGTGTGTGTGTGTGTGTGTGTGTGTGTGTGTGTGTGTGTGTGTGTGTGTGTGGGGGTGTGTGTGTGTGTGTGTGTGTGTGTGTGTGTGTGAGAGTGAGAGAGAGAGAGGCTTTCCATTTGGTGATTTTGGAGTAGCTCTTTAACCCATTAAGACCCGGAACGCATCTGTGTAATTTTTTTAGTTGAGCTGAAAAGTATTATTTTACACTTTGGCTATTCAAAAATAGCAGATATACAAGCTCATAGCGCGGCACCGAGTGCCGCGCTATGAGCTTGTAGATCTGCTATTTTTGAAAAATCGTGAAAATGTGTGCAAATCTTATATATATATATTTGCTAAAGCGAACATTTTTAACTGAAATCTTTGATTCTGGGACCCCCTGGAACAAAATATTTTGAGATGGGGGTCCGCGCCCAAATACATATAATAAATACATATTTGGGGGTCCTTGACATGAGAAAGATTGAGCACCACTGATATGTGGTGATGTTTTTCAGAATACTGCTGGGATTTAGAATCGGCTTCAGGTCTTAATGGGTTAAGCTGGTGTTAAATAAACATGGTAATTCCTCAAACAGGGTGACTCTTCCATATGTTTACAGCATGAGTGATCCGAGAGAGCTGTACACACACACTTGCGCTTGCCGCTGATTGGCTATAACGTTCGATACCTTCTGAAACGTATAGGCTACTGCTTGTGACTCAATGAGCGTGGCATGAGCCGGCCTGCAACGGGCAATTCAGGCCCCGCTGTGATTGTTCTCTGCAATGTATTGCAATGGTTTCATCACGTCGTGAATCATTGGTGTGGTCTGGGATTTAGCCATAGAGAAAGACCCTGTAATATTATATTTTTTTTCTTTTCAATTCGATAGTCCATTTGTTTAATATAACTGGAAATGAGGGCCTGAAATTCTTTTTTCTATATGGGCAGAATTCCCCCCTTATACAGTATACTTAGAGGGGTTTTATACAGTACATTCTGTGGGGGATACTACTTAAGCTTAACTAAAGGTTTTACATTGTCCAATATGATACTGCAATGTTGGCGCTCTGCTCCAATTTCAGAGAGAGGGAGAGGAGAGGAGAGGAGAGGAGAGGAGAGGAGAGGAGAGGAGAGGAGAGGAGAGAGAAAAATACTGAGAACAGTATGGGTAGTTTTAATATTATAAAGACCAGGTGTAATGTATATTTGACAGATGAAATGACCATGCATTTACAGTACATGTCTCCTATACTGTACGATCTATACACCACTCCTTGGAAAGTCAGAAAACACGAGGGACAAAGATGCAAAGTTTATAATAATAATAACATGAAACAGATAATTTACTCTAATTTACACAGAAACAGAGATGGATAGGAACTAAAGAACCAGTCAGTCAAGCGCAATGTGGAACGGGGAAGGTACAAAGAGACGGAACAGAGAAATCTGGAGAAGAGAACAGAGAAAATAGAGATGTTTGTGCCAGTACTTATTGGTCTGGTGTTTTTTGTTTTTTTTACTGAGCGGGACTCGGGAGTATAAATAAACATAGCCGGGGGAGGGGGATGGGGGCTTGTAGAGAGAGAGAGAGGCAGACAGCAGACGCTCTGGAGAGAAGGAGTGAGAGTGCATGAGAGACACTCTGATAGACAGATGGTCCGTCTGTACAGCGCCACCCAGTCCCCCTGCATTCGTTCTTGGCTGATTATATCATCAACATCGCTGTAAATGTTTAATAATAATGCACAATAGGGCATGGCAGTGGCGGCCATTGTGTGGTGCCACAGATAGGAAATATGTTCATTTTTCCCATAGAGATTTCCAAAAATGTTTATATAAAATTATTTTAAGCCTGGAACCAAGCCATCCAGGCTCCTGGTGAATCATAAAACATTAGATTTTGTGTGAACAAATATTTGAAAACCACAAAAAAAGGGGTACTTATTAAATATAGCATATAATATAATTTAATATTCAAATATATTTTGACACAGAATCAAATGTTTTATGGTCATGATTCACCAGGAGCCTCGGTGGCTTGGTTCCAGGCTTAACATAGTTTGTATAAATATTTTCAAAAATCTCTATGGGAAGAATGAATGGGTTTTCTATCTGTGGCACCACACAATTTGATTTGGGGGATCGAAGGGGGTCCCCAGATGACAGTGAAATGACAATTTAAGGACTAAAAAAAAAAAAAAAAAAGACAGAAAAGTAATGAACAAACTATACTATAAAAACTGGTCAAACATTGGCCAAGTTGTCAAATAATATGAGAAAGAGGCAGAAATTAAGAAAACAGACGATCTACAAGCTCACAACGCCACGCAACGAGAGGCGTTGTGGACTTGTAGATCTGCTATTTTCACAATATCAATCTGTGGAACCGAGTCAAACTAAATGTGCCTCAACTCCTACATTCCGATAATACGAGAATACTGAGACATTTTTTATTATTGTGAAATCACAATAACGACAATATTGTTACATCCCTAGCATGGATAATAATTAAGGAATACATGCATAGCATTACCCCCCAAACCTAAGCAACAAATGAGCTGTTACTCCAGCAGCTAATCAATGCAGAGGGGACTGACTGGGCTATGGCTGCTGGTCACATTAGACATCTTTTAGCACAATTCCATTGTGAGGGTGGACGGGTGCCAGGTCATCAGAAGTCGTCTACTAATGATCAAGACCGCATTCGGTGGCCCTCAGTGGCTTGGCAGTCCTTGACCATTTTTGTCCTGATGTTGATCTCCCCGATAAATTGCTGCCCTTGGCCATTTCACATCCCGACATGAGGGCAATTAGACGGGAACCTTTGACTCTCATTAACTTAACGCATTAAGACCTGAAGTCTTTTTCAAAAATAGCAGATCTACAAGCTTGTGCCGCGCTATGAGCTTGTATATCGGCTATTTTTGAATAGCCAAAGTGTACAATAATGCTTTTTTAGCTCAAATCAAAAAATGACAGAGATGCGTTCCAGGTCTTTATGGGTTAAGCTAGAAAATAAAGGAACGGGCTAAGAGAAAACCATTAGCTCCCTTTCTCTTTAATGGTGAACTCCACTGTCCCACTCCATTACATTCAACGAGATGTCGTTACTATATAGGGTGCCAATCAATAGGCTATTGGTTGGGCCCCAAGTGATATTATTGCTTGAGTTGCACTCTCTGGACTTGGATGAAGATGATAAATTCAGGGGGGCTGGAGGGTGTCAGGGTAATTAAGTCGGTTAAAGTAAGCCAGAGTGACGATTCCCATGCTAAACAGGCAAGCCAAACAACCTGAAATAACCCCCACACTAGTGGCTTTGTCCAGTAGACTCAGTGAGTATTTCCAGGAAGTGTGCTCCGTCTGTGCATGACTTTCACCCTGTAGTGTTACGTTAATGACTTGGTTCTAAACCCAGTAGCACCCCGGGGCGCGGCGAAACACTGATTCCAACGAGTTGATTGGCCTCCAGTCAGGGAATATTTATCTCAAAACAAAGACTGAGTGACTGGAGCACGCACGCACAAAGCCTTCAATAAATATTCCGTAGAATCAGTCGAGTAAGTTTCCCGTGGAACTCATTCATTCGACTGAAATATGCTTTTGAGAAAATGCTTTTTTTAATTCATGTTTTTTAAATCAGGCTACGGGATAGTTTGAATATTTAAATGAAACAATTCTCTCCAGCTCTCGTCGCAGGGCTTGAACAGCCCTCTCCAGGGCTGAAAACGTAACTCGAGATGAAACAAGAAAGAAATCATTCTTGGAAAATGTCTGATTTGATACATAATACACCGCCTCGAACATAATAATTCTCAAATGGAGAAATGATGGCACTTCGAGAGAGCGAGAGAGAGAAGTGGACGGAGGGGGCTCAAAATTGGACTCCAGATGTTCAACACCTGTACACGCTTGTCACCATTCATGGCTGTTCATTACGATCGGCTTTCCTCAAATGGAAGGATAGGCTTCATGTAACATCATTTATTCAGGTGAACTAAATGGGCTATTGACTTCTAGATTGTTAGAATTCTTTTTAAAATGCAACCGTCACAGAATGGAGGGAAGGGGGAAAAAAAAGAACATGTCATTAGAAGTGTCTTTCAAGGGAATTTAATGGTGCACTGCCTGAAAATAATTGCTGACAAAAATTGGAAATGGCACAGCAATTAAAGTGTAAGAGCACTCTTGGAAGCTTTGGTGCATAGATGCACATGAACTAGCCTTACATGCCAGATTGATGCCTTGGATGGATGGAGGCGTAGTTTGGATAAGATGACCACAAGCATTAATAATGAATTGTAGACATTTTGTAATGGACAAAGAAAAAGGTCAGTAGTTACTGTACAAACAGCTTTATTGTATTCATTATTATGCATGTATGCAATTACATGTTTCACTAAATCCAGTGAAGCTACCACCAGTGACATCATCGATGGGGAATCCAAGCCAATAGAAACTGTATAGGCTCTCTATTCCTGGAAAGTTGGCATGCTATATAATAGGAGCCGTTCTTCTCACGTTAATAAAATAAAAATGGTGAGATCTTGTTTGAAATGACCAAACCTGCCTGGTAGGCGGGATTCTGAACTGTGCACAGCCCTCTAGAACACAGTCTGAATAGACAGAAATGGTTCCTTATAATGAGTATTATTGAGGACCAATTACATGAAGATAGGTTGAAAATGGGTATGGTGGCGCTTCAAGACTCCAACATGTCAGACGAGTATTGCCGAGTATAACAATTACAGTGCACCAAGTAAAGGAGTATTGCACAAACGGGTTGGCATGTATTCCTGACGACGTGCATCGTTCCCGACTTGCATGGCCCAGACTTGCATGGTCCCTGAATAGGCTCGTCTAGTATTGTGAAGCGAATAAAGCGCTCGTTCCGAGTTCATATCAGCTGTATCGGCCAGCAGTTTATTATGCCAGTGGGCTCATCTAGATGGCATTCAATATGTCAGACCACCCCTGTGTTTGATGAAAAACCGCAGGTAATTTGCTCCATAATTTTTCACTGAGGTGGTCACGGACAGGATTAATGTTACTGGTACGTCTGTAATACACAAAATTACCTAGCCTACCCTGGAGAAACTAATCCTGTCTGAATAGGGCTTAAGGCCCAATTTAAGTTTGTTCCAGCAGCCTCCTTAGGGGCTGTATGACCGACTGATTTGAAAAGTCTACAGTAGCTGAAAATAGTCCCTGGAGAAAATATTGTTTTATGAATTAAATTCAAATCGACCCATGACTCATTAACTGAGCAATGATGTTTTGCCATTGACTCAGTTATTCAGGTAAGTTTCTTGGTTAGTTAACATTTGATGCTAAATCAAAAAATAAAGCCCTTAAAGGGACATTTCGCCGATTTTGCATCAAACCCCTATTTTGATCTAGGTCTAAGACCCATAAACATGATCCTGGTGTGTTTTTTGTGTTTTATCTGTATTTTTAGATTGTTATCCATATCCTCACCTATGAGTCCTTTGACTCATAGTCTCTTTACCTCACCTTATTTCCTGACTACAATGTAGACCACACCCCCACGCAGCCTCCCCTCCCCACAAGGAAGGGCAGTGCCCCAAAGCATTATGGTCATTGTAGTAATGCAGCAGTCCAGTCAAACCCCAGTCAAACACAGAGACTTCTATATTTTTCTGGCCATAGGGTGCAAATTTCAAATTTTGCTACTGTTATCTACTACAAATATTATTAACATTGAGTGACTGTAAGTTCTTCCAGGGGTGAAATGCTCCTTTAACAGGACAATGACCTATGTGTACGTATATAATGGCCAAAGCTGTGAATAGACAATGACATTGGGCCCGACTCGGACATAACCACATATCGAGTTCCCACTGCCGCTGCGCCCAAATATGGCATGTGTGATGCCGACTGTGACAGCATGACATCAGACCCAAACAATCTGTGTCGTTATGACATTAGACCCAAACAAATAAAATCAGGATCCATATTAGGAGAACCACGTCAACCATGACCATATATGGAGTTCCGGTTTGACCATTATGTCCGAATATGGAGTGCATGAAGTCGCTCACTCTAAACCTCTTGAGTAACCACGGCGATCTAACTTGGTCAACCCCAGATGAGGTGAAATCCCACCGTCAACACGTCAAATTTACATAAAATATGGAGATCAACAAGCGCTGATGTCATACTATATAACATAAACCAAACACACCGTATGGAGATTAGATGATCAACATGCACTGATGTCATACTACATAACATAAATCAAACGCACATATACAGTATGGAGATTAGATTTTCAACATGCACAGAAACCGTGTCAAATGCACATATACTATACGGATATTTTCAATATGACTGACACAACAGCAACCATGTATTATCAGATGTGTCGTTTTTGATTCATCCTACAAAATATATATATATATGATGATAAACAACACAACAAAGATTGGCACATGTGTCCTCTGGGTGCCTCTGATCCGCCTATGGGCATATCATGGGTGGATCATAGTTGCCCGAAGCTCTACTTTCAAAAATAGCAAAACAAAATGATCTACATGACTACCAGCTCAACACATATCGCGATGTTAGGCGTTGTGAGCTTGTAGGTCGGCTATTTTTGGATATTTCTGAAAATGTTTGAAAATGTAAGTACATTTTTCAACACATTTTAAATGCCTTGTTCGCCATAAAAGCTCAAAATAGGGACGCCAGGTTGACAGTGGTTAGGAGTGTGGACGCCATGGACAAATAATGTAATTTCTGTTAACTTCATCCAGCCGTTTCTATACAGATGAATGGAGACGATTCTAACAGTGATACAGAATAAGTGATCAGAATTGTGATTATGTAGTCATTATTACAGGCCTACCCCTATTCGTTCAATCTCTTTACAATGAATAGGCTTCACACCAGCTGGAATCAAACAACGCACACATGTCATAGAGGCCTATGGTGTAGCTTACATAATTTAATTAAAAGGAGAGCTAATGTTCCTTCCTTATCACATACATGTACTGGCTGATAATCATGTGAGTCAGTGTGACTGATTACCATATATGCAATGTTGTTAGCTGTACATTATGGTTCCCTTGAGTATTATCAGTTTAACCCTGATTTAAGACCTGAAGCCGATTCTACAAATGTCTTCTAAATCCCAACAGTATTCTGAAAATACTGTGTGTTCATGTCAGTGGTGCTCAATCTTTTTCATGTCAAGCACCCCCAAAACGATATGAATTTGGCCGCGGACCCCCATCTCAAAACATTTGTTCCAGGGACCCCAGAAGCAAAGATTTTAGTTAAAAATGTTCGCTTTAAAAATATATATATTCCAAGATTTGCACACATTTTCACGATTTTTTAAAAATAGCAGATCTACAAGCTCGTAGCGCGGCACTCGGTGCCGCGCTACGAGCTTGTAGATCTGCTATTTTTGAATAGCCAAAGTGTAAAATAATGCTTTTTAGCTCGAATAAAAAAATTACACCGATGCGTCCCAGGTCTTAATGGGTTAATGAATGGCACAAAGTCCAAACAAAGAGATTGACCTTAGCACCCAAAGGGCCATCTCAAGTACAATACATATGAAATGTAGCAGCCTCAGAGCATATAATGATGTAATTGATTCCCAGATTATTATTTTTCTTTTCTGTAATCTAATGTTTTGCTTCGATAAGAACAGAAAATCATCAGAAACTGGGACACGGGTATTTTGTTTTTTATTTATTCAGTCTTTGTTTTGTTTTCAGTTTTTCCGGCTATTTTACTGAGCACTATTTCACACTACATGGACAATCCAAAGAACATCACTCAGTGCGAAATTCAATCTCATTAAACTCACAGCGATTCCCAAAACCAAATGAATTTGTGCAAAGCTGTTTACGGATTTGGAATAATGTGTGAGAATATGCACATAATAAATCATCCCTGTCTTTGGGTGAAGTGTCCCCTTAAAAGGAATGGTTCTGCTGATTTGTGACAGTCAGAGAGCCTGTGTTGGAAGAAGCCACTTCCTCTGCTCGGGCACTGGGAACTTATTGGGATTTTTTTGGGTTGCGGTTACATAATGTCTCCAACTGTGATGTTAGAATAACGAGGACGCTGTTGCACACACACACACCACAATGAATGATGTAAATAAATACATTTGTGTTTCGAAAGGTCTTGGGGGCAGAGGCTTTAAAACCGTCCAAAAAAATAATCTGTGGGAATTCATGCAGTGGAATTCAGGCCTCCAGGGAAAACACAAAACCAAATAAAAGCTTCAATTTGCTGGGAACCATTTCCAAAAGTAGCCTTCACATTTAAAAAAAAAAGGGGTCGCAGTAAGACAGCTTTAAATAGCTCGACTGTCTTTTCCCTTGCATTCATGGTAGGAATAAACTATTCCCAATATGCTAGTTACAGTACGTCTCCAAATGAAATATTAATTCAATGCTAAAGATTGGAGAGTGTATTACCGCAGGACTTTAGTTTTACATACTTGCTAGACAGTTTTATTCCTCCTCCACTTGGTCTTGTGTTTCCACATAAACGTCTCAGGCAGCGAACCACCAACTACTGAGGAATTTAATTGGGACAATAAGGAGTGACTTGTGCTTCCTGAGAGAAGATAAGAACTTGCTTACGGAAACTAAATCGCTGGAGTGATTTAAAACAAACTGGTGCCAATACTGTTAAAACAAGACGCTGCTTAAACGCATCCTTTAAGATAAATAGCAACAACTTTTTTTCCCTCATTTCTTTGAAAGGGGATGAGGCTAAATAGAAGGCAGCTGAAATGGTTACGGAGGGCCCAGATATCTGGACAGATTGATCTCTCAACAGTCCTCTCTGTTTGTTTACCCAACACACCCAAACGTGGCCATGCTGGGAGAGCATTGTTTGGTGAAGCACACACACCACCATAACACCACAACACCACCAGACCGCACTCGGCTCGGGTGGCTCATCGATGAACCCGTTCATCATAATTATCTCCCGTCTCTCTCCAGCCCAAAACCTTTCCAAGCTCTGCACATGAGACAACCACAAGAGCTCCAGATCAAATACCACGGACCAGATGCAGTGAACAGATTTGTATACGTTTCCCTCCACAAACACTTTCTTATGCTCCTTGACTGTATTAACCCATCAAGGCCGGGGACGCGCGCGTCTGTGTCATTTTACAGTTCTTTGGCTATTAAAAAATAGCAGATATACAAGCTCATAGCGCAGCACCGAGTGCCGCGCAATGAGCTTGTAGATCTGCTATTTTCTTTTAATCGTGAAAATGTTGCCGAATCTTTGAATTATTAAGCAAACATTTGTAACTCAAATCTTTGCTTCTTTTCATTTTTTCATTATCATCTTATTTTTTCCCAAAAAACGTTTGGGTTTAGAAAACATTTGTAGAATCGGCCTCAGGTCTTGGCTTAAACAGAACTGCTGGATGGCACCCCTTGTTATACCTCTTTGCCTCTTAAACATGTCACATGTCTCATTGTTAAATGAGACACAGCCATACTCCTGGAGAAGTTGAGTTAGACAAAATAAATAAGAAAACAGAAAGGCCTGCACAGCTAGTCCACATGTTTTCAGATTCAGAGTAGGCCTGTGTGACATGACTACCATCAGGATTCAACTATGAGTTACATACTGCTAAATAACAGGTTGCACATCAGCTATAATGTACTGATACCCTAGCCTAGCATGTCTAATAGCATGTCTAATCCAATGCCAGAACATTTGGAAGTTATTTTTTTTCCTGGAAAATAATGGCTTTGAACATACAAGGTTTCCACCCGACAGCCACAATATACTAGTTTCACTTTCCATTATGGGCCAGTGCCTATTGAAAAGCCTAATGGCTCAGAAAACTAAGAGTGCAGTAGGTCTATCTATAGCATCATGCATACTGTTCTGTATGTGAGGGTGGAGGGCCTATACGATCACGCTTACTGTATGCAGTGATGGAGGAAGTTCTCAAGGGCTTTTACTTAAGTAAAAATATCAATACCACAACATAGAAATACTCTGCTACAAGTAAAAGTCTGGTAAAAAATGTACCTGAGTAAAAGTATTGGCGTCAAAATATACTTAAAGTACCAAAAGTAAAAGTACTCCTTATGCAGAAATGTCCCATTTAATTTTCTGTAGCCAGACTCCAGCTAAAAGTGCTCTTTATTTGATTGGCTGTCTCTCAAATATGTTTGACAGCACACCTTGTTTCAGAAGGAAATACACGGAAAGCCATTTAATTTGGTCTTTAAACGCCTTGTGGGTTTTTGTGTCAGCGTACTTGTTCTATCAGCTTGCCATTACAGCTGAACGGTTAAGATTGGCAGATTTGATAGGTTGTCTGGATTGGCAGTGGGTTTGTTATTTTAAGTTATTGTCGGATGACTTTTCATAAAGCTGTGTGGGTTGTTGTGTTGTGTGTTTGGGGCTCTGTGTGGTTAAGATAGGAGGCCAGTACAGTAACGCTACTAATCACATACTAATCAGTCACACCTTTGTGTTTGTTAGATTACATTAGTTAGCCTAGTCAGACCGTCATGGGCTTTTATAGATGGTTAGAAACTAGTGAGGTGGTTTTACTGTCAGGTTATTTAATTCTATTACAATTCTCCTGATTTGGCGAACACTCTGGTCTCCCCTTTCCCTTCCGCCTCAGGAGACATCAGTTCTATGCAGCCCTGGACTTTTAGTGGAATCGGAGCTAAGATGAAGCTTTGACCCAGAGGGGATGAAAGTAGCTGCCCAGGGAGAAGCCACTCACATTGCTGCTGCCTGCTTTCTATTCAGTGGTGTAAAGTAACTAAGTACATTTACTCAAGTACTGTACTTAAGTACAATTTTGGGGTATTTTTTACTTTATTGGAGTACTTCCAATTTTCAATACTTTTACTTCTATTCCACTACATCTCAGAGGCAAATATTGTACATTTACTCCACAAAAAAAATATTTGAAAACTTTAGTTACTTTCTAGATTTTGATTGCATTACAAAATATAAGAGCCACTTCAGCACTTTATATACTTCGGCTATTTGAAAATAGCCGATCTGCAAGCTCACAACGTATCACGTTGTGAACTTGTACTGTAGATCTGCTATTTTAAAAAGATTTCTAGTTTAGAAAACTTGTGAAATGGAACATTCTGTGTAATGGGTACTTTTACTTTTGGTACTTTAAGTATATTTTGATGCCAATACTTTTGTACTTTTACTCAAGTAAATTTTGAATACCGGACTTTGACTTGTCAGTACTTCTTCCAACACTGGTTTCTATTCAGTGCTCATATCTGGTCTAGAGCCCACCTACTGACTGTATCCGGTAATTTCCACACACACGCACGCATGCATGCAAGCACACAGAGCATTTCTGTATCCGCTCTAGACCCAACTGCAAAGCGAACTGATGCCAGTCTAACAACTGCCGATCAAATTATTTAGGAAATGAATGAGGTTAAACTCCCAAAGCAACTGATCACGCCTAGAAATACAGCTGATGTTAATGTGTGAACAGCCAACAAACGAGGGGGCTGTTGAAAGAGGTTGAGAAGATATGTGTTGAACTATATTTGTGCTTCCCTGTGTCAGCTGCCTTGTCAGAATATTCTCTAACTTAAAACCCGCCTGGGAAGCAACAGGAGCCAGAAGAGGTTGACACTAACTGTAATGCATGTAACTGTTTGGATGTAGCCTACCATGCGGGATGTTCCGTTAGCAACACACTGGAATGCAAGGCTACATTTAGTGTCCCTGAAATTCCAGGTAAGACATGGCTTTATTTAACACTGCCACTGTGCATGTACTACTACAACCTGTAATAGTAAATCATATGGTTTTGGTTTTGCAACACTGCCGCTGTGCAAGTAACCCATTATATTATATGTAATTTTAGATTTATTTGGCTATTCAAAAATAGATATACAAGCTCATAGCACGTCACTTCGTGCCACGCTATGAGCTTGCAGATCTGCAATTTTTGAAAAATCGTGAACATTTTAGCAAATCTTGTTTAAGTGTTTCTAAAGCGAACATTTTTTAACTCAAATCTTTGCTTCTGGGGGTCCCTGGAACTGAATATTTTGAGATGGGGGTCGGTGGCCAAATACATATAATCTTGAGGGTCCTTGACGCACAGTTTGAGCACCACTGATATAGCAACATGCATATCACTGTTTGGCAGAAACCAGCTAACTCCATTTTCCAGTTTTTTTTTTTTTTTTTTCATAAATCAGTGCTTTACGTCTTGTGTGTTGGTTAAAAAAATATTGAACCAATGAAAATAATTAAAAAGCACTTCTGACAAAACCAGCTAACTCCATTGGATCCTCAAACTGTCTGCTAAACCTGCTAACTCCAACAAGGGGGGGTGGAGTTAGCTGGTTTTGCTGACTCCAGGCTCCACCCCTTTATGACCTCCAACCTCATTGCGAGCTTGGAGGTCCACTCAGCTGTTCTTATCAATGATGGATAAAACCTCCTAACTCCACTTTTTGTTTAGTTTTTTCCTGAAAATTTTACATTTTGGCATTAGCTAGTTTCTGCCAGACAGACAGCAACGATATGTTTATTCTGCACCTGGTTTGTTGTCAACAGTATGTTTATTCTGCACCTGGTTTGTTGTCAACAGTATGTTTATTCTGCACCTGGTTTGTTGTCAACAGTATGTTTATTCTGCACCTGGTTTGTTGTCAACAGTATGTTTATTCTGCACCTGGTTTTTTGTCAACGATATGTTTATTCTGCACCTGGTTTGTTGTCAACGATATGTTTATTCTGCACCTGGTTTGTTGTCAACAGTATGTTTATTCTGCACCTGGTTTGTTGTCAACGATATGTTTATTCTGCACCTGGTTTGTTGTCAACAGTATGTTTATTCTGCACCTGGTTTGTTGTCAACAGTATGTTTATTCTGCACCTGGTTTTTTGTCAACGATATGTTTATTCTGCACCTGGTTTGTTGTCAACGATATGTTTATTCTGCACCTGGTTTGTTGTCAACGATATGTTTATTCTGCACCTAGCTGGTTTGCTGTCAACGATATGTTTATTCTGCACCTGGTTTGTTGTCAACAGTATGTTTATTCTGCACCTGGTTTGTTGTCAGCAGTATGTTTATTCTGCACCTGGTTTGTTGTCAACAGCATATGTTGCAGAAAAGGATGTCATACTTTAACTTTTCATTTGCAGACCCCTGCTTGAAATTCTATCGTTTTCACTGCCACAGTATAGTTAGAAGTGAACCATCAGAGTCATCTCAAGTTTGATTCACAAACCCGAAACTAATCATATCAACTACAATACATTTCTTATTTCTGATGTACAGTAAAAAAAAAAATACTAACAAGAAGTGACAGGATATGGCCCTGAATGCATGTTTTGAACGGAAAACGGTGCATAATGTGAAGACACAATCATTCTGAAGCTTTAGCATCGGTTATGACAGTGACCTTTTCACATAATTGCACAAAAGAACGAGTGGGATAATTTCATTAACCCATTAAGACCGGGAACGCATCTGTGTAACCAGTTAAACCATTATTTTATACTTTGGCTATTCAAAAATAGCAGATATACAAGTTTGTAGATCTGCTATTTTAGAAAAATCTTGAAAATGTGTGCAAATCTTTGAATATATATATATTTTTAAAGCGGACATTTGTAACTCAAATCTTTGCTTCTGGGGGGTCCCTGGAACAAAATATTTTACAAATGTTTGCTTAAAAAGTATATACTGTACATTCAAAGATTTGCACACATTTTCATGTTTTTTTTTCCTCAAAAATAGCAGATCTACAAGCTCATAGAGCGGCACTCGGTGCCGCGCTATGAGCTTGTATATCTGCTATTTTTGAATAGCCCAAAGAAATCTAAAAATGACAAGAGATGCGTTCCGGGATTGAATGGGTTAAGCCTGCGCTATCAAACAGACTAGTGCGGTTCGGGAGTGATCGCTGTGTTTCTGCAAATGGAAAAGGTCATGTCATTGGCGTGGCTATAAGCCCATTTTAGGGGAAATAAAGTGGCCGTCCAAGGCGGCGATCGGGATTGGTCAATAGCAGGGTCAAGAGCTGCAGCCAAGAAAGAGACGGCAAAGTGTGCGGCTATGGCGCTCAGTCTGAGCACGAGTAAAGAAGGAGACGATGGGGGCAGACAAGACTGACCCCTGCTGCTCCCATGGATTAACCCAGTAAGACCTGAGGTTCCGATTCTACAAAATTCTAACAGTGTTTTGAAAAAAAATTATGTTGCTATGTCAGTGGTTTTCAAACTTTTTCGTGTCAAGGACCCCAAAATGTATATGTATTTGGCCGCGGACCCCCATCTCAAAATATTTTGTCCCTGGGACCCCCCAGAAGTAAAGATTGGAGTTAAAAATGTTCGCTTTGAAAGAATACATACATTCAAAGGTTTGCACACATTTTTAAAAAAAATCAAAAATAGCAGATCTACAAGCTCGTAGCGCGGCACTCGGTGCCGCGCTATGAGCTTGTATATCTGCTATTTTTGAATAGCCAAAGTGTAAAATAATGCTTTTCAGCTCAAATCAAAAAATGACACAGATGCGTTCCAGGTCTCAATGGATTAAAGCAAAAATTTAAACTCACGACTGAAAAACCTTTGTGCGGCCAAGTCCTAATATGGCGATTTGTGAAACGGTGTTAAAAGGATACGTTTCCTAAACAATTAACACAATATGTTCAATTATTACGTTTTAGTAATATTGTTCCTGTTGTTCTACATACTGACAAACCAGGTGAAGAAATCACAGATTGAGGCTTCTGACCGGTTTTGTGGAAGATGGTTCTATATATACTTCAAAAGCTCGAAGACTTCTATGGAATCCAAATGACAGAAATCAGTCGTGGGCGACTGAGAACTTTAATCCATGCAGCTCCAACGGTTGCACATGGATCAATGCAGTATAAGCTGTCCGGTCTGAGAGCTAACAGCGTGTCGTAAACACTTGATTCTCTCATCAGTGGCGAAGTACCAAAACTAAGTGAAGCCCAAACTGCACTTCGGCCAAGTTGAGAATGGAACGTCCTCAGAGTCAGTCAACAGGTATTTGCTCTACTGAGGAAGATGCTCAGTCAGCCCTCCTGCAATACACGTTCAGACTTTTGAGTGCTCCAAATGTTTTACTTAGGGTAGTGCACTACCCTATCATCAAATAGGCTAGCCGGTAGTCTATTTGAAGTGCCCAGGTAAAAGGCTTTGCCTCTATAGGCATCAGTGGTAGGCCTATTTGATTCTGCCTGCAAGTATTTTGTTACAGTACACTCTTCTTCTTCCCAGACGAGATGTCATGCTTTATTCAAAGTATATAAGTAACTGTCTGTCCCGAAGAATGACACAGTTTGCCCTGGATATCCTTTTAGCTTTCAAAACAGCTATGAAATGAACAAATTGCCTTTTGCCTGTCAAAACAATTCTAAAGCCCCTTGGCAGGTTAACCCGTTAAGACCCGAGGACCCCGATTCTACAAAAGTCTTCTAAATCCCAGCAGTTTACTGACGAACCTATGTCGCTATAGAGAGGCTATATCAGTGGTGCCCCCACGAGTTTTCATGTCAAGGACCCCCAAAATGATATGTATTTGGCTGCGGACCCCCCCATCTCAAAATGTTTTGTTCCGGGGACCATCAGAAGCAAAGATTTGAGTTAAAAATGTTCGCTTTAAAGATATATATATATTCAAAGATTTGCACACATTTTCACGATTTTTCAAAAATTGCAGATCTACAAGCTCGTAGCACGGCACGAAGTGACGCACTACGAGCTTGCATATCTGCTATTTTTGAATAGCCAAACAATGTGCTATTTAGCTCAAATCTAAAAAATGACACAGAAGCTTTCCCGGTTTTAAGGGGTTAACTACTTATCCACAGGCGGCTGGGGAAAGGATCTTTTTGCAGTGTTCGTTGCAAGCAAATATACTAATCCCACAGAAACTCAAACACGCTGCATTTGGGTACTGGAAATCCAAGGCAGTGTTTTGTTAAATCTGCCATTCCTTTTTTTTGGCAGATTTCCGTTTTCCGTGTATTTCAGGGTAGAGAGACAGGATATACCAAGGGCAGAGAGAGAGAGAGAGAGAGAGAGAGAGAGAGAGGAGAGGCATGCGAGACAACACAAGACAGCGGTCAGATTTGAACCCAGGGTCCTTGCGCTCACAAGGAGCATGTGGTCTGTGGACTAACTGGCTGGAGTCTTCAGGCACTCTAAAAAAAAAAGAATGATTTTGAAATGAATCGCAGCTTGTGTGGTTTAGCTTTTAGTTGACTTTTTCCACTTTCTTTTCCTCTCAGATTTGTGGCATTTATTTGAGTTCCACTGCTCGACAGTCGTGGCGCTTTTAACCCATTGAGACCTGAAGCCGATTCTACAAATGTCAGTTTTCGGAAAAACGTATGTTTTCTATATCAGTGTTAATCAAACTTTTTCATGTCAAGGACCCCCAAAATGATATGTATTTGGCCGCGGATCCCCATCTCAAAATATGTTGTTCCAGGGACCCCCAGAAGCAAAGATTTCAGTTAAAAATGTAAAAAATATATTCTAAGATTTGCACACATTTTCACGATTTTTCAAAAATAGCAGATCTACAAGCTCATAGCGCGGCACTCGGTGCCGCGCTATGAGCTTGTATATCTGCTATTTTTGAATAGCCAAATAATGCCTTTTAGCTCAAATCAATGACAGAGATGCGTTCCAGGTCTTAATGGGTTAAACTGACCGTCACTCAAATTGAATTCACAGTATTTCCCCCATAACAGCTCAAATTGTACCGACACAATTACCCTGCTACAAAACTAAAATATTGATAGAGATCATTTAACTAACTGGAAACTCGGCCAGCATGTTAAATAAACAAGATTCAGTTTGCCAATAAAGAAAGACTTATTTCCCCAGACATCTATCTATCTGCCCTGAGAAACTCAGGAACCTCACACATACACCATGCCAGTTCGTTTAAACACAAACGAGCCATAAAACTCACAGTCTAATTGAAAGGATCAGTTAGACCAGTGGGTTCTCAAAATGTGGTCCATGGACGTCCAGGGGTCCTTGAGGGGGTTCCAAGGGGTCCCAAGCAAAATGAGGAACAGTTCAACCATTGAAGCTCTACTTTATACAAAGAAAATAGCTTAACCCATTTAGACCTGAGGCCGATTATAAAAACGCCTTCTAAATCCTGACCTAAGTTTTCTGAAAAGCTTCAAATTTTAATTCACACACACATACAGTACACACACACACACACACACACACATACACACACACACACACATACACACACACACACACACAGGTCTAAATGGGTTAATATCTGATCTACAAGCTTACAGCGTGTCGCATCACAATTGTGAGCTTGTATGTTATTTGAGCTATTTTTAAACCTTTCTGAAAATGTTTACCTATTATGACATGCCCAAAATAAGTAGATATATTCAGGCAACTGGGGTTTTCTTTCTGGTTGCCATTGCCCAACTTGCAAGTGTTTTTTTGCAAGTTTATTATTATTAAAAAATGTTGTTCTTATTCGAGTCTTTTAGAGACTAGGCTCAACCATATTTTGTTCACTATTCACACAACATTAGTTATAACTTATAAATGGCCATCAACACTGAAACGTCTCAAACACTCTTTCTCTCTCCTCGGAGCTCTTATCTCTCTCTTTCTCTCTCCCTCGCTCAAATGTGTGTGTCTCCAGCCGGACACAGAAACTTGCAGCCTCGCCAATCGGTTCCTGACATACAGCGACACGACACGACAGAGAAAAAGTGTTTTTAAAACGTTTCAATCAGACTGGTCTGACCTGCCGCGAGCAACAGCAAACTGAGAAACAATATCTTTCACCTCTCAAATATGAGTTTGCTGTGTCTTGAGCGAGTTTTATTTACCGTGACCTAACCCCAAAGGCTCGATTTTTGATTTTACTGAAGGAAGGAGTCTCAGTGGAAAAAGTACTCACATTTCTTACTTTACTACTGTATTGGCATCAAAATGTACTTAAAAGTACCAAAAGTAGAAGTACTCATTATGCAGAACGTCACATTTCACAAGTTTTCAAATCTTTAGAAAATAGCAGATCTACAGGCTCACAATGTGTCGCATCGCGACACATTGTGAGCTTGTAGATCGGCTATTTTCAAATGGCCGAAATGCATATAGGGCTGAAATGGATAATGTATGTTTTGTAATAATAAAATCAAAATCAAAATCTACAAAGTAACGAGTAAACTAAAGTTTTCAAATAATTGTAGTGCAGTAAAAGTATGATATTCGCCTCTGAGGTGTAGTGGAGAAGAAGTAAAACTAATGATATTGGAAATACTTCAAAATTGTGCTCAAGTACAGCACTTGAGTAAATGTACTTAGTTACTTTACACCACTGAGATATTCCTCTCCTCTCCCGAGGA
The DNA here is from genome assembly GCF_963280865.1 of Gymnoscopelus braueri. NCBI lineage: Eukaryota > Metazoa > Chordata > Actinopteri > Myctophiformes > Myctophidae > Gymnoscopelus > Gymnoscopelus braueri. The sequence continues at coordinate 37,828,056 of NC_137609.1, forward strand.
GTTGTTTATTGGTTCGGGATAGTCTCAATATCGCACCTCTACATATCAAGGACAGTTTGAAGATATTTAATGAAATGAGTCTTGGTGCATTGCTTTTTCCGAAGTAGTTTGGCGGTCACGTTACATTAATAATTACCCGTCAAGGGTAATATGTATGAACGCAGCAATTTCTCTTCCCCCATATTAAGTAGCAGGACTCAAAATCCATGTCGTTTGCATTTGCCAAAAGTGTGATTTGAGTCAAGAAAAAAAGCGTATAGGCAATATTTCCACTTGCCAGATACTGCACAACCCAGGGTTCTATCAAAGTTCAGCATAACTTTTAAAGTGTAAATTATAAACTAGCAGATGTGAGTAGTGATTCTCAACCTTCATTTCAAAGACCCCACATTTGATATGCATTAGATCACAGACCCCCATTTGATAAGATTTTTTTTCAACTCTGGGACCTCAATCAGAGAACATAATTTTATTGTTAGACATTATTATTGCCTGATGTGGTCTGTCATTTGGTCCACAAGTTACGGTCTATGTAATGTAAGCATAGGGATAACAGTGAAAATAGCCATTGTTTATTTGAGGTATTTTTCACTTTACTGAAGTATTTCCAATTTTCAATACTTTTACTTCTACTCCACTACAACGCAGAAGGCAAATATTGTATTTTTACTCCACTAAAATTATTTGAAAACTTTAGCTACTAGTTACTTTGTAGATTTTGATTATTATTACAAAAAAATACATTAACCACTTCAAGCCCTATCTTCCACATACAGTAAGCTATTTGAACATAGCCGATCTAAAAGCTCAATGCATCGCAATCGTGACACGAGCTTGTAGATCTGCTATTTTCAAACATTTTAGTACTTCTACTTTTGGTGCATTAACTCTTTGACTGCCAATGACGAGATTTCTCGACATATTTTGCTAAGGCGCAGCCTGCCAATGACGAGAATGACGAGATTGTGTTTTCAGTGGTTTTCCACTAGATGGCGCTGTTCGCTAACCTGGGAGTCACCATTTGACTAACAGAGAAGCAAAGCAGCAGCAAATCACGTAATCGTAAAAATATATATCCCGTTCACTTCCTTGTTATTCGATTTAGAAAAATAGCTTTTTCTCCGTTTCTGTTGCTTTTTGGCAAAAACATACATTCAACTGCCCACAACTATGGAACGGATGATCGCAGCGGCACACTTTTTTTTTTCTCGGATCGATCATACTGGAGATAAATATAATAAAGTTAGTGAAAACACTTGAAAATCGCTGGCAGTGTCTTGGCAAATTATGTTTTATTTCTGGCAGTCAAAGAGTTAAGTATATCTTGATGCCAATATTTTTGTACTTTTACTCAAGTAACTTTTTGAACACAGGCCTTTTATTTTATATTGTGGTATTGCTACTTTTACTTAAGTAAAATATCTTCACAATTATCTTCATAATTGTTCACTCAGCTGTATAAATTAATCTGTTGAAAAAGTATTGGAAATGACAAACTACACTCGTGTACACAAGCACACTCACAAAAGGCGTATGCATAATGTACACCTGCCCTTGCATGTCCACACACACAGTTTGCATTGTTCTCTGGACAACCACGAATGATCAAACAGTGTGTTTTGTAGTTAAAAAAAAAACATTTTTCATTATTGAGGCAAGCGAACCATGACCTTAGGGCAGGTAGAACACAACCTTTACCTTCCCGCTGGGCAAGTGCTTTTTGAGCCCTCAGCGTCAACCCCTGCACATCCTGACCTGAGCTCCTGTCTGAGGCGGAGGTTGACCTAAATTCCCTTTTGACAGCGTTCATAAATCAAATCGTTCTCTAAAGAGTCATTTCAAAGGAACCGCAGAATACGCATTGCATACAGCATACAGTATGTATACATATCCTGCAGTATATTATCGTCACTGTTGGGGCAGAAACCTCATAATTCCATATTTCAACTTTTTATGTTTACGTAAATAAATGCCCTACTTCGGCTATTTTTCTACTTTTGTGTGACACCTTAGTATAACGATCTACAAGATCACAACGATTGGTTATTTTTGCCATTTAGTTTTTATTTGAATCCTGAAAAGTAGCTGTTTTGGACATACGAGATTTCCATATCATCGTTCCGAATAACGATGATATGATGTTATGTTTTTTTCATGTATTAACATATTATGTAAAAAGGAATATCTAACACATCAACAGTATTTTTCACACATACATGTTTTGTCCATTTATAAATCCATTTCTAGTCACAAATGGTGGTGAAAATCATGCGTTTTGGATGTGAGATGGGATACATCATCAGTTTGGCATTAACCCATTCAATCCGGGGAACGCATCTGTGTCATTTTAGATTTGAGCTGTAACCATAATTTTATACTTTGGCTATTCAAAAATAGCAGATCTACAAGCTCATAGCTACGAGCTTTTTATGAGCTATTTTAGAAAAGTGTTGGAACATTTGTGCAAATCTTTGAATACGCGTTTTCTTTTTTTAAACAACATTTTTAACTCAAATCTTTGCTTATGGAGGTCCTTGGAACAAAATATTTGACAAATGTTTGCTTTAAAAAACATATATATTCAAAGATTCGCAAAAAAAAAATCACGATTAGAAATAAATAAATAGAAGATCTACAAGCTCATAGCACGGCACCGAGTGCCGCCCTACGAGCTTGTATATCTGCTATTTTTTTTCAATAGCCAAAGAAATCTGAAAATGACACAGACGCCGTTCCCGGTCTTCATGGGTTAATGGTATAATAGCCCTATATATGCCTCGTGGGTTCCCAGCCTCTGGTCTGCTGCGCCTGGGAGCCACACACACACGTCAGCCTTACCCAGGCTTCTCAGGCTTGAGACAAAGAACTGGGACGACGGGTGGAACTGGGGCATGGATGGTGGTGGGCGAAACAATGAAAACAGTAGCCATCACCCCCCCGCCCGCCCACCCCCCCCCCCCAGACCTGAGAATGTTCTCTCTCTCTCTCTCTCTTTCCCCTTTTACTCTCCTCCTGTCATGTTCCCTTTCCTTCCTCCCACTTTGCAGCGTGAATGGTGTGCATTATTTTGTCGTAAAGGCACATTACCCCCAACCTTATTAATTATCCACTTATCCACAACATCCTGTTCCATCTTCCTTCCTTATACCGGCCTCTTATTACATTTGTTGTTCCGCACAAATCCACTGTGAAGCAGAGAGCTGGGGCGATACGACTTCCAAAATCGATATCACGAGTCACGACTATTTCAAACTTTTGCCTCGATTATGATTCATGAACAATTATTTAACACCATAGTGAAAACGGCTGATATACAAGCTCACTACGTGTTGCACGTTGCGAGCTTGTAGATCGGCTATTTTCGAAAAGAAATTACACGGCACCATTGTACAACTAAGTGGTTAATCAGACTAATTGATTTTGACAAAAAAAATCTATTAGAACGTGTGTTGATTTGTGCTGATTCGCTGATGTATAAGAAATAAAAAAAATATATATAAAAAGGCTTCTCGATTTAAGATTAAGTCGGTCATTGGTTCTAAATGTCGATTTTGATATACCAGTATTTTTTTTGTTGTTAATTGCCTTACGTTATAGTTTGATATGTGCATGCTACCAGTGGTACTAAAATGTTTTACTTAAGTAAAAGTATCAATACTGCAATGTAGAAATAATTTGTTACAAGTAAAAGTTCGGAATTCAGTACTCATTATGCAGAATGTCCCATTTCACAAGTTTTCAAATGTATAATATGTATAAAAAATAGTTTGAAAATAGCAGATCTACAAGCTCACAATGCGTCGCATCGCGACACATTGTGAGCTTGTAGATCTGCTATTTTCAAATGGCCGAAATGTACATAGGGCTAAAGTGGTTAATGTATGTTTTGGAATAATAACCAAAATCTACAAAGTAACTAGTAACTAAAGTTTTCAAATAACTGTAGTGGACTAAAAGTGCAATATTTGCCTCTGAGAAGTAGTGGCGTAGAAGTAAAAGTACTGAAAATTGGAAATACTCCTGTAAAGTAAAAATACCTCAAAATTGTACTTAAGCACAGTACTTGAGTAAATGTATTTAGTTACTTTACACCACTGCATGATACAGAGACATCCTCAGGACAGGCGCTATCCCCCCATGCTGGTTGTTCAGGTAATGATGTCACCATATGGCACAACGTTTGGCACGTGGCGGTCTGTTCCTAATGCTGTTTGCAGTCTAACTCGATTGTTCCGCAAAACACAAGGCCAACAAAAGTCTGGCTATCCCCCCCCCCCCCCCCGTTGCATAACCGCAAGCGAGTTATCAGCCGGCACACATCGTCCTGCCCTCTTCAGGATGAATCTTCCCTTATATAGCAAGTTAACCCATTAAGACCGTATTCTGTGTGTGTCATTTTTGGATTTCTTTGGCTATTCAAAAATAGCAGATATACAAGCTCATAGCAGTGTGTTGCGCTATGAGTGCTGCGCTATGAGCTTGTATATCTGCTATTTTTGAATACTCAACGTATAAAATAATGGTTTAAGTGGTTACACAGATGCGTTCCCGGTTTTAATGGGTTAACAGCAATATCCATGCCAAAGACAACCAAAATAATATGAGGTCAGACTGCTGAGTGACGGGTCTGGGCCATGCAGGCATGTTCATGAGTCTCAAGTCTTGCATAAGAAATAGCTCGTCAAGTTAGATCATGCTGCGGTGCAGGCCGTAACAAACATTCTTCAGGGCTTCAGTGTTGCCAGTGGCTGCATTCTGCATCCCATTGAGCAGGAGGTGGTGGTACCAGTGGTGGAAAGTAACTAAGTACATGTACTCAAGTACTGTACTTAAGTACAATTTTGAGGTAATTTGTACTTTACTTGAGTATTTCCAATTTCCAATACTTTTACTTCTACTCCACTGCATCTCAGAGGCAGATATTGTACTTTCACTTACCACTTTAGTCCTATTTCATACCTAGGCTATTTGAAAATAGCCGATCTACAAGCTCACAACGCGTCGCATTGTGACGCGTTGTGAGCTTGTAGATCTGCTATTTTGAAACTTTTCGGTACTTTTAATTTTGGTACTTTATGTACATTTTGATACCAATTATTTTGTACTTTTACTCAAGTAAATTTTGAACACCAGACTTTTACTTGTAACAGAGTACTTCTACATTGCAGTATTAATACTTTTACTTAAGTAAAAAACTTGAGTACCTTTTCCACCACTGGGTGGTACACTATTTAAGGTTGGGTATCGTTTGGGTTTTATCCAATACCGGTGCCAAACTGTTACTTCTAAAACTTCTGGGCCGTGAGTTGTACCTAAAGTTTTGGGTCCAGGGAGCCGGTCCACCTCTCTGATTGGTGTGGCAAGATATCCAAAGTGCTTTCCCGCTCATAAAACGCTGTGTACCGTGTGGACACGGGCCCTAAATTAAAGTGCTTTATACGTTTGCAGCGTCTGTGTGTACTGCCGTTGTCTGGCGGTGTAATAATAATGACCTACTTGCTCTAGCGGGGAAATTTCGGTTTCAGCTCAACCCAGCTGAACGCTGCCCACAATGCGCGGAGCAGTTGGGTTAGGTGTCTTGCTCAAGGACACTTTGACCAGTCATATTCGACACATTGCTGGCCAGGCCTGGAATCGTACCTGGGACAACTGGGCACTGCAGTTCCCCAGGCAGGCTCTCCCAGCACTCAGCTATGCCGCCCCATAGCTGAATGGTGTGTGTGTGTGCAAGCCAAGTCTAGCCAGCAGCTAGAGATCCCATAGCCTGGGGAGCTGTAACCATGACGACAGATCCCATATCCCGAATCTCCGGTGTTTACACAAAAACGCCAATAAACACGCTAATAAACGGCTAATAAACAGTTTATTGCTAATAAACAGCAATAAAAAGTGAAAAACAGGCTCCCTCGCTGTCTGCATAATGCTAATGGCAGAGATGCTGCTAGCCCTGCGTCCTGCGTCTCTGACGCACATTTTTAATAAAGGACGCATTAACCAACCATCACAGCGTCCACGGGACGCATACAACCAAAGCGAGCCGCTAGCCACGCAGCCGTGCTCCAAACCGAGCCACAAGCGCTTCTCAGGGTGGGGGGTCCCCAGTTCAAATATGATTATTTTGGGGGGTCGCTGCCTGAAAAGATTGAGATCCACTGCATTAGGATATAATGTACACAGTCACACAGACACATAGAAGATATGGAGATCAAAGAAAACGATAGAAGGGGGGGGGGGGGGGGGGGAGACGCGTAATTGGGGACCCATAAAATGTTTCTGGGACCCATTTGAATGACCACCTGTGGGTCCCGGGACCCATTACATTGAAAACCTAGCAACATCACTGTAATGGTCAATGCCTGTGTGCAAGTTGAGATCAATTGCTCAAGCCACTGAGGAGAAACTGGAACAGACAGACAGACTGACTGACTGACTGAGGTTTCATTAATAGGATAATACTACTACTATTGGCTTTTTATTGCCAAGGCAATATACATCCTGAGGTAGGCAGCATTCTTCTTGCCATTATAAAAACCTCAGCTTCAGAAATATGTCCATATTTGTTTTCTCTGGCAAAAAGTCACAAAACGATGGTATTAATGCAATATCCGCAATCCACGTTACTTTACATTGATAAATGGATTTCCCCACTATAGCCTAGGTTAGTCCTGTGGGGGATACAAAGACATTCGAGAAGAATCCAAACGGTTACGTGAATTACTGGAAGAAAAACAAATAACACATCTGGCTTGGGGCGTCTCAAACCAAACATGAATATAATATTCAAGGTAAGAGGAAAAACGACATAAATCTGAGAAATGATATAAGGACGTAGAACAAGACTTGTTGATGCAGGCAGTGTTTGCGCACCTCTAGGTGTGGTGTTGTTTTTTTTTTTTATTCCCACAATTCCTCAAAATCATGCCCTTAAAGACGTTTTGACTGTAATTTGGCTGAGCTGTTTTACTACAAAAACATAGCTAGCAGATACATACCCAACGCCTGGCTCTCAAGCGACTGGTTGTCACTCCGATAACTAATTAACTGCGGTAAGGGCAGCAGTGTAAAAGGACTTATTTCCGATTTGCAATACTTTTACTTCTACTCCACTACATCTCAGAGTGCAAATATTGTACCGTTACTCCACTACAATTATTTGAACACTTTAGTTACTAGTTACTTCGTCGATTTTGATTATTATTAACAAAACACACGAACCACTTCAGCCCTAAATATATTTCCGGCCATTTGAAATTTGAGCTTGTAGATGGGCTATTTCCAAAAGATTTTTGTGTACATTTTGAACTTGTGAACTTTTACTTTTGGTACTTAAAAGTACATTTTGATGCCAATAATGTTGTACTTTTACTCAAGTACATTTTGAATATGGGACTTCTACTTGTAACAAGAGTATTGCAGTATTGATACTTTCACTTAAAAAAAAAAAAAAAAGAAGTTCCCACCACTGGCAGTAAGGGTGTCCCAACGGCCAAAGAGCAGACTAACTGGAGGAATACTGTAGCAAGCAACATGAAACGTTGGGCTCACTGTGAAGAAACATCTAAGAGGATCTTTGGCAGTGATGTTTTTAATACCGTTATGTAAGAGGATATACTGTATGACAGCGACATTGTTATGACGGATGATATCTCTATGATAGCCGTGTGATCCTACTGTAGATCAGCTCAATTCACAATAAAACACATGGATCGTGTGAGCAACTACTGCAAGCTAGTCAAGAGTATGCATCGTTGCCATTTTGTCCTCATCTAGAGCAGTGGTTCTCAACCTGTGGGTCGGAACCCCCAGGGGGGTCCCCACATGATTTGGGGGGGGGGGGGCCGCTATACCCCCTGGGTCACAAGAGTTATTTTTTCTATTGAAAACCCCATAGGGAAATCTTAGATCGCGTTGTATTAGAACTGTGTTGCAAAACTAAACAAATCACCCGGCGATTTTACTCTTTTTGAATATGGATATGAAGCATTAACTGATAAATAATTAAATATACAAAGAAATGATTGACATATTTAATAATTTTATACATGTAAAATAGCAGAAATAGCTCATCTACAAGCTTACAATGCGTCACAAAGTGACACGTTGTAAGCTTGTAGATGAGCTATTTCTGAAATGTTTTATATTTGAAAATGTATGAAGATTTTTCAACATGGAAACAATTATGACGATTATGCAAAAAAAAAAATGCTATTATCTCAAATAATTGCGATTAGACGATTATATAATAATTGTGACAGGTCTAGTTATCAAATTAGCTCAATATCATAAACGACACGATGCCTGACAAAATGGCCGGGCTGATTTGTTTATTTTTTGGAACACAGTTCTTATATGACACGATCTTAAGATTTCTCTACAGGATTTTTCAATAGAAATAATACTTCCGTGACCCAGGGGTAGCGGCCGTGACGTCACGACTTTAGCCCTCTATTCACTGAAGCAACATAATTGAGTGTAATAAGGTGAGAGTGGGATTAAAATATAAAGGAAACACAAATACTGCTTTGGCTTCTGCATATTTTGTCATTGTTACATTTTTGGTATACGAGTAGGCCTACAGTTAATCACTTGTTAGCCTTAATTACAACCAGCCTATTAGTTGAGTGAGGGGATCAAGAAGCATGTGTTCCACTGTCCTTTCATGCATTACATTGTGGTTCAACTTGAGAAGTGTGCGCGTGCACACCCACATCCGCACCCACACGCACACACATTACATATCACACACACCCACACATTACCAGTGGTGAAAGAAATACTCAGATCTTTTAAAAGTAAAAGTAGCAATACCCCAATGTAGAAATACTCTGTTACAAGTAAAAGGCCTGTGTTCAAAATGTTACTAGAGTAAAAGTACAAAAGTATTGGCATCAAAATATACTTAAAAGTACCAAAAGTAAAAGTACTAAAATGTTTGAAAATAGCAGATCTACATCGGCTATTTTCAAATAGCCTATGTATGAGATAGGGCTAAAGTGTTTGATGTATGTTTTACAATATAATCATTTATATCTGCAAGGTAACTAGAAACTCAAGTTTTCAAATAATTGTAGTAAAAGTACAATAATTGCCTCTGAGATGTAGTGGAGTAGAAGTAAAAGTATTGAAGATTGGAAATAGTCCACACTAAGTACAGTACATGTACTTAGTTACTTTCGACCACTGCACATTACACACACCCACATGCGCACACACACATTACATATCACACACACACACACACACACACACACACACACACACACACACACACACACACACAGAGAGAACCCAACCTCTTTCCTCCTAGAACATGGTGACAGTGAAGCTTGCAGCTCCCCCCCCCCCTCCCCCCCCCCGCTCATGTTCTTATGAATTTTGTTGCCGTTGCCAATTCCTACCCATGTGTTCTGCAGTCCCCGTCACTGCCAACCACTGTTTTTTTCCTGTACAGAGAGAAGGCCCCCGCCGATAGACATGGAGGCACCCGCTGCGTCTTCTCGCCCGACATCGAAGGAGTTCGACCGGGAGAGCGTGACTCACCCACCCCTTGCGTGATGAACAGGCCCCACCCCCCCCCCCACCCCCAGCCAACGAGTAGGAGTCGCTAGTGCCAAAACACGTAGGCCTATAATACGCCAAGCGGTGCCTAGCCAAGTAAAAGCGGAATATCAAAAAGACACATACAGTACCACCCCATATGCACCGCCACAATCTATTCACCAAAGGTACCGTCAGGTCGACGATACCGGCAGCATCAGACGTCGTACCAACAGCAGACATGAGGGAACGTTTTCCACAGCCAGGCCGTTAGGCTGCTTAACCCTTTAAGACCTGAGAAGATTCTAGAAATGTCTTCTAAATCCTAAAAAAAATTGGGAAAAAAAACCTTTTTTTTTTTCCTCGATTTTTCAAAAATAGCAGATCTACAAGCTCATAGCGCGGCACTCGGTGCCGCGCTATGAGCTTGTATATCTGCTATTTTTGAATAGCCTAAAGAAATCTAAAGTGACACAGATGCGTTCCAGGTATCAATGGGTTAACAGGCGCAGAGCCCTGTCACCATGTCAAACGTATATATGCTCCCCTTACATCGGTGTTGTCACGCTATGTATCTCGTCGCAGTCGGTGGTTGAAACCTTGTATGTCCAAAACGTTTACTTTTCAGAAACTGGGGGGGGGGGGGGGGAATAACCTGTGTTCCAATGGATCCAATGTAGTTAATATTTAGTCACAAGCTCTTGTTAACTCACTGACTGCCATTGACGAGATTTCTCGTCATTTGGTTGTTTTCAGTGGTTTACGATAGAGGGCGCTCTTCCGCAAACCTGTGAGTTAAACTAGGGCTTCCAGATCAGAGGACAACGGGAAGAATCGCCGCGACGAAAAAAAAAAACCAACCATTTTATCGTGTTTCATTTTGTTACCAGGGGCAAAGGTTTCGGTCGTTGCCGTGCACGTGAGCGAACCCGTTCACTTCCTGAAACGGTTAGGTGCAGGCTTTCATTCATGCCCCGCCCCCCCGCCCAGGATAACCACTTTCACTTTACAAACAATTCAAAAATAGCAAACAAAAATGCCGATCGACAAGCACAAAACAAGTTTTCGCTACTTTAGTGTGTGACACTGTAGTATGACAAAGTAGGGCATTAATTTACAAAAAAGTTGAAATATGGAGATAAGATGTTTCTGCCCGACAGCGACAAATACATGACAATGAATACACTCCATTCCCACACATTTCGTACATATTTGGCATCTGCCGCAACGAGACATCTTTTATTCGCACAAGACTGAGCAGGGGTGTTTTATTTTTAGTACACACCTTATGTTTTTATTTGATAACATTGTTTTGATGTTTATTCCTTCCTATTATTTATTTAACTGCAATTTGTTGGTAGCTTGTACAAAATAATTCCACCCACTCTTCTACACCTGTAAACTAGTGATATGAAGCATAAAGTGAAGTTCACTCGAAGTTCACAATCCTCTTGCCAACTTCCCACATCAACACACACTGTTTTCATTGGAGCGTCTGAATGGAATGCCCATTATAGTTTCCAAAACGTAGCTTACTCAGAGCAAGTAAGAGGGGGGGGGGGGGGGGGGGTAGCAATCCGTAAGAAGGTCAACAGTTACTACCAAGAACGGTGTGTTATTGTCAAGGTTAAGCTGTTGACGTGCAGTGGCCGTGCTTTGGCGAGATTTGCATTTTTACTAATCTTTGAAGCACAGTAGGCCACCCGGACTGAACTACCCATAGGCTAGGTTCAGACCATGGACTGTATAAAAAGAGATGGACAAAGCCAGACCTCTGGTTTCTACAGACAGAAAAAATGAAGCCGATTGTTCAGGAATTTGAAATCCGCCATCTCTAATACAAGCCAAAAAGCACGTCGGGAACAGGAACCGGAAAACAATGCCCAAAGAATGCTATTGGTTGGGTAGCTTGTCAATCGAGAGCGGGGGCGGGGAATGAATGCTATTGGTTGTGTACTGTAGCTTGTCAATCAAATCATCCTGCCCCTCCTTGAGCATAGCCTACTTTATCGTCAATTCTAAAATAAATGGGACCATAATTTAGCAAAACGCATATCCTGATGAATGAAAGGAGACTTTAAACTAGCGACTGGAAGCATATAGTATTTATGATTTTTATTAAGGTAAGAAAATCAAGTCTAAAGTTTGTCAAAAAACCCATCTGCTTACATTGAGAGAATATTCTTTCTGACACCAGCAGGGGTAAAACAGCGAAACTACAGGCCATTCATATGAACCGTCTCTTCCGTATTGGAGTCAATGTAAAAATCTCAAGCTCGCCCCTTGGTTCAGACTGGCAGTCCAGATCAGAATTTTGGCCCGGCCTATCCAGATTGGCATCAGATCAAGTCTGAACAGCAACATGGGAACATGATTTGAACCACATTCTTAGGAGGTGGTTTGAAATGTAATTCAAATCTGATTTCTAAAGATGTGTCTCTGTCTATATACACTTGAACGCTGAATGAAGCCTGATGTACACTTTGTCACACAATGGTGTCACTTGCCCGGAAATAGCAGATCTACAATCTCACAACGCCTCGCGATGTGCTGCGTTTTGAGCATGTAGATCTGTTCTTTTCTGCAAGTAACACCATTGTACCATACAGTATAAGTTAAGCATTAATCACACCTGTCGTTACCATACCCATACCACATCAACCAATACAGATAAGTAGCCAATGTCTGAATACACATATCTGATCACTTGCAAATAACAGTGTGGACACGGTCAGTCCTATAGATCAGATTTGACTGCAGTCTAAATCAAGGACAAGAGAATGCTACATAAACATTTGAAATGAATTCCTATATCATTAACGTTGTGGTTATTACAGTTCAAAATGACAATTCACCATGGCATAACATGTTAACTTTTCAGGATAAACACCTCCATTGCAGTGCAGCGCAGTCAACCACCAATAAAGATCGCCACAGGCTTAGAGAGACTTTCTCTGCCTCTCTCTCTCCCTCCCTCGCTCTCTTTTAACCCATTAAGACCTGAAGCCGATTCTACACATGTCTTCTAAATCTAAAAGCAGTATTCTGAAAAACATTTTTCTATATCAGTGGTGCTCAGTTTTTCATGTCAAGGACCCCCAAAATGATATGTATTTGGCCGCGGACCCCCATCTCAAAATATGTTGTTCCAGGGACCCCCAGAAGCAAATATTTGAGTTACAAATCGCTTTAAAAAAATATATATTAAAGTTTTCACGATGTTTCAAAAAAAGCGGATCTACAAGCTCGTAGTGCGGCACTCGGTGCCGCGCTATGAGCTTGTATATCTGCTATTTTTGAATAGCCAAAGTGTAAAATAATGCTTTTAGCTTTTAGCTCAAATCATAAAGTGACACAGACGCGTTCCAGGTCTTAATGCGTTAAAGATTTTTATATTTTTATTCTGTGCAGAGAAACAGGAAAGTGGGAGGATGACATGCAGTAAAGGTGCCTCGGGTCGGATTTGAACCTGCGGCGCGGGTTAGCTGCTGGAAGGACCGTGGTCTATTTATGTGGTAAGCGCTCTTATACAGTGAGCCAATGGGGGCCCCCCCAGGCTTAGAGTGTAGCATCACAGCTAACCACATGGTCAGTCTTACTTCTAAACATCCTGAACAAAACAGCCTAGGATTTGACCTGTTCCCCCACACATAACAGATCACTGCCTCACCAGATCAATAGGAAAGCTTTTAGACCTCCGTGATAATTCAGAATTACAGCGTAATAAAATAGCCAGTGGCCATCTTATCGGAGGTTGCACTGTGACTGTATAACCTAGCCTAATACTGCATTTAGAGGTCATGTTAGAGTTGAACTAGCCTCGATCTCCAGGCTTTTATTTTTTATTTTTGCTAAATAATAAAAGCCTGGACCAGCGAGTCGATGTTCCGGGCATAGGAAGTGGGAGTCATCCTCAACCAACCAGAGTGCAGTGGGCGTCGCTCCAAATGTTATGCGGAGCGGGGCAGGGGGTGACGGACAGATCGGTGAACCAATGGGATCCCACGCATTCTCTCTCCGGAGATGTTAAACCCGCCCCTCTATGCCAGATATCAGACACGCTAGGGCAGTCTATAGTTGAACTAACTCTAACTTAAGCCATTAAGACCGCATCTTTGTTTAAGAAACGCATCTGTGTCATTTTAGATTAGAGCTATAAGCAATATTTTATAATTTTGCTATTAATAAAATAGCAGATCTACAAGCTCATAGCACCGCACTGCTATGAGCTTGTAGATCTGCTATTTTTTTTTTAATTATGCAAATATTTGAATATATATATATATTTTTTTAAAAGGGAGCATTTTTGACTCAAATCTTTGCTTCTGGGGGAACAAATTATTTTCAGATGGGGGGTCCGCAGCCAAATACATATATTTTTGAAGGTACATGACATGAAAAAGTTTGAAAACCACTGATATTACAGCAACATACTGTACGGTTTTCAGGAAACGTTAGGATTTAGAAGACATTTGTAAATCTGCGTTCGCGCATTGAATGGGTTAAAAAGGCACAGTCTGACGTGCCTTCCTACAAAGTGTGGTGTCATCGAGAGATTTTGAAAAATTAAAAGCAGGCCAAAACAGGGAATGACTGGGAACTTCCTTGGTTTTTAAACCCGGTAATCTTGAAAAGCTTTGCAGAGTTTTAAAGTTTGAAATAGATAGACTGCTGACATGAAATCCCTCTTTCTGCTTTCAAAGACTTTATCACAGACATTACATCATTATGTAACGTGCTTATGATGCTGCTCTCCAGCTTAACACCTACACCTATACTTCAGTCTTATGCTGCTTAAACCCTATTGCTTGTTTTATGCACTTTGAGATTAGTTCCACTTGTCTTTGCTCACACTCAAGATGCCTACTGTCCCCGATTAGCTTTTTATTTTCCTTTCTTGAACATTTGTTTTTATTGTTATTTTTCTACGTCTCTTTTGCTAGACCCTGATTGCAAATCAGAATTTATAATCCTTTCTGGTTTTAAATAACAAAATGAAAAACTACTGAGATTAAGTTAGTTTCTTATACAGTGCTCAGGGGACTCGTCCTCAAGACAAAATCACTGCCATTTGATCACCTTTTCTTCCCTGCTGAAATGAATGCTTATCCGCACCCCCCCCCCCCCCAAAAACACCCTGTTGCTAGAGGCAACACAAGGCAGTTGACAGCAGCTTGGTCATTATTCCTTGAACCCCCGATGTCACTATTCTGCAGTGAATAGTTCTCTCAGATGGCACGTGTAAGTGAAGTTGTGCTTCCTTCCAGGAAGAAAGGAGTTGAATGATGAAGTTAGTGGGTGTTCCATCAATGGCTGAGCAAGCCAAGGTCCTTGTCAGCGGGGCTACCGAGGGGGTGTGGATGTCATCGAACGAGTCTCAAACACGACAGTGTATCTTAACAGTCTTTGTCATCCAAGGCCATGGGCTGTGGTGAGCCACCTTCCTGTTCAGCACTTTGACCCTTTGTACACTCGCCGCTTCTCATTTTGTCATTGTCAGAGCGAGGTGCTGCGGATGTCCATTCATCGCCGCGAACAAAGCAGGGGGACCAGAGGTGTCCGATTCCCCATTTTAAGGTCTCTCAACACAAGTCAGTCAGCAAGGACACCGAACGCCCACCCACACCCTCACAAACCCTCCATCCAGTAGCGCCGCTGTCCTCCATGTACGGACGAACATGGAGACAGCGCCCACTGACCAGTCTGGTGTGGTTTAACCAGGTAATTAATTTGAGTTGAGATTAGGCACGAGTTTGGTGAGGATCAGTGAATTGATTTAGTGAATTAATTGAGTTCAGTTTAGGCATGGGTTTGGTGTGGTTTACTGGAATAATTGACTAATTCATTTTTGGTATGGTTAAGTTTAGGCATGGGGTTTTATATGGTTATGGTTAAGGTAAGGATTTGGGCTGGATCTATAGCACTAACAGCTTCAGATCCCACCCTTAATGTAATCAAAATGCAGGCTGGCGACACGGCAGCCGGTCATTAATCCACGCGGGACGCTTTTATTACTCCGAGAGCCCGGCCAGCAGAAATGGAACAAGCTGAGACAATATTTCCCCGTCTCTGAAGCCACCATCATGTATGACAGAATGATGCCAGGGTCTAGCTTTGTTGTTGCCAATGTCGCTAATTAGCTTTGCAGAAAACGCTGTGGTCCCATGGTTACCTGTGACATCTGCTGCCGGAGACTTCGACCTTCAAAACACAATTGTAAGAAAAGCATGGGTGCATGGGGGGGGGGGTCATTCAGACAGTCCAGATATGCCCAACCCCCCTCTCCCTGTACCTGCTGACACCTCATACCAGGTTTATGTCCTGCTGACCTGCCTCGCTGCTGGCAGTCAGCAGCCGTGAAAGAGCAGCGTGAAACCTGAATGTTAAAGGAGTGGGGGTTTTAACAGGGCTTAAACTTCAATTAGGCTGGCTGAGATCCCCATTTGTCTCTCAGAGTGGCCATGCAAACGAAATGGCCTCAAACCGGCCTTTTTAATTACACATGCATAGAAACACACTGTGTACTCTGAACCCCATACACAAACAACCGTGCAACGTCTTACAGGGGCGCACACACGCAAGGATGCACGTCACACACACACACACACACACACACACACACACACACACACACACACACACACACACACCCCCACACACACACACACACACACACACACACACACACACACACACACACACACGAGAAGTAGCTCTCTATTCCTTTTCACAATAAACCGTTTCATTTTTCACAGACTAAATATACAGATACACACACACACCGTTCTAAAACCTGGGCATGAACCCTGTGTTCAGTAAATATCCTATCAGAAGGACTCTGCACCATGCTGAGTTGAAGGTTGTTTACGCCGGTGGGGTGAAACACAGTCCCTGGGGAAGGGCCTGCTTGCTGTCACTGCATTGTAGAACAGAGACACAAACAGCTACTACATGCATATTCTAGTGTCGGGAGAGAGGGGGTGGATTTTGGCAACTTTTGTTTTCTTTGGTCAAAACAGGAGAGATCTTAACCCGTTAAGACCTGGAACGCATCTGTGTCACTTTTTCATTTGAGCTAAAAAAGCATTATTTTACACTTTGGCTATTTTTGAAAAATTGTGAAAATGTGTGCAAATCTTTGAATATGTATTGTTTAAAGCGAACATTTTTAACACTATTCTTTGCTTCTGGGGGTCCCTGGAACAAAATATTTTGAGATGGGGGTCGGCGGCCAAATACATATAATTTTGGGGGTCCTTGAGATGAAAAAGTTTGAGCACCACTGATATAGAAACATACGTTTTTTTTTTTCCAGAATACTGCTGGGATTTAGAAGACATTTGTAGAATCGGCTTCAGGTCTTAATGGGTTAAATATGTGCATGCTCAATGCAGGACCGCACGGCATCATTAAAAAAAGTTCACGAAGCCCAACTCCTGCATACTATAGTCTCATGTCAAACATACAGTAGCTGGGACTAAGAGTAAAACGGACGAGAAAGCGAGGGCCAGAACTCCCCTCCATCCCCTTTGAAAAATCGGCATTGAGCAACCTCCAAATGAGCGGAGTCATTTAATTGACCCTATATAGACCAAAATAAAGTGGATAATTAGCTGGCATCGATCCGAGTCCTCCCGCCGTGCCCGCTGACATTTCCGCCCGTTATTTTCATTTCATTCTTTTCCCATTGCCTTTGTTGTTTGTTTGTTTGTTTTCTTCCTGTCAAGGCCTCCACAGCTGAGTGAGCATGCAGCAAATGGGCTAATAATATGACCACGCTAACATAAACCATCATCTCCCAAAAAACCCAGCCCCGCTTTTTTTTGGGGCTTTATTTATTTATTTGTATTCGTGTCAGCAATACGAGTCATACAATTGTGGATCTTTTTCTCTTTTTTTTTTCTTCTCGCAAATGGAAATGTAAATAGCACTGTGTGGGAGAAATTGAATCCTGGGTCGGGTTGTGAGTTTCCGTGCATCTGAAAGCTTGATGGTTTTGGTACTTTACAGATTAGGAGATCAGTTCTCCCAGGCACTGCACCTCGGGGCTGAGCAGAAGGAGAGCTGTGGAGGGAAACCTTTTATCCCATTAAGACCCGAGGTTCCGATTCTACAAAATGTCTTCTAAAACAGTTTTCTGAAACACCTTATGTTGCTGTAATATCAGTGGTTCTCAAAACTTTTTCATGTCAAGGACTCCCAAAATTATATGTATTTGGCCGCCGACCCCCATCTCAAAATATTTACTTCCAAAATCAAAAAGTGACACAGACGCGTTCCAGGTCTTAATGGGTTATTCACATGCAGCTTCTGCCAGCGTTTCCATCCCAAGAGCTGCGGATGCTCAGCCTTCCCTCTGAACCCGATCCCAAAAACAGGCTTTGGTGCTGTAATGCAGACTAAATCTCTAATTACATTTTTTTTTTTTGGGGCCCGAGTGCCAGAAGTCATAATTATGGTACCTTTTATCATGCAAATTAATTGACCACCTTTGTCCCCAAGTTTGATAAGTAAATGAACGTTTGCAGCTTCTATTTTGATGGGGTATTTTTTTTTGGATGAATGTGCTTTACAATTAGCTCAATGCTAAATATAATAATTATGTTTAATTCAATTGAAAACATTTTGGAATATGGCTTTTTTTTGCTCAATACCGTATACAAATATTGCCTGTGGAAGAGTTAAAGACAACTTATGGCTCCGGCACGCTACAAATATGATTTTGAACCGTACATTCAAATAGAGCTGTTTAACCTAACCTCCCTCGGCTTTTGACCACCTCCCAGACGAAGAAAGGGAACGGTCTAATCCCAGTCTTAGATTCGACTCAGCGGCTCTGGTTCATCGCCACCCTGCAGGTCAAAACAAAAGGCTAGCAAATGAAATGCATGGGCAGAGCGAGGAAGACAATGCCGTCCCAATCAATAGGCTTGAATGGACTAGTTCGACAAAGCCAGTGGATAACAAAGGGACCTATCAAAGCCCAGAAACCTGATTTGCCTCATTAAATGAGAAAGTCACGCAAAAGCCAGACCCTTGACTCTACTCAAACCTGTTACTCGCCTAAAAAAAAAAACTAAACAGAAAATTGGAGTGTTCCCGTATTCAGTCTCCATTCTTTATCCCCACATCACAACTCCAGGGAGAACTGCCAACTTAATTGGCTCTGTTAATCACATAGAGGCACAGGCATACAAAACCCATTGACTTTCATTTCAATGAGCCACTTCTATCCGTGATTGCGCCAATGGACAAGGTCAGCATTGAAAGAAGTCCAGGTTTCAAAGACTGCACTAGGTTAAGCGCCGGGCAAAATGAGCTAATCAAACCCGTATGTCCACATCGCAGATTAAACATCCAGCTATGGGTTTGTTTTGCAGGAAGCCTCGGGTTGTCATTGTCAGGTCTAATTAATGGTGCCGCAGCCATACTGGAGGATAAATTCCCACATAACAGAGCCCCTAATTCTGTCTGGCGTAAATTTAAATTCCTTCTTCCTATGGTAGATAACAGAAAGCATAGGCATAGCAATTAAACATTGCTCAACCTTGGTGAGATTACGTTCGGGGGAAAAAGGCAGCCAATAAGTGTGCGGTTATTGCCTCTGACAAGTGAGTGGGAAAGACAATGTGCTTGTAAATGAGGCAGAGAAAGCTGCAAACCTATAGTTTAACCCTGTGAGTCAAAGGTCACCTCAAACAATCACTCCATAAATTGAAAGGACCATACAGTATACCGCCATCAGTCAGTGCGGTCTATTCACAGCTTCGGCCATATATCGTACATAAACAAAGACCACTTCCCGTGAATGGCTTTATTTTTAGATATAGAATCAAAGAGTAGTAGTAGTTTCCGGCTCCCAAACTGTGGAACGAACTCCCCATTGCAATTAGAACTGCTGACTCACTCCCAATCTTCCGCCGTAATCTGAAGACTCATCTCCTCAGACTCCCACCTTAGCCCGTAGCACTCGCCGTAGCACTTGCCCTATCCTCGACGACCTTGCAGGCTTATTATGCAAAGGCTAACATGTAATTTAGACAGCATGTTATGTAGACAGATGCCAGGTCATTTGCAGAGACCTGGCATCCTGTGTGCATAGTTTCAATGTACAGATTATTGATTTTTTTTGGGGATATCTAAACTGTTTAGAGTAGCAGACTGATGATACAGTAGGTTATTGGTTTACCTATGATCCTAGATGAACATTTCTATGCATTTGATGTATTACTGTACCTCGTGTTTTCCTGGCTTACTGTAAATCACTCTGGGTTAAGAGCTAAATTGTAAATTGTGATTGTAAATTGTAGTGCATATCCAACCTATTGACGGTAAGTGCCATTTACATGATTACAAAAAAAATGAATTCGTCTTTTTTGTGTTGATTCGTTGATATATTAGAAGAATATATATTTAAGAAAATAAAACCTTGCTTCTCGATTCCTCAGTTATACGTGAGTTGCTGCTTCTAAATTCATAGATTTTGTTGTTAATTGCCCGCAGCCCTGTGTCGAGTATACTGTGAGTCATAGTCAATGCGTGCTGAACCTGCCGCCAGACCACAGTATGGACTTTTAATTAGCTCATAAGACAAGAACATTCACACACCTACACACCCTCATCCTTCATTCCATCTGCTTTACCTTAGCAGCGTGCCCGAGAGGATAAGAAGAGATGCACAGGCTGCATAATCCTTCTGCAGTTCATGCAGACTCCAAAAGACTCCACAAAAGTGAAAACACACTCTAGTAGCTTCTGCTTGTTCCTTCACTGAGGGATACATAAACGAGTAGCCTGTCACGCATCCAAATTTCCTTATTTGACCTCCGAGTTCAGACATAGTGGCAACAGCGTATCTTTCTATTTCTGGATAATGGTATTTTTGCTTGTCGAAGCGAGCTGTTAAGAAATTGTTAAATGACACTGTAAGAAGCATTTTAAAGAAGGAAGAAAGTAACACAAAAGAAAACCAACTAAAATTGACTTCAAGTGTGAAATGAACAGGAAAATAATGGAGCTGTGTGTGGGGGGTGGGGGGTGGAGGGAGGACTGCTGTTAAATGACAGAAAACTTCACTACTGCTCTTCACAAAATGTTAATATGTCTATTATCTGTCTCTTTATAATTTTGGCATGTGTATTAACCCATTAAGACCTGAAGCGATTCTTTAAAAAAATCTAATCTAAAAAAAATATTTATTTAAAAAAAAAATAGCAGATCTACAAGCTCATAGTGCGGCACTTGGTGCCGCGCTATGAGCTTGTAGATCTGCTATTTTTGAATAGCCAAAGAAACCTAAAGTGACACAGATGCGTTCCAGGTCTAAATGGGTTAAAGGGATAGTTCACCCCCGAAATGACTTGAATCCTAAGCCAATAAACCGCTGCCTACCAGTCCGCTGGTCATCAAATTATTGAGGTCATTAAAAACATATCCATGAATTCAAGTCTCCATGAGGTGACTAATCAATAGAAAAAAGTTTTTTTTGGGGTGAACTATCCCTTTAACCCATTCCATCCGGGAATGCATCTGTGTCATTTTAGATTTATTTGGCTATTCAAAAGTAGCAGTATGAGCTTGTAGATCTGCTAATTTATTTTTATCTTGAAAATGTGTGTAAATCTTTGAATATATATATTTCTTTTTTTAAAGCGAGCATTTTTAACTCAAATCTTTGCTTCTGGGGGGGTCCCTGGAACATCATATTTTGAGATGGGGGTCCGTGGCCACATACATATCATTTTGGGGCTCCTTGACATGAAAAAGTTTGAGAACCACCGACATAGATATATACTTTTTTTTTTTACTGTTAGGAATTAGAAGACGTGTAGAATCCCCAGAAGCAAAGATTTGAGTTAAAAATGTTTGCTTTAAAAACATATATATTCAAAGATTTGCACAAATGTTCAAGATTTTTCTTAAAAAATCTGATCTACAAGCTCGTAGCGCATCACTCAGTGCCACACTATGAGCTTGTAGATCTGCGTTCCTGGTCTTAATGGATTCAAAGGGCCTATTCCACACTCCTGTGAAGACAGGATATGGAGGGAAGAGTGGAGACAGAAACGGACAGCTTGAGAGAACCGACTTTCCTGGAACATTGCTGGCACAGCTTGATGCAATCGACTTGCTTGTGTGAGCCTTATTAAATGATGACAACTGGAAGCAGCATTTATCGTAACGATTTATAATATTCGGATAAGAAGGGGGATTTAGTGTGCAAAACGTACACTGTTGCATATGGACGCCAAGGAAATATTCTCAGCTAATGTAAAGAATACTTTTCAATCTAACGGCATGTAGCTTTTAAGTAACTATACTTACTCATGTCAATATGCAGAGTACACCTTAACTCATTCACTGCCAAGAACGTAAAAAAACGTAATTATTTACAATTACCAATGCTGCCAAGAACGTAAAAAACGTAATATTAAAAAAAATGTATATACATATATATATATATATCATTATTATTTTTTCGTTTTCCTCACACAGAACCCAAGATATCGTGATCCGATGATTTGCTGCTCCATTCACCTCTTGGTTAACTTATTACTTTAAAATCCTGTATCTCGGCTCCTGTGCACTTTTTTTTTACTATGTATTTTTGGTCAAGACATGCTATTTTCAAAGGCTGACAATTAATGTCAACGAGGTCGCGATGACCTCGTTGACATTTGTGAAACCACACAGTATAACCCTCAGTGATTAGCAACCATCAGGGGATCGATCATAATGGAGATATATTCTGTAGACTGAAAGAACGAGCCCAATCGATGGTCTTGAAGGGCGGATCCAAACCCAGGCGCTGGATTCCTGCACCGCTTCCTATTGCTTCACCAATCTATGTCCCCGCCTCCCCTCCCCCCTCCCCCCGGCCTGTGCACGGAGCACGCTGACGTCACCAAATTTAGAGCGACGCCCCTCTGCACTCTGATTGGTTAGGAGATAACAAGGTCCTAAGATCAGTGTTCCTGCAAGGTTCTCCCAGCCTTTTTTTTCTTTTGAAACAAAAAAAAAAGGCATGGGTTTCCGAGGCTACATATTCTGTGACTACTTGAAAAAGGTAAGAAAATCGAAAAATCGCTGGCAGTGGGTAAACGCAGACAGAAATAAGTCTGCCAGTGAATAATACATAGACCTCACCTCTTTAAGCATTTTAATATTGTAACCCTCCTTTGAGGAAAAGAGTTATCCACGTTCATTTTCTGAACACCAGCCAACAGCATAGCACTGAAATTAGCATGCAGATTAACACCTGCTGCCGCCATGGGACTGACAGACGCCAATCATAGAGAGGCACTCTCTGAATTCAATCCACTTGTGCTGTTTGATTATGAGCTCACCGTGTTCTTCTGAGCTCAAGGTATTACTGACAATCACACGACATGTTCCTAAGTGCCATTCGGATATTCCAAAATTAAGCTAGTATAATGGGCTACATTACATGGTGTTGACCAAGCAGCTGCACACTTTCAAACGTCAGACATAACATAGGAGAACCCCTAGGAGAGTTGTCATATTCCATATTGGCACGCTACACTGCGCTACCCGCGGCCCAGGGTTGATTTCGACAGCAAATTTTGATTTAGTTTTAGTCGTAGTCTTTTGAATAAAATTCCATTTAGTTTTTTTTTTTTTTTTTTAATTTTTATCCCGCGATTTTTGTAACCCATTTTTTTCACCCGGTGCCAATTTTCTAAGTGATCCTGGGCGCTACACCAGCCCTACACCAGCGCTACACCAGTCCCCCACAGTAGGGAGGCCAGGGCCGAGCTCATGCTTCCTTCAGGCATGAGAGCCAACTGACCTTCTTGTCACCTGACAGGGGGGAGTTTCCCTGGTTGGACGTAGCGCGTGGAAGGAACACGTTATTCCAACCAGTTCCCTTCTCCTCCATCAGGCGCCCCGGCTGTCATGGGGGAGGCGGTATAGCGACCAGGATTACTACATGTTTTTGTGAGGGTATTAACTACCCTAGGAGACACGGGGAGAACATGCAAACTCCACACAGAGTAGGCCCTTTCGCCAACCCCACCTAGGGTATGGGCACTGATGACGCGGAGGAGAAGACACGCCCCCAGCGCCCACAGCGTCCCCGGCGGGAATCGAACCCAGGACCTTCTAGCTGTGAGGCGACAGCGCTACCGACTGCGCCACCGTGCCTCTAATTCCATTTAGTTTTAGTCATATTTTAGTCATCTGAAAAGTTTTTGTCTAGTTTTAGTCGATTAAATCTACAGTTCATTTAGTCGACTAAATGTATTTTGGGGGCCTTGATGGCGTCGTAATGGCTGATTTTACACTTGGTTGCATGCTGAGAATAGTCGATCTACAAGCTCACAACACGTCGTGCGAGCTTGTAGATCTGACTTGTCTTTTAGTTCTACTGGATCTCTTCTCCACTGGTCCCTCCCTAACATTTTAGTCTAGTTTTTAGTTGATGAAATTAAAAACAAGTTTTTATTTCGTTTTCGTCAGTGAAAAAAGGTAGTCGACAAACATTTTTCCGTCATAGTTTTTAGTCGACGAAATCAACAACTGCCGCGGCCCCCAGCATTGAGTTGGTGAGCTTATTCAAACCCCCACACATTCAAACTTCCCTGATCAAACAAACTCCATCACATTCCAAACCTAAGCTCCCATTTCATGTTGTTTTAATACTCCAGTGATTATTGATGAACGAAAAATGCTAAGAGATAGGGGTGCTGAAACTGGAGGGGAATGTCTTCATAATTAATCACAATACCAACGGGGCTACAGGGGTTCAAGCTATGCTAACTTTGTGCACTGACTGAGACCAATAGGAACCCACAAACTCTCGGGCCACGGCTCCGCTCAGTTCTGTCTTTTCAACAACCCCAGCAATTACACTTCACGCTTTGCCGACTGCAATAAACGTCACAGCGATTGCCCACTGTGATCTCCAATTCAAAGTGTAATGCCCGGGACAGGTTTTGTCAAACTTCCACTTTTAGTCGTCCTTTGCGTTCTCCAGTTCCTGTTATATATATATATATATATACACATATAAGCCTGGATCGATGAGTGGTCAATCTTTACCTAAGACGATGTATATCTATGCAGCTATTTGGGCTGTCCGACCTTTAATCTCTTTGAAGCTGTGCGGTGACTCCCTCCTGCTTTTTGAACACACTCTACCCAGCCTGAGCCAGCCTACAGAACAAATAAGTGAGCCTTGCCGAGCCATCTGGCCCATATAGCGTATAGGGCAGGAGCCTATCTCCTGTTTCTGTAGCGTGAGGCAGCTTGATGTACAAGTACACCCACCTGGACAGGGTTGCCAGATCTGCTTATTATAATTTCCCCGCAAGATTTTATTTGAAAATAGCTGATGTTAAAGTACTCATGTGGCCCATAGTCGCTTTTTTGGGCTGGTTTTCCAAGATTGCTTGTTTCTCTCACAGAATTTGGCAACACTGCCCCTGGACATGACGCTAGTATGTCGCAGGGACGTACCCCCAATCCTACCCCTGATACTAAGTGCCAAGCAGGGAGGCATTGGGTCCCACTCCCATTTTTACAGTATTTAGTATGACCCGGCCGGGGGTCGAACCCCGACCTCCCAGTCTCAGGGCGGACACTCTAACCACAAGGCCACTGAGCTGAACCCACAGCACAAGTCAGCCTACAATGAGAAACATGTTTGAATACCAAACTCACAGTGGGTGTAGATGATTTTGTACATGATGCGGCGATAATACATCTTTATCAGCTGTTAGTAACACTTGACTAGGTATGGCTAAAGCCGGAGTTATACTTGGTTTGCGCGTCATGTCACACACCGGAAATGTCCGGAAATCTACAAGCTCACGATACGCTGTGTTAAGGAGTTGAGTTCTAAACCTTCTCAGAGTGCTTTGTAATAAGGTTTGATCCTCTCTGAAAGAGTCACTTCAGCTTTATCCCGGAGATCAGCAATGTGCCTCATGCATCTGTACAAATGGTCATTTAAAGAACAATAGAGAACAGCTTACCTCACATTTTAGTGAACAAGTGACTCGATGCCTTTCAAACAAGACTTTAGAAACCATTTGTTAGGCGCATATACTATACTGTCCTCAGTTCAATAATCATTACTCAAACATGAGTACTTTGCTGCACTTTTTTGCAATCCTTTCAGAAATGTGGGTTATAACCATTTCTTCACCCACTGTTTCATCACAAAAATGTCTTACTAGCATTAAATAACAGGACTAAGATAATGCATTCTAATAGGCTCATAAATAGTCTTTTGAAAGCTGACACTGGATGAGAGAGCAAGCAAGATAATGAATATGCATACTGCAATCCATTTGGGGTGAGAAGAAAAAATAAATTAGCTACCGTTAAACAGCTGAGCTCCAGACATTTTCCTGTCAGCAAAGACAAGCATTTCCGTGGTGCACACAAGGACACAATATCTTAGCCATCTTAGCCTTTATCAAATATTAATATTTCTAAGTGCAGGCGCACAACCTTAATGCTTGGTACTCTGCTTGGGGACGCGTAAGTGATTGCATGTGACAGTAAGGAAAGGTCAGCTTTGTTTGTGATCACTGTAGGTCACCATGTACACTGTAATATGTCCACCCCCCCCCATTTTCATGGCATTCCTAACCTGGAATGAAAATGGCCTTGAATATGTGATGACACTTGCATTGGAAATGTTTCAAATCCATGTGACGCCACTGTGAAAACTGTGAGATTGTGTGTGTGTGTGTGTGTGACGTGTGTGATTAAGAGGTACAGTAACTTAGTGATCCTGCCATATATCTTATCTATATCACATCTACTTTTCTACTCTTTACGGCAACCACCTATTGGGCTGTGTGAAATATAAACCAAATATGGTATTAATAGGAATGTAATGAACATATTTATTTTATTCATTTATTTTACCAAGGAGATAGATTACTTTTATGGTGAATTGGACCCAAGAGGCCTTAACCCATTAAGACCTGAGGCCGATTCTACCAATGTCTTCTAAATCCTAACAGTTTTCTGAAAAACGTATGTTGCTACAGTACAGTCAGTGGTGCTCAAACTTTTTCATGTCAAGGACGTCAAGGATATGTTCGCCTTCGCCACAAAACAAACATTGGAACTGGAACACTATAACATTGAAGCTGATAAATGGGCACTCTCTCCTGATTGGCTGAAATTTGGCCACCCATTTTCTGTTAATTAAAAAGCTGGGGAGACCCCTGTTACTGAACAAACTCTCTATAGCGATGATTACTATCAGAATAAAGGACGTATTCGCTTGCCGACCCCAATCTCAAAATATTTTGTTCCAGGGACCCCCAGAAGCAAAGATTTTAGTTAAAAAAAAGTTAAAAATATGTTCCTATCAAAGATTTGCTAAAGTTTAGGATTTTTCAAAAATAGCAGATCTACAAGCTCATAGCGCAGCAAGAAGTGACGCGCTATGAGCTTGTATATCTGCCATTTTTGAATAGCCAAAGCATAAAATATGGTTAAAGTGGTTGAAATCTAAAATGACACATGATGCTTTTCCGGTTTTAATGGGTTAAAAATAGTTTATTGGTTGGTGACAGTAGGGAGCCTATTAGTTGGAGATTAATTTCAACCCAGGGAGAATAAAGTCTGCCTAATCCCAGTCATGCAGGAGGCAGAATGTTGTCCAAAGCTTTTCAAAACATAATAAAGTGGAAGCAGTATGAGAGCTTAGATTGGGCTGCCATAATAGATTTGTGTGTGCACTTGGTGATTTGAAATTATAAATTATTTACGGTTAAACATATTTGGATCAGCAGTGGACGTTAGGGGAAAAGCGCTAAGGATTGTGAAGTTATTCAAGGAAATGTGAATGTGAGGAGAAAGGTGAGACAAACACCATATAAATATTAATCTCGTACAAATAGGAAGGCTGTACTAATGCGCAATTTATCCTATTGTCATTCCATTTCTGTGAACGCACTTGCAATAGCTCACTATTTTGTTTTTCCATGGCGATGTTAAAGAGCTGGTGCCATGTTTTTGCACTTTTTCTGTTTTTCATGTGTCTATGAGGTTGATAGAACTTCATTAAGCCCCCCGGTGGTGTTTTTATGGTGTTTTATGTCTTCTCTGACTATTTATAGTTTCTACCTGGAGGCTGAAACCTTGAGGGTCAAACGTGCCAATAGAGAAACAGCGCTTTAGTGACATCACAAAGCCATACCCTCCCCCTCATTATCATAACACAACAGGTGTGGGCATGAGGAGGAGGAGGGACAAGGACAGGTGGGTGGTGCTAAGGTGGTGGAGGAGGTGCTAAGGTGAGAGTCAGGTATACTTAATGAACTGGAGGCGTGTCCACATAAAAACATATTGTGTGTGTGTGTGTGTGTGTGTGTGACGTGTGTGATTAAGAGGTACAGTAACTTAGTGATCCTGCCATATATCTTATCTATATCACTTATCTACTTTTCTACTCTTTACGGCATAATTTTAACAATTTCTGTACACTTTCTTTTTGTTGAAAAAAATCCTTACATAATAATAATACCTTATGATCAGGTTTTAGGGTTGAAAAATATCATGGCACCCCATCTTTAAGGCAATTTGAACTAACTTAACAAAATCTCAAGAATACCCATCCTACTGTGCATTCATTAGTTTCTGGTGGAGCGGCATGCCCACCCAACAGAGCCATATATATATATATATATATATATATATATATATATATATATATATATATATATATATATATATATATATATATATATATACACACGTACATACATACACACACCACACACACACACATATATATAGTATGAAAGTAGGGAGGGAGCTTTTAATAGCCAGCCTAAATTGGATTCTATTGTGTAATACTCATTCAAGTTTTAGGAACCGTATGGTCTAACTACCTATCGAGATCAAGTCCCAAACTTTACAGTGAGAAGTCCATTTAAAAGCCCTAACAACCCATGCGTTGCACCATAACTGCTACAGACTTTGGGTTTCACTATTAGGACTTGATGGGTGCCACTGGCTGCAAGCTATGCAAAGAAACAGCCAGGTACTGAATACTGCAGGGAGTTGAGAGCCAAGGCAGACTAATGCACAATGTATTCCAGGCAGCACACATGCGGATACTATACTGCTGGCTGTGCTTTGCAGGGAAAATTACAGCAGGCCTCCCTCTCCACAGGCCTGACTGATTATTCTCAAAGACAAGCCTGGGCGCACCATAATCCCCCTCGTTTCCAAGGGGGTCCTGATCGTACAGTTGTCCATGCAGGAACTTTGATAGCACAAAGCTTCAAAAGATGCCAGCGATAGGAATTGTTTTGGGTTAGCGGGGAAACGAGGCATGAATTAACCACCGGGGACAGACAGTCCCCCCTCTTGACATCCAAACACAGACAGCTGTCGGGACATTTTATCAACTCCAGCTCCAAAGCTCTGCATGTTGGAATTCCTAATAAAAAGTAAATTACCTACAGCTAGATAACGGAATTACATGTTATATTAACCCATTAAGGCCTGAGGTTCCGATTCTACAAAATGTCTTCTAAATCCTAACAGTTTTCTGAAAAAACGTATGTTTCTATATCAGTGGTGCTCAAACTTTTTCATGTCAAGGACCCCCAAGATTATATGTATTTGGCCATGGACCCCATCTCAAAATATGTTGTTCCAGGGACCCCCAGAAGCAAAGATTTGAGTTAAAAATGTTCGCTTTAAAATAATATATATTGAAAGATTTGCACACATTTTCACGATTTGCACTCGGTGCCGCGCTATTTAAGTGCCGCGCTATGAGCTTGAATATCTGCTATTTTTGAATAGCCAAAGTGTAAAATAATGCTTTTTTAGCTCAAATGAAAAAGTGACACAGATGCGTTCCAGGTCTAAATGGGTTAAGAGATTATTTGTATTTAGCGTGTGTTGAGGGCCATTTGGCCTGGGAGCTGTCAAATAACCACGCAAAACCGATATGCATGGTTTTGGCTCTTCGGCAAGAGCAGGGATGGGCCGGTATAATGCCGCTGCCGTTTCATATCAGCTTCAGTATGTCATTCGGCTTTATTCCACTGGCAGCCTCAAAACTGTCCAAACCAAAGAGCTGATTGTATGATGGGGGGAAAAAAAAGAAGCATGAGTCAAATTTCTCTTTGCCTGGAGAAAGTATTGAAACTGCCATGTGGCATTCTGATTCTACACAGTTAGTTTCTTTGTGTGCATCGACAATGCATCATAAGATTATGGGATTTGACCAAAAAAATCAACAATTGGCCTATTCATAGCCAGTTTTGTCTATGCAAATTTTGTCTATGTGCTATTGCAGGTCTAATTGTGTAGGCCTATAGCCTAAGACATGACCACTGTCGAGAACATCAGTGACAGGGTGTATTGGGATTTAGAACAGTCTAGAGTCTATGCTCAGCCAAACAAAATCAGTTATCATTTTACGTAGATTTTCTTACTGTAGCCAACAGGGAATGTTTAAATGCCTGTGGTATTTATACTGACTGAACTACCTTAAAGTGGGTTAATTAGCGATGATTGGATGGATATACTGAATGGATATACTGTGCCGTTCTTGTTTAAGAATCAAAATGTATTTCTCTTGGAAGTATTTTCCGGTGTCCCCTTTCTTCAGAGTTTACATGAATGCTGTCTAATCTAATCATTATTTTGTGCTGAATTTTTTCCCCTTCTTTTCAGGTGTATCATTATTGTTTTTTTTTAGTATTCTATATTGTAATTATTATAACCCTGAAGTTCAACTTGCCTGACGTGATACAGTATCTATAGTGGTGGGCGTTTCGATCTCTGAGCCATAATGTATTACAACAGTCCACAAAATGCAGTTTGTTGCCCTGTAATTCAGGGAGATGTGATTATTTCTATGAAGAGAAGTGACGCAAATAAACCACTTACACAGTACGGTTCTCTGTGTGGAAGCAATGTACCTGATCCTGAGCAATGCTGCACTGTACTGAAACACCCGCATAGTATAGTATATTCTAATTCTCTCACTCTCAAGATTAATTCACATAAAATAGCCACGAATTGTCGACTTATCAGTATTAACACTATAATGTTTAACCACATGAAGTGGGGGTATCGTTTAAGAACGTCTCTATCTAACATTGATGTTCCCAAGTATGATGGCTCACAAAACCACATTTCTAACTGTTAGGACTAACATTTTATACTTTTATAGCTCAAATAACAGTAGCTCAATAATCACGAAACATTAATTCAAGATAACGATCGACCTACAGTAGGATTTCAAGGTTTATTATGCTTTAGGTGAAAATGGTTTTAAACAAAGCCTGATTGTTTCAACTGCTCATTAATTTCGGGGGAGAGAACAGAACACACTGTACATCTTCTTACCATGGTCAATTACCCCTTGGCACGAGCTCAGAATCATATAGGACACTGTACTGTTACTGTAGCTGTGTCAGCCTTGTCCAAGTCCGCCACTATAGTATTATGTCCTTGAGACCACCACGCTATTGTTTGCATCTTTCTCATGGTGGATTGTGCAAAGTGACTAAAGTGCAAATCGTGACATCGGCGTTGTTTTCTTGTCATGCTGTCACACTGCGATTTTGCTCGGATCTACTTTAGACGACAGCCAGTTGATCCGCACACACTCGAGGGGCGGTGTTGCTGTCATTGCTGTGGTCGTTCTGTGACGGCGGCCGTAACAGCGTGATTTGAGGCAACAAGCCTATGAGTCTTTGGACATTTCGACGACTGGCGCTCATCCTGTAAATCTTATATAATCTCTCAGCTAGGGATGGGACCATATTAAAATTTCATGTGACGATTATTGTGACCAAAATAATTGCGATTTACGACATTATCGCGATAATCAAAATATGCTTAAAACTCTTAAAATGCCACTTTTTTTTATCCCAGCATCCATAGCCTGGGTTGGAACATTTGCCAAAAATAGCAGATCTGCGTTGTGAGCTTGTAGATCGGCTATTTTTGGCAAATAGATTTAGAGAGTGAAAAAAAGACTGTATCAAGTACGCTCTTTACAGGTGCGTTTTTAACAATTATAGAGGGTTTAAGTGATACCGGATAATGCAGCTCGGCAAAGGTGAATTGAATGACGGGGGACAATTTCACGACAAATTAAAATCTCTGCGTTTTTTATCACGATAAACGATTGTCGTCCCATCCCTACTCTCAGCATGCATGTCAAAATAGTGTTTTATTAGGAATTCTGTCATCTGGCAATTTCAAATGTGTCAATATTACAGTAGCAATATAGATAGCGATGCAACGGTGAGTATGAAAGCTCCCTCCCCAAGAGATGTTTTATTTGTGTTTGTTTTTCCAGACAGTCGGTGTTGAGTCATAACAGATAGAATAAGGCATAATAGATATCTATAGAATATGTGTGGATGGATACATATTCACCATAAGAGTAGCTCTCCACCTGTTGCCATACTACATTTGTGAATTGCATTCATATATTGTAAATGAAACAAGACTAAAGCATTGGTTCTCAAAGTGGGGTCCTTGAGGGAGTTCCAGGGGGTCCCCAGCTAAATGATGGATAGTTAGGAACCAAATGGACCCTTATGGGTCTGTAACTCTGAGAGTGTACAAATGGAACCAAATGGACCCTAACGTGTCCATTTGGTTCCATTTGTACACTCTCAGAGTTAAATTAACATTGAATTTACAACATAAGTTGGGGTCCCAGAGATAGAAATGTCATTAAATGGGGGTCCGTAGCCTAATGCATGTCAAACTGAGAGTCCTTGAAATTAAAATGGTTGAGAATCACTGCTGGAGCCGTAAAAATCTTCTCTTATGGGGGTCCCTGGCACATCTTTTCAAATGGGGGTCCGCGGGCTAATAAGGGTCAATTTGGGGGTCCTTGACTTGAAAAAGTTTGAGAACCACTGGACTAAAGAGCCTAGTAACCTGCCTATTATTGTAAGTTATGAGATCTGTCTTGTGTGCAATGTCGAAATGTTTGGCCTGAGGGTGGCGAACGGTACGAGAAAGATCCTGGGGTCACTCAAATGTGTTTCATCCTCCAGGAGGCTTGAGGTGGACGAAGTACTCGACCCCAGTACTTGAGTAAGAGTACAGATACTCCTTGGTCAAATTTACTCCACTGTAAGTAAAAGTAGCTCAGTCAAAATGTTACTCAAGTAAGAGTAAAAAAGTAATTGCTTTTAAATATACTTAAGTATTCCAAAGTACATGCTTTGAAAAATACTTAAAATACAAGTAAAAGTAGATTTACATTTCTTAATTTTTAGGACCTTGTAACTCTTGTTTCAGAGAAGTACTGTAACTCTCTGAAACCACCTGCACTGCATGCACTGATGTGCTTGCTTGTAGACGTTATACAAAGCCTTCATAAACACCTATAAAAACATAGAAATGACTGAGGAACCAGAACTAAATACTTGTACTCCTATACACCCATACAAGATGTAACAAAGAGGCGAACGGAGGGGGAAGCCAGAAACACGGCTAGTGTGAGAGCAGAAGTTAGGCCAATTGCATTTTAGGGAAGAAAAAAACCTGCCAACCTAAAGACCAAACCGCCAATGCAACTAGTCGCAACTCCTTGCAACAAAACTGTTTTAAGGTCAACCACATGCAACTCCTTGCAACTGCCATTGGGGGTAATGGTTGCAAGTAGTTGCAAGTAGTTCCATGTTGCAAGGAGTTGCATGGCGAAACATTGGTGTGGATGTGGAGTGGGCTTAAAAGTACTCAGTACTTTATAGCCTTCCTAGAAATGTACTTGAGTAAAAGTAAAATATTTGTCTTGGAAATGTACTCAAGTAAGAGTAATAAGTATCAAAAAAATCTAATACTCAAGTAAAGTACAGATCCTCAGAATCTGTACTCAAGTAAAGTACTCAAGTACATTTACTCCGTTACTGTCCACCACTGTATGTGCTCAGTAAGTTCCATGCCGCTCAGCCCATTACATGTTGAGAGATCCAAGGGCCTAAGGGTCACACTAGAGGGAAGGCCATGCATGGGGTCCTCAAAATCAGTAGCATTCCTCGTCGCTATCTGGGTGGAAACCTTGTATGTCCATAAGCGTTACTTTTCAGGACATGGGAAAAAATTACCTGTGTTCCAATGGATCTACAGTATCTACTGTATAGTAGTTATTATTTAGTCATAAGCTCTTGTACTTTTCATTGGTTCAATATTTATAAAACGACACACTTAACCACTTTCACTTTCAAAATGTTTCAAAAATAACAGATCTACAAGCTCACAACGTGTCATGATGCACCGCGTTGTGAGCTTGTAGATCTGCAATCTTTGCTGCTTTTGTCTGACCCTGTTGCACGAAGAAGTAGGGCATTAATTTAAGAGGAAAAAACCTCAAAGTTGAAATATGGAGATACAAGGTTTCTGCCCGACAGCGGTGTCATCCTTTCATGCATCAAAGTACAAAGCAAAGTTCACGGCAATCCAGCTAGCAGCGTTGTTTGGTAGCAAAGTAGTGGAGGGATGGGATGGGTGGAATGACCGACATCGGAATCCTTAGAGACCCGCTGCCATCAGGGCAAAATCTAATAAAATTAAAAACTACAATAAGCTCTGCACGGATCTCTGAAAAGTCTGAAAATCAATTTTCACTCAAATGAAAGCCTGGGGGAAGCCATGTTTAATAATTGGGGTAAGAATTCAATTTGCATGTTGTCTGATGATTAACTGTGGTCATTCTGGTATCTGATTAAAATAACCAGTTCATAAAGAAGAAAAAAAGAGAAAAATGTAAAATGAGAAAACTCTCCATTATAGCCTATTAATGTCTCGTTATCATTGAAATCAATGTCATTTGTCAACCGTTTTTTGGAAATACATAAAGGAACATTCATATGGAAGTTAGATGAAATATGATCATAAACCAGATAGAGAATAAGATGGATGGACAAAACTGCAGTAAATCACCGGATATTTCAGGCTGTCCGGATCCCTGACCGTTAATCTTCATCTCTTGTGTAAATAACATGAGGCAAACATCAACAGTCATCTTTGTACAGTGTGCCCTTGTCAAAGTACAAAAGCCCCCGATTTATGCAATGTATGACCTCTCCCAAAATTACATATCCAGAATCCGGATAGGTCACAATATTGTTTTTACATTTTTTAATTTGTTTCCAGACAATAGCGATAACAGCAGATCTACAAGTTCACAACACATTACGTGATCGCGATGTGAGCTTGTAGATCAGCCATTTCCACTATTGTTATAAGTCATATTTAGGCTTTAAGTGGTTTAAGGACTGCATTGTTGATGTTGCTGACACGCTCCACTTAACCTTTGCTCTTTTTGGCTTTGCTATTAACCCATTTAGACCTGAGGACGATTTAAAAAAAAGACTTCTAAAGTTTTCTGAAACACTTCAAATATGTATTCAAAAATTACAAAAAAACGTATGTTGCTATATACTGTACATAGCAACAGGAACCCCAAAAGGGGTTCCCGTCTTGAGGGGTATAGTTACAAATAGGGGTTCCTGCCCAAAATGGGTTAAATGCATGCACATCTCCTCTTTCCACACAACAAATATGTCTGTCACGCTACACTCGCATCCATGTTTGCAATTATTTGCTTTGAAATGAGCCACACTTGCCACTTTTGTCATTAGTGTGACAAAATATTAGGAGGAGTGAAATGACACCATTTCTAGATGACAGACGAGACACTGGATTGATTACCATCTGGTGTCCTGTTTCATACAACAAGGCTGAGTTTCATCAGAATGTCACCTTTGTGTTCTTTCTAGGAAAGAGAATATCAAACGATTTAAAAACAGGGCACTTTTCATCTTTCCTGAATATTAGTAAATCGTGCAAGTGGTTTGTAATCATCAGTCCGATGTGAAAAGAATTAGGGGGCCAGTTATGAATGTCTGTGCAATGGCACGAATCAAATCAGTGAGTGACTATGTATTATTTTGAAGTGAAACAAAAAAAATAATGGCAATTAACTTTTAAGTTGATTGTAATTACAACATGATGTTCTTGAGTTGCAATCACACTGGAAAGCAAGGCTAGAGGTTTTAGTCTATATTTCACCAATAATGAGAGCAAGGTTCTACAGCTTAAGACTTTAAGTACAAACCTGGCACAAATTCTTGCTTCACTTAACAGACGCTTAACTCAGTGATATATGGAGTAGCTGACCTGCTACATGAGACATAAGGATGTTGTATGCGATTTAAAATAGCACTCATAAGATCCTCACAAGCTACAATCACTGGGAGTTCATTCTGTGTGGGAGGCAATATGATGTATGTGGAGACATAGTACCACTGTGTCACGGGTCAGTGAATAGAAAAGGCTGAGATGGGGGCTGAACAGCGACTGGAGCAGGCAGATCGGCCGTGTAAGTGGCAGTGGATGTGGGTGGGGGTGGGGTTTTGTCTCCAAATTCACTATGTGAAAATTCAATTACTTAGGTCATTAACTACAGTAACTAGATGCAATCAAACCATTCGTTAATGAGGTGGTTTGGAAATTTCCAGTCTGTGTTCAAGGTGGAGGGCTGGTCGATGTACTTGTAAATATGGAAAGTGTAAAACTTTTATTTCTCAGATTTGCTAATTGACACTGATGTTCAATGTTCCAAGGGCTGTCGCAGAAGACAAGGAGACGGCGTGGTGCCACATCTTGGTTACTTCATCATTACACCGAACAAACTAAAGCTTTGCAAGGGGCTAATGTGCACAACTCACATTTGATCATATTAGGAATTATTTGTGGACACCGATTTCAAATTGCTACGTGAATTCATGCACGTAGGATTAGAATGTCCACAGACAATCACTCAATCTGAACACTTTCATTGATACTGCTGTGACCGCTCGGCTGAGTGATGCCACTGTAGCATCAGTATTAACAAATTACACAAACAGTCTGCAAAGAATGTACTACGGTAATCTATCAACGTGTCCAAACAGAGTAGGAATTAGAGGACCCTACCATGCCCTGTCAATTTTGCAGTGCCTGCTGACAAATCAATAAGCAGGCCGTTTGCTCGACTCCAGCCACCGCACAATGAAATATTCTTACAGTACGGGGGGATTAACTGCCCCTTCCCCATTTTCAGTCTGAAAGTATTAAAACAATCCTGACAGCCCAAGTGGAGGCAGACAAATGCTACACACTTCAAAGAGCCAGGGCACTGCCTTCGAAAAGCAGCCACGTTCAAACATTGCCTTTAATTTCTAGCGAAGTGGAAGACATTAGCCTCGACATTGTGAATCCCAGAACCAGCAAACATCATTGTATATTTATGCCCCCCCTGAGCATCTCATCTTGGGGCATGATGGACTACTAGGGGCTAGCCGATAGTATTGTGTGCTACTGGTATGATACCTGGTATGGGAGAACATTGTCCTTGCCTGCTGTGCTTTGGTCTAACATACAGAATGCGATTTTTTGTGTCACTTTGTGGTCTCAGCATCAGCGGTTTTGACAGCAGGGGAGAGCGACACGATTGTTTACACTTGACTCTCCCTTTGCAAAACATCAGACGAGGGCATGAGAAATAGGGGCTGGCGCTCGGTTGGCGCAGTGGTAAAGTGCATGCCCACCAACGCAGAGGTTGTGGAGGTTCGAATTAGTGCTGCACGATTAATCGAAAAAAGATCGTGATCTCGATTCAGACACCTATTAGGGCTGTGAATCGTCTGCTATCTCACGAATCGATTCGATTCCGATTCTTGGGGTCACGATTCCGATTTTTATCGATTTTTTCAAAACAAACGATTCTCGATTCAAAACGATTCTCGATTCAAAACGATTCTTGATTCAAAACAGGATTTCAGGATCTACTCCAATCTGCTGGCATGAGAACAGAGTACATGTATGTAGCTTTTATAATTGTAAAGGTTTTATCAACTGATAATAATGTAAACACACAAAGGTAAATCCAAGATCTAAAAAAAAAAAAAAGTTTTTTTTTTCTTTTTTTCGAAAATCTGAATCGTCCAGCAGTAGAATCGCGATTCGTATTCGAATCGATTTTTTCCGACACCCCTAACACCTATGCGATCTCGATTTTAAATTATGACGATTTTATTTTCAATTTAAAAAAAAAAGATTTTTTTTTTTTTTTTTGCTTAATATTTTTATATTTACAAGAGAATTGTGTGAGAATCGTGTGAGAATCGTGTGAGAATCGTGATCTCAATTCTTATGGAGGAAAATCGTGATTCACATTTGAGCAAGAATCGTGCAGCACTAGTTCGAATCCACCGTGGTGCATCCGGCTTTGCCGAGCGTCTTTCTACACGAACACAATTTTAAAAATGTTTGAGGGGGGGGGGGGGGGGGGATATTTGTCCCTGCATGTAATCCTATGGGCCGGGGGACTGCACCTGTCAGCAGGGAGTGTTTGGCGGGAGGAATAAGACGAAGGCTCTACGTCCTCCCGGTGGGGGCTCCTCACTGGCAGGTGAGTGGGTAGGATACAACAGCAGTGACAACACACAAATGTGTGTGGGGAGGAATGAATTGGCATAACGACGAAATTGGGGAGAAAAAGGGGTAAAAAGCAACAAAAAGAAAGAAAGACATAGGGGCTGCATGGTGTTAGCATCTAGCATGTTTATCGACAACATCGGCCAGGGCAACAGCAGAGGAACAATGGGCAGGAGAACTGAACACAATGGGCAGATGTGATCCAGTTCTACGAGAGCCAGTGTAACAGCCTGCAGGGTTTCATGCACTGGGATGTAATACATGCTAGAGTGTTATGCAAATGCCAGACGGGAGAATACTGATCAGTCAAGCCTACAAGGCAATGATTTGTTGATGCACACCTATATTGTATTCAAAAGGACACGTTCAATTCCTCAAGATGTATTGTTTACTCAGGCGTACGCACAATTGATATGCGTTGATTCCTTATTCGTTCATTGTTGAACTTGTGTGATTTGTATGAATACTGGCAAAAATATACCCACTTGTGGAACAAACATAAAATGTGCCCCACCGCTCTGTGATTCAATAACGAGAGCAAGATTATGGTCGCCAACTGTGAAAAAAGGGGAAATCTTAAAAAAGGTCCTGGTTTTCTTTTGTAAATCAAAAAAACTGAATTGATTACATTTCCTGCTGGGGCGATTGGGACGCCAGATTAGAGGATCAAGCACCATTATTAGGGCTGAACTCTAACATTTGAATAGAATTCTGCCCTACCCCCCCCCCCCCCCCCCCCAAATATCAAAACCACACATGATTAAAGTTTTCCATATATCATGCCCCATTCATTTAATCGCTTTCCTTTGCATAATCATAAGCATTCATAAGCATTTATGAGACTACAGTACAGTATGCCTACCTATCTGCGGGGAAGTGCAACAACACCGCATAATTGCATTTAACCGTTTTATTAATCAAGTGTTTCAAATACGCTTTTACGTGAAATGCCTGACTACATTCATGGCCTGTGTCCAATAATATAACCTTGCTTCTACAACCTACCAATCATTGGTTTGGGAAAAAGAAGACAACAACAGCCCACAGCATGGGCATACATTTCATTCCAACAACAGCGCAGTAGCTTAAATCCAGTAAATGGTACAAAGGGGAGCTGATGGCTTAAAGCTAGCAGCAGCGAGATGAGGTCAGTGCACCCACTGTGTTTTGGTTCAAACTCGCTCCAGATGGTTAAGCTGATGAGTCTTTTGGGTGGCTGGAGTCTTGCAGCACACTCATAATTTTGCTATCAACTGCATAAAATCGTAGGAGTTTCAATTTAGCCTTTTTTAAGATAACTGTTCATTCTCTAAAGCATGATGGGTTCTTCTGTTACATGACTTCACTATTTGCATTGAAAAGGCACCTGCTAGTGAGTCCTTCTGATCTGAAGGACATGGATGCCAGCATGCAGCCCTATGGCATGTGTGGTACAATAAACGCAGAGTTATTTTAAACATAATGGCACATTCAGATGTTTGACAAAATTACATTCTTTTATTCAAAGTTTGAAAAAGCTACCGACCTCACCTAATCTAGTTTAAAAGGTACAATATGTAAAATCTTCATACAACAAAAGCATACAATAAACTGGAAATATCTGCAGGAAAAAAAGTACACTTTGTTTTGAAAAAGATATTCCATGATGGACTCCTCACTTGTGCAGCTTGAAACTCTGTATCCAACTTAATCCCCTTTTTTTTGTATTTTCACATCATGTGTTTTTGAAGAAGTGTGGGTTTAAGTGATTTATTTTTCCTTATTTTCATTTTTTCAAACATTATCTACTTCAAGATGTCCTGCAGATTCAGGTTATTTTATGCTAGTATTGCATTAGAAATGTTACATTATGGTTGTTTTCAGTTGAACAGATGAACACAATCACCCTCTAGTGGATAGAAATTACATATTGCTCTTTTTATCTTGAATGTAAGAACAGAGACACATGCATGCATGAAGCCTGCCGTATTGAATGAGCACTAGAACTTGAAAATATCACGGTATACGGCAGCCTAATAAGTACCCCGTCATTCTAAGCCTTTGTACAGTAAAGGCCACTTTCAAAATGGCAGATTGCACCCCCTCCCCTCGCCGTCTCCGGGGATTCAGGGGTCTTATTTGACATCCCATCAGTTGGCAGCTCGCTAACAAGTGGGCCATAAGCCTTTTTCCTGTCTTTGATTACACTAAGTGCACTGAGGCCAGATGCGACCCAGCCCCGTCATCTGTTAGCTTGCCTACAGGACCGCTGCTGGAGTCTGACAGAGACAGGGGGTGATGC
This sequence comes from Gymnoscopelus braueri, assembly GCF_963280865.1. Lineage (NCBI taxonomy): Eukaryota > Metazoa > Chordata > Actinopteri > Myctophiformes > Myctophidae > Gymnoscopelus > Gymnoscopelus braueri. The sequence continues at coordinate 37,868,341 of NC_137609.1, forward strand.
ACTGAGGCTGAGGCCCGCTCCCTCCGAAAATAAAGCCATTGTTCTTCATTACTGCTGAGGGCGCCACAGAGGGGGAACAACAAATGTACAGGTCGACTTTCACACCTGCTTTCAATCACCGAGCCCCGCTACCGTCTTGAACAAGAGCCAAGGCCTATGTACGGCAGAAGGGGAGGCCCATTCATACATGCAAATTTAAACCTGTCTGAAAATATATATTAGCATTGCTTCATCAATGGAACGTTCCTCATCGTGGGGCTTTTGCTTTTTATTTAGGTGTCTTTCATTCGCATTATTGGTTGAAACAATATTTCACAATTAAAGGTTTAGGCTACACTAATCCATTTCAAAGTGAATGGTCCTGTTCATTCGGAGCTCAGTGAGGGGAATGAACACATTGAGGCAAATGACTTTCACTTAACTTGTACACACACACACACACACGCCTGCTATGGACCAACAACCTGCATAGGAGCAGCAAAAGACAATGTGAACTTGAATTACACATCTAACAACACACCCAATGCATTGACTGATGTACCACAATCTTACAAGGACGGGTCGACCAACTAGGCTAATGGTTGAACCGTTGAGCGCGAGAAAGAGAGATTTCATGGAATTCATGAATGGAAGGAACTGGGGGAGAAGAAACAAATCCACTTTACACACAGAATGGCACACTGTTATGCACAGCTCTTCAAGCCGTTTGCTCCCTCAGAGAAATCAACCAATCACGGCGCTCCCAGCCCGGGTACATCACCGACTATGCACTACGCACCACTCACTTCACTGATGTTTTTCCTCCCATCGACTCCCCCATTCCCCTCTGCAGTTAAGATGAATATCACATCCATATTCTCCACTCCAGTTATATATGAAATACTTTCAAGTATCTGGGGTGTCTCAGCATAACTTTAGTGTGCGAGCTTGGGAGCCGACTTCCAGTGCATAAAAACATTCAATTTACTGTCATATGTACGTTCCTCTCACCATTCTTACAGTGAGAATTGTAAACAAGGGGACGCTAGTAGGAAGAAACATTATAACACTTTCAATCTCCAGTATAAATTATGTTTTGCGATGATGGCCACAATGCCTAGACAACATGAGATGAGAACAGATTCCTATGTAATGTCTAGAGATACCAAGCATCCCCATTTAGCATCTTCAGAGATGGGGGGATTCTGTATTTCAGTCAAGTTGTTTTCTCTGGGGTTTTAAAGGTATTAATCATACATCCTGGGTTCATTTTCCAGACAAATACTAAAGCTACAAATACACACAATCGTCAATGTTCACGATACATCATGTATCATGAACATTTCTTATCTGCTGATTCCCTTCATCTACATATGCACTTTATTGATATGTAAATCCAAAATGTCACTTTGTTATGATAAGACTTTCATACCCATGTCTTAAGTCTTAATACCCTAATTTCCATGTTCCATTATGTCTATGTGATACCATCTGAATCCTTGGCATTTACACTGTGACATGCTTTCTGCTATTTTTCTGAGCCAAGTTCAGCCAACCCATTAATTCCCTACAAGATCATAAAAAAATCCTCAAAAGCATTCAATGTGGTCAAGAAAATCCATAGTGCATCACTAGTACTGGGTTAGATGGCTTCCAATGCCTTACCTAATTTCAGAGGGTAAATGTTATCCTTCAGCTACACTGGATCCATTCTAACCCCTTTTGAAACATTTCAGATGACAATGTAATTCGGTGGAATCGATTCCATTTGGAGCACTTCTGGGATTTGATGACAGTATAGTAGCCTATGAGGTGAGCCTGCTGCACCAAAATATAACCCACTATAGTTGGCAAAAACACGAACCAATGCAGCCTGCCTTATAGCTCGATTACACTGCAATATTCACCATCACTGCAGCAGCAACTTCATTTATTTAGAAAAAAAAAGAGGAAATTCTGCAATGCTTAGCATAATGTTGGCCTACAGTGCGTGTGTGTGTGTGTGTGTGTGTGTGTGTGTGTGTGTGTGTGTGTGTGTGTGTGTGTGTGTGTGTGTGTGTGTGTGTGTGTGTGTGTGTGTGTGTGTGTGTGTGTGTGTGTGTGCTGGAGGTAAATAATTGATAGGCTTTGTGCAAGTGCGGCCAGAAGCTTTGTTTGAAATGTGCGTTGTTGCGGGCTGTCTGTCCAGCAGCATTGACCACCATGCAGTGCCTACTGACTGTTCGAAACCAGTAAGTTTGTAAGAGACTCACTGTCTTGTCAGTGTAACTCACACATAGGAGGGAAAGCAAAATACTGTACATGGATGGGTACATTATACGCTTGGTACATTTCCTGGATTACGCAGATAATAATCCACATTGTGTGACAAAACGAGTCTCCCGACTCTGGTCTCTATGAATCACTGTATAGTCATGGTTGGTGGACGTACGCCGCGGGGAGGACAGCAGATTGAATGAAATAACACTTATAGGTACAACATCATTATTGGTCCGTTGTGTGACAGTTGCAACGTGTAGAATGGTCAACACAACGCGTTTTTCCATCAGCCTAGAGAGACATCTGCATGCGATCAGAAGCAAAGCAATGGACGGACACAAACAGTATTCTACTTTTAACCTGTTCTCATCTAATCGATGCGCAAAGAGACCTCAGCGTGCAGCACAGCATCTTCCATTGTGTCGCCTAATAACAAACACAGCGGACTTTCTAACGCGATAAGTGCATTTAACGACACTTTCTTTCTTTACCGTTCGCGTGGTCGTCTCTAAATGTAAATGAACGTGGACGCGCGCAACCACAACGCAGCCCGCCAAGTCACAGGCACACACACACACACACACACACACACACACACACACGTAACACAACGTCACGTCACAATGCTTTATTCTAACAGCGTGGCCCCCTATATCTATCCCTATAATAAATCCTAACGTATCATCTGTAGTACGACGGTATCGCTTGCTTTCCTAATAGATGGAGCCGATCAACGAACAAACAACGCGTTGCATATGAAAAGGAAGGACGCTGATCCTTATATGGTGTTTTACATTACACTATAATAACACAGATCTATACTACAGTATAACACACACACACACACACACACACACACACACACACACACACACCAAAGCCATGCACAAAAGTAGACGGACGGGGCAAATCTAGTGGGATAAACACCGTTTCGAAGCATTGCCCAAGTCTATTTCTTCGCGGTCTAGTAACCGAATTAACTATACGGCCATGTTGTGTTTATAGAGACTGTATATACATTTAATTAATGTTTATTAGAGTTGTGCGACGGTACACAGAGAGAGAGAGAGAGAGAGAGAGAGGGAGCTGAGACCAGAGTGATCTCTCTCTCCTTTACGACGCAGCATTGAGCGACATAAACATCTCCTCATGGATGTTAAACGCTCCAACGATCAGATGCACAAAGTCATCTCGATCTGTCTCCAGGGGGTAAATCGTGTTATAGTCCAACTTTAGGGACAGTTTTTCACACTGTCTGAAGTATTTCCAAGCAATAGCATCCATGCAGATGCAGCACAACACAAGCACTCCTCCAGGAATGACCAGATAAAGCTTGAGAAAACATGATCGATGCTCGCCGCTGCATCAACGGGATGAAAAGTGTTCACACTGTACAATAACACCGAGAATATTAACTCCTTTACCTTTGTGAAGAGCCGCTGGAATCGTGAATAAAAAGAGGATAGTTGCGAGAGAGCCGTCGCCAGTGATCGCCATGTTGGACACCTGCTTCAGTACTATGGCAGAGAGAGAGAGAGAGAGCAGAGCGAGAGGGAGAGAGAGGCTACTTCACCTATAGACTACACAACGGGCTGCCGTTTAATGAGATGCATGAAAGGGAGGGTACTATTCTAGACACAGATTTGTTGCAAAATACTGAGGGAGGCTGAGGGCAAAACATGAGGATGCTGATTATATTTTATACATGCATACATACAAACACACACACATATATATATATATATATATATATATATATATATATATATATATATATATATATATATATATATATATATATATATATATATATATATATATATATATATATATATCACTGTAAAATAAAAATCTATTTGTGGCAATACATTATGGCTCCATCAATTCAGAGACAAAGGTTACTTTTAGTGCAGTCAATATTCTGTTAATGTAATATGTTACTATAACTCATTTGCAGTCAACTGGTTGCCTATAGCATGCTCTGCCTTCACTCATTTATTGAATCTTACTATAGGGCATAGCGGTTGTGGCCATTTTGTGGTGCCACACATAGAAAATCCATAAATGTTTCCCATAGAGATTTACGAAAAATATTTATATAAATTATTTCAGGCCTGGAACCAAGCCATCTAGGCTCCTGGTGAATCATGACCATAAAACATTTGATTCTGTGTCAAACATTTTTTGTTGAAAACCACAAGAAAAAGGGTATTTATTGAATATAGTATATAATAAAATGCTATGCCCTATATGCAGAAAACCGATGCAGATGGGCAAATGTGTTGCAGCCATGCAGGTACATTAGTTACATAATTATGGAGAGATGGACTTGGAGAGGAGCTCTGTTCCTTGATGATACAAATTCATGTTTTCCCCAACACAGGAATACTGCCATGTAGGGATGGGACAATATGAACATTTCATTCTACGATTATTGTGACCAAAATAATTGCGATTTACGATATTATCATGCACAACAATGAAAATATGTTTAAAACTCTTAAAATGCCACTTTTGTGAACCACTTGAACCCCAGCATCTATATGGTTTGGAGGTGAAGGTTTGCCAAAAATAGCCTATCTACGAGCTCAGCTTTTTGCTCAGCTATTTTTAGCAAGGAAATTTGGTGGAGAGTGAAAAACAGGTTCTTTACAGGTCCGTTTCACCAATTATACAGGGTTTAAGTGATACCGGATATGCAGCTCGGCAAAGTTGAATTGATGTATGGCGGGGGACAATTTAACGATAAATTAAAATCTCTGCGATACAATAATTGTGAGCGTTTTTAATCACGATCGTCCCATCCCTACTCCCATGTAGCTTTATAACATACATTATCATTTCATGGCCATGCATCAGAAACTGTGAAGAAAGTTGTGTAAGTCATCAACATTCATTCATCATATAAAATACATAAAATATAAATCAGAACTTGCTCTAATCTGGAACTTGGAAATCGTGAATGTGTCTCTATCGTGTCTCAACCTCCAACATGCATTTCATAAATTTTTCATGAACATTTCTGGTGGCTGTAAGTTGTATTCTGGTTACATGTCAGTACAGTGGGTCCACTGTATGCAGTGCGTATGTATGAACCATGACGAGCTTCATTTTATTTGTTCTGGCTGGTGCATGAGTTGAGTTTCCCTTTCTGTCAATCACAGCTGTCAGTGTTGACATGCCATGTGCTTTTAGTACAAAGCAAAACTGGAAGATGTTTATTTAGGTCAACCAGATCGCTCCCAGACAAGTCTCCTTCTGAGATCTTTCATTGTTCAGTTGATGTTTGTATTGGAAGTCAAGTGAGACTACAATGGACAGTTATGGGAAACGTTGCCCGAAGAACATACATAGAGAATGTAGGAGAACAAATTGAATTAAGTGATAGTGTGAGATAGTGTAGTACACATTGCATTACATTGCTGTGAAGCACAGCATCTCATTGATCAAATATAGTTTATTTTAATACCATATGAATAATTCCATGTTAATATTCCATGTTGCATACCACCATTAATCCATGCTGTCATTATCTATTCCCAGCCTTGGCCATACATAAACAATAGACATTGTTTCCATTAATGGCTTTATTTTTTAGAGTTAATGTTTACATTTCCTCTAAAGTCTTTTACTCACCTGAATAACTGAGTCAATATGGCTCATTTCATGGTCATGGGCGTTTGAATTTCATATGTAAATCAAACTTTAATCCAGGGACTACATTATTTCCAGCTAGACTTTTCTAATCAAGCCATGCTTTGAAATGCTTTGAAAGGCATTAAAACTCAATAAATACATAATATTTAGTGTGCTGGAAGTCTCTGGAAGTTGATTTTCATTCCATACCGAAATGGAATCCAATTAATGGCTTCCTCAAAAATCTAACAAACCAATGTAGGCTCAGTCAGTCATGTCTATCATGTGTTGTATTGAATGGGCTAAACATGCCAGGCTGCTTGCTGTTTTGTTATAATAATAGTATAGCATTTTATACATTTTTTGGGTTATCTCTTTATAGAAATTATATTACTAGTAAAACAAATATCAGTAGGTAAACACATCACAGTCAAAGTGCATAAGACATTTAACCTGTGCTTGATCGAACAATAAACTCAAACAATGTGTCCAGTAGCCTACCATGCCAAAACAATCATTCAATAGACACTGTCTGACTGCCTTACTCTGCCTTATAGTCTAATGAGTGATGAATTGCCACATCTAACCTCACTACAAATTTGGGTGTGATATTATTGATATTTTTCCCCTTGAAGGCTAGATTTTGTGCAATCTCTATCACTACACTGTGAGTGAGAATGTCATGCTACTGGGGAAAACAGTCTGTATAGCCTACTTTGACGTACAGTATATACATCGTTACTGCCACTTTAGTCCAGAAACATTATTCTACAAAAGATCATCAATGTTGAACATCAAGCTCTCCTTCCAAAATGGGGCACATGTGCTGCTCTCACCTGCGTGAAGCCACAACCTAATCCATCAGCGTACTATTGCCCCCGGAGCAGCCCGGTGCCTACCTGTTGCGGTGTGGGTCTGTATCCGTTCCCCCACACACAGTGTTAGAGTGTGCCTTTCGCTTTCCTCGCCGAGACTCCCCTTGTGTGCCACACAATGGCCAAGTGCAACCTCCCCTTTCCTCCATAAAACTGGGTCCCCATCTGCACCCATCTGCTACCGTACTTCTTGCCCAGCTCCCTTCTCTCCCAGCTGCCTTTCCCCCACTCTTTGTCTTTGCTGGCTAGCAAGCCACCTGACTATATAGGATGTGTGCCATTTGGGTTCTTCCAACCAACTAACTAATGACCTGAATGCTGGATTCTTTATGTCTAAGAGTCACTCCTCTGAAAAAAATAAAAAATAATAATATTTACATTTCTGCGATTTCGTTCCGATATGCTATTTAACCACTTGTGTCACTATTTTGGGGCCAACATTCGGCGAAGACAGCAGATCTACAAGCTCGCAACATGCCTCAATGTGTTGTGAACTTGAGCAGATATTTGGTGTAGAGGAAAAACAGGAGGGGGGCTAGTAGGCTATAAAACTCTGGTGGACTTCGGTCAACTAAGTATTAAAATATACTCCAAAGTGAAAGGCCTCCTATCAGAAGATCATTGTACAGCTCTTTCCTCCAACACACCATGTTGTGGCTTCCCTCCTAGATTTTATACTGTACTGTACAATGTCTGCACTCGAGGTCAATAGAAACGCAAATGAATAGTAACTAACATCCATGGACCATTCAGGCTTCACTTCCCAATAATTAAATGTAGAGATGCAACAGATAATCAAACAAATCAATGTAATCAATTATACAAAATTATATCTTATTCTAATGGTTAATTGACCGGTAACGAGTTTCGGTTACCGGTTAAGAACATTTTCTCCAACTGGCCATCCCTATAAGGCTAACCAAATCAAATCTAGATTTTGATCATGCTTATCATGATAGCTGAATGACAATAAAACATGTGAACTCATTCTTGATCTTCTTTTTCACACATTAATGCCATTCTTCTTCTAAAAAAACTGTCAGATAAGGTTCAGGAGCAAGATCACATGCAGACAGAAGCTGGGCATAACAATATTTGTCTTTTTCATAACAAGAGAGTACACTACAAACATATTTTTTTCTCCACAGGACTAGCTCCTTTTCACCATGCTTAATTTTGCTTAATACAATTTGCCCCCTGAACTTTTTTTCTGATGTGCAACAAACAGCATTTGTTTAAAGTGATATTTCACTTTCAAACATGTTTGTGGTCATTTTAACATCTACTCTAGCTTTTGTGTGTGCACCCCAGACAGTTTTTAAGTTGCTTGATTCAGTATTTAGATATTTGATGTTCATTGTATCAGACACGCCCCCTTCCTATATAAACTCATTGTAACTTCCAACTCCATTTCAACCATGTTAGATTCATTGAAAACACCCGTCCTTGGTTCTGGTGACTGATATTGTCCTTCTAATGCGTAAGGGGGCCGTGTTTTTTCAATATATTGTTTCTTATATATTTTTTTCCATATGAACAATGCTAAGACAAATGTGCTTACACTGCTTGACAATAATAATTATGTAGTTAACCTGTACAGTAAAATACTAAGTAATTTATACATCTGTAACTAGAGTGCACAAATGGGACCGAATGGATCCTTATGGGTCCATCAGAGTTAAATTAACGCTGAGGAATGAGATGTTAATACTGGGTGTCAAAGATATTGAACAAAATGTAGCCCATTGACATAATAGTGATAACGAGAAGAGGTGCTCTTTTACAACTGACAAGTGTAACTTAATAATGTCACATTTACTAAAACAATGAGCACTATGGTGCCAGTCACCAATAATAGACACATTATACAGCACATACAGCGCCACACAGTGTTCAAAATAAATATGACCTGGTATAGCCTGGTATGCTCCACCCATAGCTCCAACATAACCAAAAGGCACAACCAACCTGTGCCAAAAAACACACGGTGCAGTGGTTCTCAAAGTGGGGTCCGGGGACCCCCAGGGGTCCTTGGGGGGTTCTAGGGGATCCCCAGCTAAATTAGTTAATATTGCGTCATGATCATTTTAACCACTCTTTCACCATATTTTATATTTTGGCTATTCAAAAAATAGCAGATATACAAGCTCATAGCGCCCGCTATGAACTTGTAGATCTGAAGAAAAAAAAATGTATCTTGAAAATTCGTGCAAATCTTTGAATATATTTTTTAAGGAACATTTTTAACACAAATCTCTGCTCTGGGGGTCCCTGGCATAAAACATTTTCAGATGGGGGTCCGCGGCCAAATATATCAATTTGGGGGTCCTTGAGATGACACGAAAAAGTTTGAGAACCACTGTGATTAGTAGCCAGGCCCAGGCCTACACACATCAGAACTTTTTTTCAAAGCTGCCCATTTTGAAAGGTATTGTAACAGGTGTGTTACCAATGATAATTATTAAGGTTATGTAAAGTTCCAATCACGTCAAAAAACAGCATCAGGGAGGGTGCTGCAAGGCTGGGCTATTATTAATTAGTAGGCCTAATCATCATGCTCATCATTAGCAACACCTGTGTTTACCAGTGGTGGAAAAAGTACTCACAGCTTTTACTTAGTAGTAGTATCAATACAGCAATGTAGAAATACTCTGTTGCAAGTAAAAGTCCGGAATTCAACATTTACTTGAGTAGAAGTACAAAAGCATTGGGATAAAAATGTACTCAAAGTAGGCTACAAGTAAAAGTACTCATTATGTAGAATGTCCCATTATGAGGTGTTGTGAGCTTGTAGTCGATCTGCTATTTTCAAATAGCAAAGTACCAAAGTTTAAATAGGGCTGAAGTAGATAATGTATGTTTTGTAATAATTATCAAAATCTTCAAGTTAACTAGTAACTAAAATGTTCAAATAATTGTAGTGGAGTAAAAGTACAATATTTGCCTCTGAGATGTAGTGGAGTAGAAGTAAAAGTACAGAAAATTGGAAACACTTGAGTAAAGTCAAAGTACCTCAAAATTGTAGCCTACTTAAGTACTACTTGAGTAAATTTACTTAGTTACTTTACACCTCTATGTTTACCCTATCATTTTATGTCAATAATATTAGCATAGAAAATAAAACAATTTCCTACCTTAGGAGTCTCTTTCTTCCTCTCTTTGTCGACTCCACTACTTCACTGCATGACGCTTGAGGTCGAAGAAGAAGCCCATATATGCGAGGCTATTTCATACTTAATTCATAACTCTAGGCCTGGCTATAACAGTAAACCACGACGGAAATAGAACACTATAGGCTACAAACTCGCGCTGTGTCAAATTCATGTTTTTGGCTCTACTCCGGCCAGTGGTTTCTGAAGAAAATGTTGAAAATGAAAGGAACCTTTTTCATGAAATGTCCAATGTCCGAATGTCCATTATTTCTTGTGGAAGTACCGCTGTGCCTGTGTGTGATTCACCAAACTGACAACGTCACAGAAATATTGAAATGCCCGCCACTGCGCCACAAGCAGCCAGCTGTAATCTGATTGGACAAACTAGCAGTAGGCCTAGTTCTCAAACTTTTTCATAACAATAATAAGGACCCCCAGATAGATAGATATTTGGCCTTGGACCCCCATCTGAAAAAGGTTTGTGCCAGGGACACCCAGAAGAGAAGATTTGTGTTAATTTTTTTTTTAATTGTTAAACATTTTCCACAACACTTTCAAGATTTATAAAAAAAAGCAGATGTACAAGTGACGCGCTGCGAGCTTGTAGATTTGCTATTTTCCCAACGTATAAATGGATAGAATTATTATTAACTAATTTAGCTGAAGACCCCCTGAAACCTCACAAGGACCCCTTGGGGGTCCCCATGTCCATGACCCCACTTTGAGAACCACTGGCCTATAGGTGTGACTGCGCTGTTGACATCCATTTGGGGAGGAAAAAATGGGGGGAAAAGGCTACATGATAACAAAGGGCTTTCAGACACCATGGGCTTCTTTGGTTATTTTGATTAATGTATTATATTTACTGATTTAGAGCAAAGTTTTTGCAGCATAAAATCCAGTGATTAAGCCTTTCTGGTGTTGGGGCTGATTATTTCAAATGATCACCATGACCATCTGATTGAGCAGGGGGTGTCAAGCAGAGAGCTTGGAGAAATACAAACGTAACTCTTGCTGCATGAAGTCTGGTTTGTTATTTAAAATATATATGTTTTTTAGGGTCCTTCATTTTCACACACCCCGCAGGCAGATTTGAGTAAAGGAGAGTAAAACACCTTGGCAAATCAGAACATTGTTTATCAATTGAAATAAAGCATGAAGTTACACATAGTTTACAGAACATTAATCAGAACATTATTGTGGCAACACCACTATACCAGTGGTTCTCAACCAGTGGTCCGGGGACCACCAGTGGTCCTTGAGGGGGTACCAGGGGGTCCCCAGCAAAATTAGTTAACATAGCGTCACAATCATTTTTTAACCACTTAGCTTTGGCTATTCAAAAATAGCAGATGTACAAGCTCATAGCGCGGCACCGAGTGCCGCGCTATGAGCTTGCAGATCTGCTATTTTTGAAAAATCTTGAAAATGTGTGCATATCTTTGAATATATATATTTTTTTTTTAAGCGAACATTTTTAACTCAGATCTTTGCTTCTGGGGGTCCCTGGCACAACATTTTCAGATGGGGGTCCGCGGCCAAATGTATATCAATTTAGGGGTCCTTGGCATGAAAAAGGTTGAAAACCAATGCACTATACCATTAATATTCCACTTCTGGAAGGAGCTTTAACTGTGCTCTTATTTGTTAGCTCTTTTCACTATAATATGATGCCCCCCCCCCCCCCCCCCCACCCCTCGCCTTAAGAACGTTTTGTTGGTGTATTAACGTGAGTCTTGTTCAGCATACGTAGAGGATGCACTGTACCACATGTTAAAGTCCTTGTTGCACCTTACATTGCGTGCTGAAGGGTTTCCGATTACGATTTAACATCTGTGATTTACGCAGTCAATGTAATGTAGGCCCAATTTATGGTCAGCGTAATGTTTTTGAATTGAGATTGGATACTGAAGGGATGGTGTTAACAGGTGGGGAGGAGGTATTTGTGATCCACAGGAATTGAGGTACACAGATGAAATGCCTAATGCTTTTCTGATTGGGGACGGTATCATGTGGAGATTGACATGATGGGAGTACTAATGAAGTGTTGCCTTTCTGCCAGACAACACGATGTCAACAACTAACGAGTATTTCTAGGATATCGAATCAAGTGAGGCTTGAGAATAGCAGGCATTTTTCCCGGTCTGGGTTACAGTTGCAGCCATGAAAGAGGAGAAGATGCTCATATTTAATATAATTTCAGCCTCTGATTGCATGGGTTAGAATGTAAACCAAACATTTTATTTTGGTGTACATAACACCAGAATAAATCAATCAAACTGGTCTGCTAAAATCTACCAACTTAATTTGGTAATTTGTGATGGTGGGCTAAAATAAACCTGAAACCCCAAAGGACCCCAAATGGAGCAATTTCAGTGTTTCTGTAGGTTCTCATGGGGCAAAAGAAGAAGTTATTTTTCAAGTATGCTATGTAAACAATTACCATGTTTTCATACCAAGTCCACCCAAGTCACTCCTTTTCATCAAATGATATTTTAAATTTCATGACTCATGAAGCATCTCTTGGGGTGGTCTGCCTGTCCCATCCCCCTGGAATAGTGCATGCATACATGCACCGAGCACTTGATTTGATTTGTTTAGGTAGTATCTGGCAGCTGGCCTGTTGGAGGAAGCTATCAGTAATGGATCCTGCAAAAAAGGGGGTTAAATTGAATGGCAACAGGTCACCCCACTTTGAGTATGACCTCTTGTTATTTGTTTAGTGAAATATGTCCACAGGCCCTGACATTTAGGACAGCTGTGTAACCCCATAACACTGACAGGGTGACCCACAATCTAAACATAAGCGCAGGGGTGACCGCTCCTTTGCTGTCTCAGCCCCTAGATTGTGGAACAGCATTCCCCTATCAGAATTGCCCCCTCTGTTGGATCTTTCAAAACTCAAAACTATCACTTTTATTCGCTAACAGACTCTTACTCGCTATTGTTTGAGTCCTTCTGATGTGGCAAAGTTTTGGCTTGTGCCTATTAGTACAGCTGTATGTCTTGTTGTTTATGCCGGTGGAAATGTAATTTCTTTTTAAAATCATCGGTCAATAGGAGACTCAGATAGGAGACTCTTTGCCGGTCATCAAATTATTGGCTTAGGGATGCGACAAAAACCAAAACATCTCCACTAATTCAAGGCTTCATGGGGTGTGTAATCGATAGAAAATCAGTATTTTTTTTGGGTGAACTACCACCTTATTACAATATCATTCATTTTCAATTGCAGCTCTGTTTTGTACAGGTATGTCTCTTGACATTCATTTTCACTGTTAATTTTCACATTGCCTTTTTATGTAATGATTATTCTAAGCATATAAATACCAGTGGAAAAATGAAAAAGACTGTTGTATGCTTTCTGTTTCTGCTTAAACTCCTACTTCGTTGACCAGGATTTGTTGTGCATGCCCCTCGTTTTTCCACTGTACACCAAATATATTTGCCGAAAAAAGCTGGTCTAGAAGTTCACAACATGTTGGAATGTGACATGTGAGCTTGTAGATTGGCAATTTTTGATGAACATTCGCTTATTAGGCCCAGAATAGGGGTTCATGTGGTTAAAAGGTCATCAGTATTCTCACTTGAAGCAATCCTGATATTAATAGAATATACTGTAGTATAGTATAGTACTGTAGTATATATCTAAGAAACAAGGTTAATCGCATGCTCGAATTAGCAGAAAAAAGCTTCCTCGATGACAAAATTGAGGAAAATAAAAGCAAACCACGAGAGCTTTGGAAGCTATTCAACAACTTACTAGGCTGCAGCAAGAAATTGAAAACCAGGTTTACAAACATAAGCCTCAAGGTGAATGACACTCTCATCACATCCAAACATGAAGTGAGTAAAATCCTCAACATATTCTTCACGACCATAACCTCAGATTTGGTTGAAACACTTCCCCCTCACTCTGGGTGCTATGGTGAAGAGCATGTTGACTCATTTTACAAAAAACAGGGTGTACGGAAAGATGATTTTAAACTCTCCCCTGTGAAAACAGAAGAGGTGTTTAAAAAATTGAGTGCTCTTCATCAACACAAAGCCACAGGCCTCGACAATATCCCCGCCAAATTTCTAAAAGACTCGGCCGCCTCCATTGCTCCAATCATTACCCACATAATAAACCTCTCCATCATACAGGGACGGGTCCCTAACGATTTAAAAAAAGCAAGGGTGACCCCTCTGTACAAAAAAGGAAACAAATTAGACCCTGGCAACTACCGCCCTATTTCTATTCTTAGCTCCATCTCGAAAGTCATGGAAAAAATAGTCTATGAACAGGTCGATAAGTATCTTGCCGAAAAAAATCTAATTTACAAATTCCAATCTGGTTTCAGAACAAACCACTCCACTGACACATGCCTTCTCTATTTGAACGACTCTATCAAACAAGATGTCGACAAGGGCAAATATTGCGGCATGGTCATGCTGGACCTCCAGAAGGCCTTTGACACCGTCAATCACCCAATTATGATCAATAAGCTCAAAGCAATAGGTTTTGATGATACGTCAGTGAACTGGATGAGATCCTACCTGGAAGGGAGGGAGCAAGTGGTGGAAGTAAACGGCACCCAGTCCCCCCCCCTCCCTGTGACTTCCCACAAGGAAGTATACTAGGACCTTTACTGTTCCTGATATATGTGAATGACATGTCATCGGCCTGCGACTGCAAGCTGTTCCTGTTCGCAGATGACTCGGCCCTGCTAGTCTCGGACAGGGACAGGCTGCAGGTTGAGAAAACTCTCAGCTCCGAACTCAACAAGATCTGCATCTGGCTCTCTGACAACAAACTTTCATTACACCTGGGTAAAACTGAATCCATCCTCTTTGGGTCCAGTCCTAACCTTAGCAAGGCAGAGAGTTTCACGATCAAAGTGGGTGATGATGTCATCAAAAGAAAGGATGAAATTACCTACCTGGGCTCCATCTTGGAGGCAAACCTCTCTGGTAACAAAAACGCCGAAAAAGTGATCAAAAATGTCAACCGAACAACACGCTATTTGTGGAGGATTGATCGCCTAGTCAGTAAGAATACTCTGAAGATTCTTGCAGGGGCCCTCATTCAAGGTCATTATGATTATGCATGCACTTCATGGTATCACAACACCTCCAAGGCCTTAAAAACAAGGCTCCAAACATCCCAAAACATACTTGTAAGGCTACTTCTTGGCCTCAATCACAGAACCCATCTAACCCCTGCTCATTTTGCTAGGATTGGATGGCTTAGGGTTGAGGACAGAGTACAGCAACTTGCTATGGGCCTGGTCTTCAAGATACACCACAACATTGGGATCCCCCTGTATTTGTCAAAATACTTCAAAAATGTTAATGAAGTCCATGATCATAACACCAGAGGCAGCTCCACTGATCATGTTCAACCCAGATTTGGCTCAACTAAGGGTATGAACTCGTTCTCATGCTATTCATCAAAAATGTGGAATGCCCTACCAAAAGGAGTAAAGGAGTGTAAAACCCTACTCACTTTCAAAACTGCCCTAAAGATACACCTTCAGGAGGCTGCAATTCGAAAATGGCCCCTGTCTAAGTCTTAACCTACCCCCCCCTACCCACCCCCCTCCTTCATTTTCCTCTTTTGTATATATATATATATATTTTTTTTTTCTCTCTCGTCATACCAGTAACCTGAAAGCTGATTGTATGACATTCTGTATAGTAGTGTGTATATCTGCCTGCCTCTTATATTTCGTCATGATTTGTGTGCATGGGGTTCTCATCTTAAACAAGCTTAGTGCTTAATGAGGGTTTCCAGTTTAGTAGACCTTGTATTGTGAATTTGTACTTCCATGTACTGTTATGTACTGTCATGTACTATTCTCATGTCTTTCTAAATAAACTACATCAATCAATCAATAGTATTGAAGTAACTAAACAAACTAACAAAGTGGGACCCAATTTCCTAGCTTATTATTTGGAATAACAAAATGTAACACTATCATTTAAAATGAAATCAAAATGTAATTCTACTGTAAATATTGCTTTATTTCGTTCAAGAAAACCCAGTGGAGTGAATCGGATGGCAAAGTTTTTGTTCTTTTCTCTTTTTTTGCGATATACTAATTATCTCTCAAACTGAAAGATCCAACTTGAGCGATGCGTTACCTATATCATCTAATGCCATTCATCTAGCCCATCATTGACATCCTCTCCCAGTTGATTGTCATTTCCTATTCATGCCTTTGATGCTGGCCAGATTTAAAAATTCTGTTTGTGAACAGTCCATACCTTTGGTCTGTCGAGAGCTTGGCAGGGCTGAAATCTGACAAGCCAAGCAACAGTCCCCTCCCCCTGGCAAGAGCCAGGGGTGGTGTGAGGTTCATGTTGGTCAAAGAAACACTTTCCAGTTTCATCATGATGTGGTGTAACACTAGAATACCTCCTGATATGAGTGAAGCTGGCTCTCATTAAAAAGGAGGATATCTTCAATGCTAATGAAGTCCTTATAAAGTCTATCCTTTTGAGACAGGATGTGCTTGTATCTCATAATTAAGATGGTGAAGGGACTTTCTCGACATTTCACAAGAGCTGTGCCGCATTGGCCCACATGTATGATGTTCCTCATTGAAGTCTTTTCTGTTTTTCTGTTCTGTCTCAAGAGTTTTTAGATATTTATATGAACCGAATACAATATTCATGTGTATTTGGCTTCTTAGTCTTACAAATATTTATGTTAGTCAGTCAAATTCATGTCCATTGAGTACCTCTGGGCTCAGTTGTTTTTCAGTTATATTATCTTTGGGCTTTGTTGGTTTTAAGAGCCATATTTGTTAACAGCAACTGACAGTACATAGTCACCTGTGGATCAGTTAAATGGTCAGATTGTCCTCCAGAGCACCATGTGCACCATATGCTATGGTGGGAGGTTGTTTTTATGTAGTAGTATTGACACTCTTAACGGTTAGAGTCTAACCATTATACTATTCTGCCTTTATAATAGACAATGTGCAAGTCACCTGAATGAAAATGTGTCTGTTTGGTGTTCTATTAAAACAATATTCCTTGGTGAAACTTTGCATGTTCATACATACAGTAGTGAATACTTTTCTTGCCTATACGTCCCCCAGGGGTCTATACCATATATTTCTTCTGCGAAAATAGCCGACAACGCGTTGTAGATCTGCTGTTTTTAATGATTGTGATATGGCCCTTTTCATGTGATTATGTGTTAGCTACTGCAGTCTTGGGTTCTCAGATCAGTTGCAGCCCGGCATAAGGGCAGTGGCACAGTACGTGCACACAAAATGAGAAACTAGAAAAAAACTAAACATAAATAGGACATATATCATTTTAAGATCAAAGATTTTCCTTTCTTGTTTTCAAGGCTTTTATGTATTCACTAAAGCTCTGTAAACTGTATGGTAAATGGCTCTGGGAATTAGAAGAGAGGATTTGCCTCAACTCTTCCTGTGTCAAACCACCCACATCACCCACATCAAAGCAAATCCCAACAGGGGGCATCAGTGCTATGTACAATTTGACCCATGCATATGGACCTCATGTTGATACTGTGATGTAGGATGCAACAGTTAATCAAACAAATCAATTTAATCGATTTGAGAAAAAAAAAAGATATTGATTTTATAAAATGATTGATTAATGATCTATCCCTATTTTGGGCATGTCATTAGGAGAAAAGTTTCGAAACGTTTTAACATAAAGAAAAAGTAGTGAAAATAGCCAATCGACAAGCCTGTTGATCTGCTATTTTTTACTATTTTTGCACAATAATATTGTGCGATGAAGTATAGCTCAACACTTAAGTGGTTAATCGAGGTATTGATATAGATTTGTTTATACATTTATTTATAAAAAAACACGCTTCTCAATCATTATATTAATTGAAAAAGTATGATATATAAGAGGCTACTATGTGCATAACTGTAGTCCTGGGTTTCCCCGAAGGTGGCATACATCTGATTACGGTTCAGTTTCACATAGCAACGCTTGACTGGCACGTACACTGACATACTGTATGAAGGTGTCATCTGCCACACCAATCCAGCGTTGCTATGGGAAACTGAACCGGAATCGGGTTAGGGTATGCCACTGTCGGGAAACCCGGGACTACAGTTATGCAGTTAGTCTCGAGTAACTATTCCTCAATCTCTGAATGCTATATAGAGTCTGGAACTACACCTACAGGAAGCTGTCATCTGTTCGTCATTTCCGTTCCAGAAAATATATTTTTAAATATCTTTAAAAAAAACAAAAACATTTCTGCTAAGCAGCAAGCTATATACAGTATGCTTAGATGATTTTGATTTATATTAGGATACATTTGCATGATTGTAAAGACGAAACGGGAGTGGGGGCGGGCATCCGCTTTCCCCCTTAATCATCAGCGGAGCTTCCGTGCTCCAGACTGTATGACCGGAAGCGTTTGAAAATTGTGGGAGGCAACAGTCTGGCCACGCGAGTCAGACCCTATTAGGCTGCACACAGGATGTTTGCTCTGCCCCGCGCTTCTCCCTAAAGCCTATGATTCATGCTGCGAAGTCTTAGTACAAAGGTGCCGCTTGTCAAAAAGAACTGATCTACAAGCTACATAGTAGAGGCCCTAGGAGGGGTCCACGCGTACCCTCTTATTTTTTTTTCTAGTTTAGATTTTTGGCATCCATAGGACCTCTAATATAGGGATTTTGATGATCCCAAGAAAAAAAGTGGTCCAAAGTGTGTTTTTTTCAATGTTTTATTTCCCCTATGAGACCTGCAGGATTGCTGGCTGAAACGCCAGCGAGACTGTCTTTCGGAGACTGTGGCACGCTCAAATTTAGACGTAGCCCAAAGATAGCGATACCATTTGATTCTAGACAACCTCAGGTTTCCAATGGGACCAACCTTGTCATGCTACCTTGTCGGGAAGGGGGCTAAATACCTAAGGATTCAAAGTTAGACAACATTTTGTCGAGGGAAAAACGTCCATCACTGTTTTCCAAATGGTCCCCTGAGCTGTCACCTTGATATAAGTGAATTGAAATGGGTTACATGTATACCTACAAGCCTCCCCTGTACATAAATGCCACATTTATGCCAATCTCATGCAGTTTTGGGCAAGAATCATGCAGTTTATTGCATGCAGTACAAATATGTAATTGCCGCCTATTGTAAAAGGGAGACCACTTTACTGTATCTATAGCTGCATGAGACCACTCTACTGTATCTATAGCTGTATGAGACCACTGTACTGTATCTATAGCTGTATGAGACCACTGTACTGTATCTATAGCTGTATGAGACCACTGTACTGTATCTATAGCTGTATGAGACCACTGCACTGTATCTATAGCTGTATGAGACCACTGTACTGTATCTATAGCTGCATGCATGAGACCACTGTACTGTATCTAGACCACTGTACTGCATCTCTTTCTATATGAGACCACTGCATCTATAGCTGCATGAGATCATGTACTGCATCTATAGATCACTGTACTGAATCTATAAACCACTGTACTGCATCTATATACCACTGTACTGTATATATAGACCACTGCACTGTATCTATAGCTATATGAGACCACTGTACTACATCTATAGACTACCTACTGTATCTATAGAATGCTGTACTGTATCTATAGACCACTCTAGTGCATCTGTAGACCCCTGTCGTGGTATGTAGACCATTGTAGTGCATTTGTAGACCACTCTATTGCATCTGTAGACCACTCTAGTGCCTCTCTAGCCCACTCTAGTGCCTCTCTAGCCCACTCTAGTGCTTCTCTAGCCCACTCTAGTGCCTCTCTAGCCCACTCTAGTGCATCTGCAGACCACTCTAGTGCCTCTCTAGCCCACTCTAGTGCCTCTCTAGCCCACTCTAGTGTACCTGTAGACCACTCTATTGCATCTGTAGACCACTCTAGTGCACCTGTAGACCACTCTATTGCACCTGTAGACCACTCTAGTGCATCTGTAGACCACTCTAGTGCACCTGTAGACCACTCTATTGCACCTGTAGACCACTCTAGTGCACCTGTAGCCCACTCTAGCCCACTCTAGTGCATCTGTAGACCACTCTAGTGCCTCTCTAGCCCACTCTAGTGTACCTGTAGACCACTCTATTGCATCTGTAGACCACTCTAGTGCCTCTCTAGCCCACTCTAGTGCCTCTCTAGCCCACTCTAGTCCCTCTCTAGCCCACTCTAGTGCACCTGTAGACCACTCTATTGCATCTGTAGACCACTCTAGTGCATCTGTAGACCACTCTAGTGCCTCCCTAGCCCACTCTAGTGCACCTGTAGACCACTCTATTGCACCTGTAGACCACTCTAGTGCATCTGTAGCCCACTCTAGTGCATCTGTAGACCACTGGCGTGATCTGTATACCACTGTAGTGCATCTGTAGACCACTCTAGTGCACCTGTAGACTCCTCTAGTGCTTCTATAGACACATCTGTAGACCACTGTAGTGCATCTGTGGACCCCCCCGCCCCCCCCATTGAGTTGTGTTGAGTTGAGATGCAGTATAGTGGTCTATAGAGATACAGTACAGTGGTCAATGTATGTGGTCTATAGATGGAGTAAAGTAATCTATATATGCAGTACAGCGGTTTAGATTCAGTATAGTGGGATATAGATGCAGACAGTGGTCTCATGCAGCTATAGATACAGTACAGTGGTCTCATGCAGCTATAGATACAGTACAGTGGTCTCATGCAGCTATAGATACAGTGGTCTCATGCATGCAGCTATAGATACAGTACAGTGGTCTCATACAGCTATAGATACAGTACAGTGGTCTCATACAGCTATAGATACAGTACAGTGGTCTCATTCAGCTATAGATACAGTACAGTGGTCTCATACAGCTATAGATACAATAAAGTGGTCTCATACAGCTATAGATGCAGTACAGTGGTCTCATACAGCTATAGATGCAGTACAGTGGTCTCATACAGCTATAGATACAGTACAGTGGTCTCATACAGCTATAGATACAGTACAGTGGTCTCATACAGCTATAGATACAGTACAGTGGTCTCATACAGCTATAGATACAGTAGAGTGGTCTCATGCAGCTATAGATACAGTAAAGTGGTCTCCCTTTTACAATAGGCGGCAATTACATATTTGTACTGCATGCAATAAACTGCATGATTCTTGCCCAAAACTGCATGAGATTGGCATAAATGTGGCATTTATGTACAGGGGAGGCTTGTAGGTATACATGTAACCCATTTCAATTCACTTATATCAAGGTGACAGCTCAGGGGACCATTTGGAAAACAGTGATGGACGTTTTTCCCTCGACAAAATGTTGTCTAACTTTGAATCCTTAGGTATTTAGCCCCCTTCCCGACAAGGTAGCATGACAAGGTTGGTCCCATTGGAAACCTGAGGTTGTCTAGAATCAAATGGTATCGCTATCTTTGGGCTACGTCTAAATTTGAGCGTGCCACAGTCTCCGAAAGACAGTCTCGCTGGCGTTTCAGCCAGCAATCCTGCAGGTCTCATAGGGGTAATAAAACATTGAAAAAAACACACTTTGGACCACTTTTTTTCTTGGGATCATCAAAATCCCTATATTAGAGGTCCTATGGATGCCAAAAATCTAAACTAGAAAAAAAAATAAGAGGGTACGCGTGGACCCCTCCTAGGGCCTCTACTAACAGTAATAGCGTGTTGCATTGCAATCAGTTCTTTTTGGCAAGGTAAATCCTTTTCTGATGGAGTATTAATTAAGTTTAACCAATTTCATTCGAGCGTACCTTTTGGGCATTGGTATTATAGGCTAAAAGTCTGTGAGCTTTTAGATCGGATATTTTCGCTATTCGTCATACAATGTATATAGGGGCTTAAGTGATTAAGAATGTCACAGGGGCTCTTCAGTTAATGAAATCTCCCTGTATTTGTATTGATTTATGTCAGGTAATTTATACTTGTCTGAAAATAGGGTTTTTTTGACTTGTAAACACTGCAGTGTGCATTTGTCCATCAGTGCTGCACGCTCCAACCTTAAAGAATCAAATCAATAATACAGCTGATAATGTGAGTCTGCCAACATTTGAAGGATTTGCCAATAAGCCCAAGTGTTTAGGTGCAGAATGGGTACAAACTAAGCGTGGTAAAATGGAGCATTGTGCTTTTGATTTAATTTTTTGGTCCTCTGCAATCAATAAACAACAGCTGTAAATGTCTTTTGATTTCGAAAATAAGAATCATTTTTCGCATTACTTTATTGATTGGAGGCACATGACAAGGGCCGCAACAAAGGCATCAGTTAACTAACCTTATTGGCAACTGCGATATTTTGAGAAGACACTGTACCGTGTATGTGTGAAATCGAATCTTGCATGTACTGTAATGGACATCGTTATTCATTGTTTCCCTATGCACTGATATGGATATATATGTAAATGATTTAAATTTGTTTGTGTGTGCAAAAGGGATAGATATTGAACCTAATGCAATTATGATATTTCTTGTAATTTCCTCACGGGAAGCTTAGAGTTACATTTTCTTCCTCCTGTTCCGAAACAGCTGCAGGCATTTTTCCTAGGAAATGAATTTGAAGAGAGTGTGCGCATGCCACATGGTATTGAAAAGTAAAATTAACATTAAAGCCCGATTTATACTTAGTTGCATGCCAGTGTTGCAACCAGAAAATAGCAGATGTACAAGCTCACAGCGCGTTGTGCATTTCGTTGTGAGCTTGTAGATCTGCAAATGTTGGCATGCGAGTAAGTATAACTCAGGCTTAAGAAGCACATCTTGAAGCAAGTTCAGGAACAAGCATCAGGGAGCCACCTCGCCCAGAAGGTGGCAGCTGGGGTTATTGTCTGAGGACTCCACCCCGAATGACATCAGCCTAAAACAACTTTGAGAGACAGACGCCCCCCAATCTGCCGTCATAATCCAGAGTGGCACTTCCTGTAATACTCTTACAAATGACCTAAATTTGGACCCAGGGGTCTAATGAGAACACATGCCAGTGATGCCACTAAGCTTACTGTATATGGACATACATTGATACACTGTGCTGAACAAAATGTTTTCCCACAGCTGTTCCAGCCTTAAAAATATCTTACGGGCCTGGAAAGCTTGGCAATCATTCTGATCCACAAGAGATATCAAACGACAGCTCCCAAGCCCCTGTGGCTATTAGCCCTCATTTCTCCGGTGAAGGTCTCTAAAAAAATAAATATTTGTGAAATACCATTTCCAGAAAGCCAAGCTCATTACAGCCAGCCTATATCAGACAGGTTGTTGACGAAGCAGGAATACTTTTTCTACAGGATTGCACTAGAACCAAAAACATCAACTAGGCTGTTTTTAGCCCCGCTACTGGCAGGGCTGTAGGGATGGCGATGACATTCGTTTGGTCCTTCCGTCAGTCCATCCAACACGTTGGACCCTGTCATCAATATCTGGAAAACTAGAAGCTGGATTGCCCATGCAATTAGTTCAACCCATGGTGTTCCTTAGCATTCCTTAGCTTTTTATACATACGGTTTTATTTAGAAAAAAAATATGTCTGACCCATTATTTTCCCAGAAAAGCTTCGTAAATGGTTGTGATATACAGCCGGGGTAGCACTGGGTCAGTTCCTCGATGACTGTAATGTTCATGATGTAATTAATTAAAGTGTTTATCATCATCTTTGCGAATAAGTGAATAATCTTTGCACGCACGCACGCACGCACGCACGCACGCACGCACGCACGCACGCACGCACGCACGCACGCACGCACGCACGCACGCACGCACGCACGCACGCACGCACGCACGCACGCACGCACAGTCACACACACACACACACACACACACACACACACACACACACACACACACACACACACACACACACACACACACACACACACACACACACACACACACACACACACACACAATCAACCCTGAAACCAAGCACTGTGTATTAAAGTGTTTTGTACAGACATGTTGCTGAAGTTACATTTTTTATTTTATTTTAAGCTTGCTAAACTAATGCTGCACTTTGACTTCCTGCCCAAGAGAAATACATTTCTAAATTTTGGCTCTCCTTTCAGCTGCTGGGCACCACCAGAAATGGTCTTGGATTTTGTTTTGAGGAATAGCTAACATGGTTTCACTGTATAAGAAAGGCCTGGTTGCTGTAGTAACTCAGGACAGGTGCATGATAAACGCATTAACTTACAATGGCTACCATGGGAATATGAGATTATACTTTCCTTCCTGAGGATACTGTTTTCTTCAACAAGGTAATTATTTACACACATATAGATAGCAGGGGCTTTTTTATGTATTATCATTATGCCTCCCATGAAAATTGCCCTGCGGTGATAAATAAAACTCAATGAGTTGAATGTAATTACGTGATACTGACAAATACAAGAACGCTCGCCCCAAAACACCCTGACTCAAATCTGACAAACTCGGAATCGTCGCCACCAGGTATTCCTAAACGTAACCTCAGTGAACTATGCCTAAACCTAACCTTATTCCTAACCTTAACCTCAGTAAAACTATGCCTAACCCTAACCTTATTCCTAACCTTAACCTCAGTAAAACTATGCCTAACCCTAACCTTATTCCTAACCTTAACCTCAGTAAAACTATGCCTAACCCTAACCTTATTCCTAACCTTAACCTCAGTAAAACAAAAAGCTATAGGGCGAGTGGTCCACAAAAAAATGGGGGCGGTGTGTTTTTGGGGCGAGCCTTCCAGTTACCATACTAACCCATTCACAGAGGAAACCCAAGTTCAATGTCATGATGAAAACTAACCATCATCCCACTATGTTGGAATAAATGTGACACACAGAAATGGTAGTGGGTCAGTTGGCGCATGTTCTTTAGAACAGTGGTTCTCAACCTTTTCCAGCCACGACCCCCCCAAAAGAATCATATTTGAACTGGGGACCCCCAAAAGAATCATATTTTAACTGGCAAGCACTTGGAATGTAGGAGTTGAGGCATTCAATTTAGTTTGACTCGGTTCCACAGATAGATATTGTGAAAATAGCAGATCTACCAGTGAGGCGTTGTGGGCTTGTAGATTTTCAAAATGTTTGCCTCCTTCTTACATTATTTTACAATTTGGCTAATGTTTGACCAGTTTTTATAGTATAGTTTGTTGGTTACTTTTGATGCAGTATTGGTCTTTTTTCCATTATTTTCTTTGGTATTAAAAAAATGGTCACTTCACTGTCATCTGGGCACGACCCCCGCAAAATCTCCCGGCCCACAGGCTGAGAACCTCTGCTTTTTAGAACAGTTCCTGGAACACGATTGAAGGGATTGCACCCACATTTCATGCACATAATACAGCAAGACCTGGAGCTGATTTCAAAACAGTTCTGTGCTATAGGGGAGAACGAGGAGGCTGAATACATTGCATGCACCTTTGTGCAGTGCACCATGTCCACGTGCAGGCAGAACATTTCAAACATCAGCATCATTTTTCCAGTGGCATCCACACGGACTAATGCCTGATTTATACCTGGTTGCGCACCACGAAGCGCATCGAAAGTATAGCTGATCTATAAGCTCACAGCACATTGCAGCGTGACGCGTCGTGAGCCTGGAGGTCTGCTATTTCCGATGTGCGACACCGAAGCATAACTAAGTATACATCGGGTAAAATGGGCTCTCTCTCCCGCCCTCCCTCCCTCTCTCCTTCTATACCGCTCTCCGAACCTCCCTCTCTCCCTCCCCCATCCCCCCTCTTGAACTTGAACTTTATACCATAGAGACACACGGCCGGAAGCGGAAGGCCTACAAATCCACGCCCACTTTTGACACTCGGGGTCCGTTAGAACGATGAACTGCAGCTCTCAATGCAATCTCTATGAGAGGCATTGTAAAATACCGTCATTTCACTGGTTAACTACTGAGGCTGTAGCGATTTTTTTTTGTGTTCTAATAATCTGTGCCATTTGTTTAATTTGTCCTTTTTAATGTCCCATATCTTTCATCTCGATATACTACCCACAATATACTATAATATACTCCATCAGTATGTCAAAATCGCTAGCATCGGAGATCTAGAGTTTAAGTGATCGCATGGTATATACGTCAGGGACGCATCCCTTGAGGTTTTCAATACCCAGAAAACTGGCGAAAGTGGCCGTTTTCAATAGGTTTTGGTCATTATCTCTGGAACATAAGGTCCAATCTGCTCAGTTCAAAGCTTGTTGGATGCGTGACTTTGAGGACATTAAGAACGCAATGACACATTTTCGGGTTTTTATTTTTATTTTAGGGGAGGCGAGATCTTAGTTGGGCAGGCGACCGCCTCTCCTGCCTCTACAGTGGGTACGCCACTGGTCGGCGCTCGGCACTCGTAAAGACAGTGATGTCACTGAAATGCCCGTCTGCTGTCTACCCTCTGCTGTGTTAGCATTATGGGTAACTCGTTAAAGTGGCAAATTAAATGTGAAACACATCAACTATTAAGAAAACAAGAAGATATGTTGACAAAGACACTCCATACATTTGGAAACATATTTTTATTTAAATCAATATCGTCTTCAGTTAATGCAGGATAATGTTAAAAGTAGGCTAACTTTCATATCCTCTCATAGGGAATGCATTGGCAGCTGCTGTTCATCGTTCTAACGGACCTCGAGTAGCGGCGCTGTCTCAAAAGTGGGCGTGAAATTTGTAGTCCCCGTGTGTCTCTATAGAACAGAGGGGTCTTCAACAGGGGGTCCTCAGAGTTACTACAGGGGGGGCCGCCAAATCTTTGTGTGATAGGATAATTCGTCCCTATATAGACCGTATTCTGAGGAGAACTTTAGCCAAAAATAACAGATCTACAAGCTCACAACACCTCGCGCTGCGAGGCGTTGTGAGCTTGTAGATCGGCTATTTTCGTCAGACTAAGTACGAGTGAAAGGTCAAGTTTACCAAGTATTAACGGTGTAAGTGCTTTAATGCCTTAAAATACACATGAACACGAATCCAACATGTACACTGATGATAGTGCTGTCAAACAAGTCTATGAAATCTATGAATTAGTTTAATCTGCAACACAAAATATACAATATGTGGTCATCATCATAACCTTTATTTCAACTCGGAGTACAGTTGAGGGGCAGGCCCTCATTTTCAATGTACCCGAGATACAGAACATAATAATCAACAGGAATATACATTTATATACAGTACTTCAATATTAAATATAAGAATCAGAAGACAGAGAATACTCAAACATATTCAAAGAACTAAAACAGATAGGCCGGAAATTATTAAAAACAGTATACAGTCTAGTGCTTCATCTCTCTCTCTCAGCTAGGGGTCCTTGGCCTGAAAAATGTTGAAGACCCCTGCCATAGAACATTGTTTCAGCTTGCAACATTACTGTAAATGTAGGAACATGTTCTTTATGCAGTTGTTCTACAGTGCACAAAATATCTTCTTGAAAGT
The DNA here is from genome assembly GCF_963280865.1 of Gymnoscopelus braueri. Classification (NCBI taxonomy): domain Eukaryota; kingdom Metazoa; phylum Chordata; class Actinopteri; order Myctophiformes; family Myctophidae; genus Gymnoscopelus; species Gymnoscopelus braueri. Next base: position 37,895,633 of record NC_137609.1, read on the forward strand.
AGCAGATCAATAAGCATATAGATCTATGAGATCTATAAGTGAGATCGCAGATTGGCTATTTTTGCCAAATGTTCTCCCCAGAATAGGGACGCTGTAGGGTTCATGTGGTTAAAGGATAAGTTTAGGGATTATAGACCCACATTATGTAATTATCTTTGTTATGATCCAGAGCCTTAGAGAGATGGTTGAACCATTTGAGCGTAACCAGAGGCTTTGATTTCAGGTGTAGCCTACACAGGTTTATTACACATTAAGACTTTTAATGTTGTATGTACATGCCTAAATAAACCTCATTAGCACGTCTTTGGCAACCAGTTACACCGATCGAAAGGACAACAGGTTTTCATGTTTATACATTCATGAGAAGCACAACCACACAATGTGTTGATGAGATTTTGTTGCTGTCGTGATAATGGGAAACACAAACCTTTGCACCGAGGGAGTGATGTGCAGAAAAATAACATGCTGGAGCTCTTAACTATGCCTCTAGGGCGTCCGACGGCATTATCATATCTACTGTACCTAACACGTTTTTATAATCGTGTTTCGTGCCTTTAGACTGTGTTGATGTGCTTTGGTGTGCACTATATGACATCGTGGGCAATACATTTAGCAAAATAGTGCGTTTGTCTTTTATGTCTCTGCTTTGTCTTTAAGTGTTTAACTTGTTAAGTACATGTATAGCCTTAATCCACTGAAAGTAGAATTTTGTCTTTCTGTGTTTTTTTGTTTTAATTATAGATTTCCACTGTGTGCTCACGATGCTGCAGAGATTGTTAGATGGTTGTTTATCTGCACTCATTCCCCTCTGCCCTGCCCCCCCACCTTTCCTTCTCCCCTTGTTAGCTTCCGCAGTCCCTCACGTTGCCTACCTCCCCTGAGGCCGAGCCACATCGTGTGTCAGCCAGCCGGTTACTTAGGATATGCATAGCTTTGTCATAATTGCCCCCCCCCCCCCCTCCCGCCCGCCCCCACCATGAGCTCACCACCACCATTATTTCATATGCTAAACCCCCTAGCCAATGCGTACAGTATGTTACTGTACCATGCCTCAGCTTTATTGTCCAACTCTGAAGACTAGCGCTAATTAGTTTGGCTAGCCTCGCCTGGTGACGCTGTTTACGGGTGTCTCCCTGGAACTATGAGGCTCATTAGTTCATTTGTTTACTCTAACATAATTCCTAGACTTATTATTTGGAAAAGTTTGCTGTTTAATCACGCTGTTTGGTGTTTTTGCAGATTAGTAATGAATAGGGTGGGACAACTCCCACTGCTGTAATGTTGGATTCCACTGAAAGGGTACAGCGCGAGCTTATCAGTCTCGCTGCAGATCCGCTGTGTATCATTTTGAACATGATGTTGAACAACAAATACTGCATAGCAGGCCGCTTTGTTTATAGATCTGGGGCAAAATCCGCTCCTGACTGACAAATATGGGCCACAAAACCATGATTATTCCAACACGCTATTTTCTTTTTGCAGTATAAATGTATAAAGATAATAATATACAGTATTATTTTTCACAAAATTAGAATGAAATGACAACACAAGGTTTGTCATGCTGTGCAGGTAATATACAGCGTCCATATCGAGGGATTCCCAGCGAGGGCGAATTGAGCGTACGACGGGGAAACAACAGCATGAGTTTGACAAATGGCACGACAAGTTGTCTCCTTATGTGCAACGGAGCGTGTTAACCTCTTCTGCCTCTCCAAAATCACAGAGGGTTGAGCGAGGTCTCCGGGGAGCGTGTGGCCTGCTTTGGCATGTTGTGCAGTCCTTCTCTGACATGCTCATACATTCCTCTCATTGATCATCTGCTCAAAGCAGGGCATTGCTGCGGTTTCATCATGGTTGCCAGACCACGTTCACTGGGGTGACCTATCTTAGGTCATTATACTGTACAGTTTGCATTGGGATTCTTTTTTTTCTTCTTTCATTACTGTTCTTTTCTTCCAGGAAACAAAAACAGCTCAGGGGGACATGCTTTACATTTTCAAGTGTAGAACCTGGTAATTATTTATCCTTATAGCTATGTAAGTTGCTGTATGGGAGGGAGCGTATGATATGGGCTCGTTTGATCAGACCTAGACATTCCGGTCTCGAAAACCTATTTGTTTAGCCTACTTACCACGATTTATCAACAGGTCTCTTCAATCTGCATACAAATTGACACTTTCAAATTGCAGGCAATGGATGGATACCCCAAAGTCCAATTTTGCATGCATATGAGATGCAAACCCTTCCCATTATAGCTTCTGTGGAGAGTAGATGCATTCCGTTGCATTCCGGCAAGAATTGTCATAATAACTATATCAAACTAAAGATTATTTCACTGAATCCTAAAGGCAGAGCAACAGGATTATGGACAACTTCTGATCTATGCTGTACTAGTAGACAACAATATCATTAGGATTAGGCACAACGTTTGATATATACTGTACTAGTAGACAATAATATCATTAGGATTAGAGACAACTTCTGATATATACTGTACTAGTAGACAACGATATACGTTTTCTGTGCCTTGGATTCCTTTGAAGTTCCCCTGAATTAGCCCCACAGTGGAATGGAACTTAAAATCTGAATGCCATCAGTTATGGAAACGGTTTAAATAATAAAAGTTTGAAAAGGTGACTGTACAGGTTGCAGAATGGAACGGCACAGTAATTACATTACGGGTGGAGGAAGCTATATGAGTAGGAGGAGAAAAAGGTGGTCAGACTCAAAGGGTAATAATTAGGCTATTATTAGATGTGACCAATTACTATCCCACTGGGGGGAAGAGTGTTAAAAGAGCAGACATCTGCATTGAAAGTAAAATTACAGTAAGTGATAATCTGTTCCACTGAGTGGTGGCATAAATGTCTGTAGCAACTTAGGTGCAAGCAGTGGTGGAAAAAGTATTCACATTTTTTTTAACTTAAAAGTAAAAGTTTCAATACTGCAACGTAGAAATACTCCGTTACAAGTACAACAGTCTGGAATAAAAAAAACTTGAGTAAAAGTACAGAAGTATTGATATCAAAATGTAGCTACTTAAAGTACCAAAAGTAGAAAGCACTCATTATGCAGAATGCCCTGTTTCACAAGTTTTAAAATTTATAAAAGAAATGTATAAATAAATTTGGAAATAGCAGAAAACAGAAAATCTACAAACTCACATAGATCGGCTATTTTCAAATGGCCTAAATGTGTGTAGGGCTGAAGTGGTTAATGTGTGTTTCGTAATAATAATCATAATCTGCAAAGTAACTAGTAACTAAAGTTTTCAAATAATTGCAGTGGAGTTAAAAGTGCAATATTTGCCTTTGAGATGTAGTGGAGTAGAAGTAAAACTACTGAAAATTGGAAATACTCCAGTAAAGTAAAAAATACCTCGAAATTGTACTTAAGTACAGTACTTGAGTAAATGCACTTAGTTACTTTACACCACAAGTAGAGGGTGCAAGCCTCTACTTGCATGTCATATTTCATAAACATCTATAACTGTGTCGAGCAGCAGTCAGCTCTCTGTGAATGTCAGGGTTGCAAGTTCAACTCTGTGGGTCAGTGTGCTGTTGTTGCGGAGGATTATATATAGAGCCTTTGAATCTGCAGTCAATGCCCTGTGTGTTATGGGGGCAATAATACAAATGTTATGAGTGTTCACTAAAGCAAGTCAAACGAGTTGACTGCCAGGCAGCTCCATATTCTCATTTGTGTGAGAGGAATTTATCAGGAATTGGGCTATAATGAAAACAAAATTGAAAGCACACAATAGATCACATTTTCGATCGTCATTATTTCTATTAGCAATATTAAAGAAACTGGATGTAACATTTTTCACAACACCACATTGTCACAATTAACTTGTAATGATCGCATAAAAGTTAGTCCACAAAAAAATATACTTCAAACATTGAAAAGGATGGGACAATTATAAGCACAGTGGTGCTGCTGATACAGTATTTTCATAAAAATAAAATCTTACAAAATAGTCTGAAGGGGGAAAATCACTTGACGCTCTTCATGCTTTGAGGATAGGTTCGCCTAAGATTTAACAAGTGCTGATATCATATCTTTTACTTGAAGCATTTAATAGATCTTCCATGGATGTAAACATGAAGCTCACGCGTGAATACTAACATCTCCTGTGTTACTGCTGCTGCTGTAATGTGGGTTTCATAGCCCACAGGCTACGGACTGCCCATCAAAGACCAAACGCCTCCGAGCACAGTTGTTATTGACAGATGACATTTTTAAACATAAGATAAGATAAACCTTTATTGATCCCTGGAGGGAAATTCCGGAGTCATGGCAACAACAGACGTGAGAATGAAACACAGGAGAGAGTACGAGAGCAACAAGAGTCTAACAAATACATAAGAATAAACGTAAAGATAAAATAAAACATTGAGCTGCGGTGCTGAACCTATACAGTAGATATTAGCAGTGGATCTCTGAATAAGTAAATGAGCCTATGAATACATTTAGATGTACAGTGAATATATGAATGAATATACTGTGCATCTATCGCTGCACATCTATCCCCAGTGAATATATGCATTAATATACTGCATATAGTCTCAGCAATGAATATAAGAATGTATATGAGTCTAGTCTATCAACAGTGAATATGGGAATGAATATAATGGATATGTCTGCCCGACAGACTTTCAGCTGTATCGGGATGAATAGCCAGGCTGAGTGTGATCCCTGTGTGAAGTCTGTTGAAAGCACCTGCAGTTTTCTGACCGTACATTGCATTCACACTACCATATACCAGACCTGCCAACCCTTCTGTTCTCACCAGGAGACTCCTGTTATTTGACCCCATCTCCTGGACGTCTCCTGTTCTTCCATTTCTCCTGTTCTTATCCTGTTTTGGGGGATCCCACCGTTTTTGTGTGGCCCCTCACTGATATGCAACCACGGCCATTCATGTTAATTTGCTAGTTCCTTGAGTTTTTGATATGCAAATCACAATGGCAGTATTTGATTGTTCTTTTTGTTGGAGCTCTCTCTCTCTCTCTCTCTCTCTCTCTCTCTCTCTCTCTCTCTCTCTCTCTCTCTCTCTCTCTCTCTCTCTCTCTCTCTGAGAGAGCTTGTAGATCTGCAATTTGTTGGGCTGAATGTTCGTCTATTTTCACCTAGTGTTCACCTGTTATGACATGGGAAGAATAGGGACATTAGGGTTCAAATGGTTAACATCTACCTGCCTTTTTGAGGCCCCTTTATTTACAGTACATCCAAAGCACATATTTTCTGCATGAAAACAAACTGACGTGATTGTTTACTGCATTTCAAAGCGCCTTATAAAGACAACTGTAATGCATTTGACTCTAATGCCTACTCCACTACAAACAGCACACTAATATTAAAATCTGAACGCATCACTGCAAATTTAAATCAGAATTGTAGTACACTGTTCACATTAAAAGGCCCAATTCAGGGTATGTTTACTTTACTTTTTACTTCATTGTTTACAAAACAATACCCAAATAAACTTACAGTAAGCAGAGTCAATCACCTAGACTATAGAAATGTGCTATTATTATTATTATCATTATTATTATTTAATGTGTTTCTTTGTGTTGGGGACTTGGGGCGACACATTTGTTTACGTTTCTATCACAGTGCCTTTAAAAAAAAGTGTAAAAACAAAAAAAAACTAGAAAAAGTGCTCCTCGGAGCACAGGTCTCCGCCAGGTCAGGTAGGTTATTGTGGCCTCCTGGCGCTGTAATAGCCCAACGTGAAAAGGGTGGCATTTCTTCTCAGGCCTTTCACGGCAATCGGACACTGCATTCATGATTTGAGGCATTTTCTTCCAAAAATGTGTTTTGCTAAATTAGACCTGCTGGTGGCGCTATAACAGGCCAATGTGAAAAGGGTAGCATTTCTTTCGATTAGCTGGTAGCGGACGGACAGGACACACGGACGGCACACGGACGGACGGACAGGGTGCAAAACATACTCTCTCGCCATGCCTTTCGGCCTGGTGGAGACAATAAACCAAAAATACAATTTAACAGTCAAACTAAAACCGTTCACCGTAGTTTTCAACAAACAACACTTTCTGAGGTTTCCTCTGTGTTTCGGTCCACAGACAGCCCATCGAGACAAAGGGAAGGATGGGATTAATAGTGCACAGTAGGTGAACACTGTCGTCCTGATGCAGTGCCACCTCCCACCGCCGCCCACTAATCCTTGATGTTGGCCCCGTCTGACACCAGGTACCACGCTGCAAAGCATTACGCTTTGTGGAAGAATGTTGCGATCCTATCTTTATATAATCTCGTCATGGATTGAGTCAGCTAAAGGAAGCCTGGTTTTCCATTTGAACCTTCTGCGTTCGTCTACTCCACCGACGCAGCTGTCACAAAGATTTTTATTCAGGTGTGGGAGAGACTTCTGATAACCTTCTACACGTATAAAATCATTTTTGAACACAGGCTTGCTCCGACACATCATGACAGACTCTGGCTTTTCAGTACAACAAAAAAGAAAGAGGAAAAATCTGTTTTATATATTTCCTCTATGACACGGCGGCACATTGATTTGGGGATGCAGGAAATAAAGCAGCTTCTTATTCCCTTTGAACGGCGTGCTAGAGAGAAGGAGATAGCACAGCTCACAGTTGGCTTTCTCAGAGGGAACACCATCAGTCTTCGGTCGGTGCCTCTGTGAGGATTATTACTTGGGGAACAATTTCCCCCCCCCCAAAAAGCCTCTCACTGTTTTCCCATAAGGAAGATAATGGATGCAAGCAAAACGCCAGGAATACCTCTTTCCCGCCGCAGACATCTGTGCCTGTTGCAATCCAGCCAGTCAGTTAGTCTGCTGCCTAGCCATAGAGACAGGTGGCATATCCCTTCACGTTTGACTGCGACATCAGTGCAATGAAGCACTGAGTGTAATCCTTTTCTGGAGACTACAGTGGCAGGGATCTCCGTCATACTGCGCTGACTTCAACCACCCGAGGGAATTAATCCCCCCCCGCCCCCCCAAAATAAAAAAGCCTATAAATTGCAGGGAATGGAGACTCTGGCTTTCATTTTCCATATCTCCTCTCGTCCAAAGATGGGCCCTAAAGCGTAGCTATAGCGAGTGGCTCTCTGGTGTTTGTTGTAATGACCGTTGGGAGACTGATCATTTGGACGACGACGACGCTGATTCAAAGTCTACTTGTTACTCTCCTTTAAATTCTATTTAAAGTAGTGTGCTATATTAGGTATTTCACGGGCAGTTGCGGTTATGAGAACATTATGGATGGTGATCCGTTAATAACAGCGGTTATAGAGTGGTCAAGACCTGGGAAGAGTTTTGAACGATGTGGTTTACCATTGAGGAAAACCTAAAAAGATCATATCCTCTGATAGGCAGACAGACAGACAGACAGACAGACAGACAGACAGACAGACAGACAGACAGACAGACAGACAGACAGACAGACAGATAAGAAGGGAGACAGACAGACAGACAGACAGACAGACAGACAGACAGACAGACAGACAGACAGACAGCATTATAATATGGTCAAATACAGTGTAATAGTGTGCAAAGGGCAAGTGATTAAATACAAGCAAATAAAAGCATTAAGTCTCAGATAAATAGCAGTCCAGATATATTCATACCACAGTCTGTCATGGTTGACCGAATCTACTTAACCACATGAGCCCTAGTGTCCCTACACTGGGCATGTCATGATAGGTGAACATCGGGTGAGCTTGTAGATCGGCAATTTTCTACGAAGAGATTTGGCCTCCGGCCAGTGGAACTAATTACCTCCAAACAAATTAGGAGCAAATATTTATTCAAAAATGTACTCAAACAGGAACTAATGACACAAGCACACAACAGGATTGATGCCTCCTGCCATGATGTTTTGTTTGGGCTTGCAACTACGGTAATTAGCTTGTCTGATAACCTCTGAATTTGTTGAAGTTATCTGACTTTTTTGATTACTTTGACTTTTAATTATGTAACTTCTGTCTAGACTGACAGGCTGTCAGTCGATGTTTGTATGTCTGTTTCTATGTCGATATCAGTGGTGGAAAAAGTGCTCAATTTTTTTACTTAAGTAAAAGTATCAATACTGCTGTGTAGAAATACTCTTTAACAAGTAAAAATCTGGTAATCAAAATTTACTTGAGTAAAAGTACTAAAGCATTGGCATCAAAATATACTTACAGTACCAAAAGTAAAAGTACTCATTATGCAGAATGTCCCATTTCACAAGTTCAACATGTATAAAAATCTTTTGAAAATTGCAGATCTACAAGCTCACAATGTGTCGTATCGCGACACATTGTGAGCTTGTAGATCGGCTATTTTCAAATGGCTGAAATATATAGGGCTGAAGTGGTAGTAACTAGTAACTAATGCTGTCAAATAATTGTAGTTGAGTAAAAGTACAATATTTGCCTCTGAGATGTATTGGAGTAGAAGTAAAAGTATTGAAAATGGGAAAGTAAAAATTCCTCAAAAGTGTATACTTAAGTACAGTACTTGAGTAAATGTACTTAGTTACTTTACACCACTGATCAATATGCTTTTATGTTTGTGTCATTTTCTTTGGGTGTGAACCCCAGGAAGATTAGCGACCAACGTGGCAGTGGAAGCTAATGGGGATCCAAAGCGTTCTGGCGTTAGTCCTGATGTGCAAAGAGCAGAGTGTTGAAACGAATAACAAAGACAGTGTTAGTCCAAAGCAGATCAATGTCAGATCCTTTACACACCACCAGGGTTGACTGAGTCTGCTGCTAAAGGTGCTCTTTAGCTTGGCTGTCATGCCGTGTAGGCTGCAGTGGTGGAAAGCAACTGAGTACATTTACTCAAGTACTGTACTTAAGTACAATTATGAGGTATTTTTTTTTACCTTACAGGAGTATTTCCAGTTTTCAATAATTTTACTTCTACTCCACTACATCTCAGAGGCAAATATCGTACTTTTACTCCACTACAATGACAACTTTAGTTACTAGCTACTTTGTAGTATGTACTGTATATAATACTTTGGCAATATTAAAATAGCCGATCTAAAAGCTCTCGATGCGACACATTGTTTGAAAACTAGTGAAATGGAACATTCTGCAAAATGAGTACTTTCTTCTTTTGGTACTTTAAGTACATTTTTATACCAATACTTTTTTACTTTTTTTACTCATGTACATTTTTAATTCCAGACTTTTATTCCAGAGTATTTCTACTTTTCAGTATTTTCGGTACTTTTTCCACCATTGACTAAAGGTGCTCTTTAGCTTGGCTGTCATGCTGTGTAGGGGGGTGGGGGAGGGAGGCATTATCCACCATCTCCGGCAGTTTTGCCAGCATTCTGTCTCCTGACTGATGGAAAATGTTGTTGAGCATGTTGTTGCAGACATCAAAAGATCTGAGGCTTCTCATAAAGTAAATTCAGCTCAGGCGCTTCTTGTAGATGGCCTCGTGTTGGTGAACCATTATAGTTTGTCATCCAGTTGGACAACAAATAACTAACTTGTTTGTCTTGACCATCTCCATGTCACTCCCACTGATGATCTTCTTTGTCATTTTTTTTTATCCCATGATTTTTGTAACCCATTTTTTCACCCAGTGCCAATTGCCTAAACTGCAATCCTGGGCGCTACTCTCCCTCTGCCAGCCTGGGGAGAGCCCTGAACTGAGCTCATGCTTCCTTCAGTGCATGATGAGTGAGCAGGCCCCTCCTTATCACCTGACAGAGGGGAGTTTCCCCGGTAGGACGTAGCGCGTGGAAGGAACACGTTATTCCAACCAGTTCCTTTCCCCTCCATCAGGCGCCCCGGCTGACCAGGGTGAGGCAGGATAGAGACCAGGATTACTGCATGTTTTTTTGTGAGGGTACCTACCTTAGGGGACACGGGGAGAACATGCAAACTCCACACAGAAAGGCCCTAATCTTCTTTGTCTTTGACCATTTAACCGCAAGTGGTTTTCCCCCACAGATACTTTACAAAGTGGTCCACCAGGTCCTCCTTCAACTGGCTATACCCTGCACACCACACACCCAACAATGACAGTGTCATAATGACATTTTCTGCACAGGATACAGAGTTGTCAGAAAATTGTGTGTGGAAGTAAGTACGTTTTTGTGAAAGTTTTTTTTCATCTAAGGGGAGTTACTCCCAGCACCAGAAATATTTTTGAAAGTGTAAAAGTTGATCTCTCCCTGGTTTACGGAGTTGTGCCTGAAGTCTGACATGTAGCTGGTGAACAGCAAGGGAGATAGCACACTTCCCTGGGGATCCCGGTGTTACTCACCAGATGATGCGCACGCACACACACACACACACACACACACACACACACACACACACACACACACACACACACACACACACACACACACACACACACACACACACACACACACACACACAGCTCTGTAGCCTCACAAACGGTCTGCCTGTCAGGTAGTCCTTGTATGTCTGGGACTAAAAATAAAAAAATTTCCTTTTTTGGCTTCACCACAATAGTTGGGACAGCTCTATAACTGAGTCACTGACTGATGAAGTTACGCGTAGGAAAACGTTTTCCTATTGGCCGTTGATCTTTCCAAAGTGATTTATTTTTGCAGTAACCAAACAGTCTTCAGGTGGGGGTCTTTTATTACATCCTCAGCGTCCTCAGAAGTTGTTTCAAATTAAAATCCCTCAAGCGTTTCATACACCACTGGCCATATACTAGGTTTTGACCTACTGTAGTCTTGTTTACGATCGACTGACGTGAAAGACATCGTTTGGAGATTAAGGTTGTGTCATTGTTTGCTTATAATAATAGGAGATTTTCCTCAAAGGTAAATCACATTGTTACTTCTTGGGTCCAGTCCTGTTTTGGGCAGGGGGTGGGTCCTCAACTGTTAACCCATTAAGATCTGAGGCCAATTCTACAAATGCCTTCTAAATCAGTAGTTCCCTCACTTTTAAGATTTTTCTAAAACATTCAAAAATAGCAGATATACAAGCTCACAGCACGGCACGAAGGGACCCGCTGTGAGCTTGTATATCTGCTATTTTTTAATAGCCATTGCAAAAATCTAAAATGACACAGATGCTTTCCCGGCTTTTTAATGGGTTAATGTACATGTATTGATCAGCTGAATCAAATCATGTAAAAAGGAAAATGTCAAATTTAGATAGAGACTAGAGAGGACTACAATTTAAATACATACAATACGCATGTATTTACATAAATAATGTAAATAAATATACAAACAAAAAAATAAATGAATAAAGATCAGCTGGCTTTGCGGCAACTTCAACAAAGTGTTATGTCATCAGCGATCCAGAGTTTATTATAGACCAGTGGGAGTGACAAGAAGAAAAATGGTGACTGGAGAAAGGACACGCACACCAAACAGAGAAAGGACACCCACTGAAGAAGTAGGACACCCTTGAGTCCAGTAATGAAATGAAATGTGTTTCTCTTCGCAGACAACAAACGCAGCTGTCCCGTCTACAGCTGAGGCAGTAGTTCTCAAACTTTTTCATGTCAAGGACCACCAAATTGATATGTATTTGGCTTCGGGCCCCCACCCCCCAAAACAGGGACCTCCAGAAGCAAAGATTTGAGTTAAAAAATGTTTGCTTTCAAAATATATGCATATATTCACAGATCTGCACACATTTTCACGATTGTTGAATAGCCAAAGTATAAAATAGGGTTAAAGTGGTTAAAATGATAGTGACGCTGAACACATTTTGCTGGGGACCCCCCTGGTACCCCCCAAGGACCCCTGGGGATCCCTAGACCCCATTTGGTGTTGAATTGTAATGCATGTATGTCATTGTTTATGTTAAGGTAGAATGTCATATACATATATATGGCAACATTTATTCTGATGGCAGAGGTCTGTCATTCAACAAATTATTAATCAGGCTTTACTAGGACACCTTTGAGTCCAGTTATTTGCTTTTTTTTTCTCTGCACACCTATTGTAACAACACAGTCTATGGTTTCGGTTTTGGGATTGTAATACATGAATTAATTCAATAACCTTGAGAATTCAATTGTTGTTTAGCTAAATAAATAACCACTGCTTCAAGAAGATGTTGAATACTTCGTATACATCGTATTGCACATGATCTGGTGGTAGCATAACAGCAAGTTTATTGTCCTCGGAGAGAAAACAACTCTACAAACAGTCAAAAAAATGAAAACTACCGCTAGCTATGATTCTTTTCTCTTTTTTTTTTTCAGAGCTAGAAAGTAACATTATGATACTAGAAGAGGTGTTGTGCCAGTGGATATCCATTACATTTTTACAGGCTATTGAATTAATTCATGTATTAATTTTTACAATTTATCTGACTTTATTCTGCAATGTAGAAATACACAAGTAAAAGTCCAGAATTAAAAATGTACTTGAGTAAAAATACAAAAGTATTGCCATCAAAATTGACTTAGTAAAAGTACTCATTAAGCAGAATGTCCCATTTCACAAGTTTTCACAAGTTTTCAAAACAATCTTTTGGAAATAGAAGATCTACAAGCTCACAATGCATTGCATCGCGACACATTGTGAGCTTGTATATCGGCTATTTTCAAATGGCCGAAATGTATATAGGGCTGAAGTGGTTACTGTATGTTTGGTAATAATAATACAAATCTACAAGTACTTACTAGTTTAGTTACTAGTTACTTTGTAATCTACAAAGTAACTAGTAACTAAAGTTTTCAAATAATTGTAGTGGAGTAAAAGCACAATACTTGCCTCTGAGATGTAGTGGAGTAGAAGTAAAAATACAGACATTTTTAAATACTACAGTAAAGTAAAAATACCTCAAAACTGTACTCAAGCACAGTACTTAAAATGTTAGTAAATGTCCTTAGTTACTTTACACCACTGCAAAGGGCCTTTCTAATTCCCTATTGTTCCACCTGCAGCTATACAGTTGATGGCTTATCGCAAGGTAGGCATTAAGTTGTCAGAAATGTCCAACGCTATGTGACTGTGACTAACATCGCCTTTACAGTACTGGAAATGTACTGTAACACACACACACACACACACACACACACACACACACACACACACACACACACACACACACACACACACACACACACACACACACACACACACACACACACAGTGTAAAGTAACTAAGTACATTTACTCAAGTACTGTACTTAAGTACAATTTTGTTATTTTTAACTTTATTCAGTATTTCCAATTCTCAATACTTTTTCTATACTCCAGTACATCTCAGAGGCGAATATTATGCTTTTTACGCCACTACAATTATTTGACAGCTTTAGATACTAGTTACTTGATACTAATCAATTTAGTTTTATTATCTTAAGCACTTCAGCCCTATATATATTATAGCTTGTCGATTTTATACATTTTGAACTTGTGAAATGGGACATCCTGCACAATGAGTACTTTTACTTTTGGTACTTTAAGTATATTTTGATGGCAATACTTTTGTACTTTAACTCAAGTATATTTTGAATACCGGAGTATTACTACAGAGTAGTACAAAATGTTTTTCCCACACACACACACACACACACACACACACACACACACACACACACACACACACACACACACACACACACACACACACTTCCCCTTCTGAACCCAATGAACCCATCCATCTGATTGCACACTGATGAGCATCACAGGGAAGCTGGTGAAGCTTGCAGTTGAGAGTGCATTTATTGACGTTCACCACTGTGTACTTGCTGGTGAAAGTGAATGAGAACACAGCCACGAGGAACAGACAGGAAATCCAATGAGAGCTTCTGTTTCTGCCCACAGAACGCATGGGCCAAGTTTATGGCAACTTGTCCATATGGGGCCACAGATAGATGGCCAGGTTTCCCAAACGAAAATGAGCTCATGCGCAGCCTAGAAGGTGCGTAAGAGCCTCCACGCACATGCGCAGTAGCAACCCCGCCACGATCTATCTTCATTAGTGGCAGCTGTGTGTGCTCTACGTGGCATCTAAACTGGCTTCAGGAGGCACCATCGTCGTAGGTTCTCATTACGTGTGTGCTAAAACTACATTCGCGAGACAGCATAGACGTAAAGACCTCCTGGACGAAGTCTACGTAAAGCCGACGTAAACTACGTAGTGCTGTCTGCCGCTACACTGCAGTTTAAACACCCTTTGCGAAAGTGAAATGGATCATAAAAATACCAGAGCCAACTGTCAGATGTCCTGAAGCAGTCCACTCCAAATACAACTTTTGAATAATATATTTATGAATGAAATTACAGTGGTGAGTTGACATCTGCAAGTTAAATAAAACACTAAAGTGTCCCCATTATGCAAGTAAATTAAATATACTTAAAATACCAAAAGTAAAGGTATGCAGAATGTCCCATTTCCCAAATTTAATATGTATTAAAATCTTTTGAAAATAGCAGATCTACAAGCTTTTGAAGCGTTGTGAGCTTGTAGATCTGCTAGTTTCAAAAGATTTTTTAACCATTCATAAAAATGTTGAGCGCAACAGCTGTCACTTTGTGAGAGGAACTGGGGACTTTCATCATAACGTTTAACTATAAAACTTCGAAATTTAGGAAACATGTTTAGCTCAGCATCATTTATATACCTTTAGTTAACTTGCCATATGCTTAATATTTTTATCAGACGATCGGATCATCCGTGAGAGTACAATTTGTAAACTTCGGGTTCATGCATAAAGGACTAAGCAGCGTAGCCCTGGTTCAGAGCGTTAGTGTGTTCCCTCTAACGCCCTGGAAGACCCCTCGCTCTGCGCATGTACAAGGAATTCCGCTGCCCTGCGAGTTCTCAAGAGTAGTAAAAATAAACAAAACCATTTCGCTACTCACCAAAGCAAAGGCTGTTTTGTGTTGTTGAAAGTCTATTCTCGGAGGTGGGAAGCCTCTCAGCACCCCAACTACTCTGTAAAATACACTTTTTGGGCAGCAAATAAAATATGTCAGCGAGACGGAAATTATTTTTATTTACTCCACAGTGCCCTCTACAGATCTGTAGGATTGAACTTACCATTAACCAAAATCTGTAGAGGGCACTGTGGAGTAAATAAAAATAATTTCCGTCTCGCTGACATATTTTATTTTCTGCCCAAAAAGTGTATTTTACAGAGTAGGTGGGGTGCTGAGAGGCTTCCCACCTCCGAGAATAGACTTTCAACAACACAAAACGAGAAAGGGCGTGCAAAAGACCTGGCTATCGAGCTCAGGCTTATTAGCATGACTGGTAACGTGTCGTGCTGGCGAGTGGGAGTTTCGGGTTCAATCCCAGCTCACTGCTTCCCTATATATGCATGGATCCGGTGTTTATAAATTCTAGCAAATTCCGATCATCTCATAAGAGGTGACAGAGCCAACTGTCAGATGTCCTGAAGCAGTCCACTCTAAATACGACGTTTGAATATATTTATGCATTAAATTACATCTACAAGCTTAAGAGGCGTTGTGAGCTTGCAATCTGCTATTTAAAAAAATATATTTATACATATTAAACTTGGGAAATGGGACATTCTGCGTCCTTTTTTAAAAATATATATTTAGGGGCTTTTTTGCCTTTATTTGGACAGGACAATAGACTGACAGGAAAAGGGGAGAGAGACACAGTAAAGGTCGTCGGTACTAGAGTCGAACCCGCGACAGCTATCTTGACGGATTCCCAAATTGTGTGACATGCGCCTAGACCGCTAGGCTAGTGGACGACCCATACTAAACGCTGTGACTTTTGCTAAAAACATTTTTTTCATATACATTTATATCTTGCAGACGTCAGCTGTCACTTTGTGAGGGGAACTGGGGTCTTACGTCCTTTAGTTAACTTGGCTTGCTTAATATTTTTATCAGATGATCAGATCAGAGATCATTCGTGAGAGTACAGTACAATTTGTAAACTTCGGGTTCATGCATAGAGGACGCTCACCCTACCCAAAAAAAAAAAGATCTGCAAGCTGTCGTTACGCACCGGCCCGGCCGCAATATATATATATATATATATATATATATATATATATATATATATATATATATATATATATATATATACACATACATATACATATACATATATAAATTAAATGTGTGTGTGTGTGTGTGTGTGTGTGTGTGTGTGTGTGTGTGTGTGAGTGTGTGTGTGTGTGTGTGTGTGGTCGGTCGGTCTTTTCATAGATCTATTTCGCTAAGATCGGTGTTTGATTGATTGATTGATGTAGTTTATTTAGAAAGACATGAGAATAGTACGTGACAGTACATAACAGTACATGGAAGTACAAATTCACAATACAAGGTCTACTAAACTGGAAACCCTCATTAAGCATTACGCTTGTTTAAGATGAGAACCCCATGCACACAAATCATGATGAAATATAAGAGGCAGGCAGATATACACACTACTATACAGAATGTCATACAATCAGCTTTCAGGTTACTGGTATGACGAGAGAAAAAAAAAAATATATATATATACAAAAGAGGAAAATGAAGGAGGGGGGGGGGGTAGGGAGGGGTAGGTTAAGACTTAGACAGGGGCCATTTTCGAATTGCAGCCTCCTGAAGGTGTATCTTTAGGGCAGTTTTGAAAGTGAGTAGGGTTTTACACTCCTTTACTCCTTTTGGTAGGGCATTCCACATTTTTGATGAATAGCATGAGAACGAGTTCATACCCTTAGTTGAGCCAAATCTGGGTTGAACATGATCAGTGGAGCTGCCTCTGGTGTTATGATCATGGACTTCATTAACATTTTTGAAGTATTTTGACAAATACAGGGGGATCCCAATGTTGTGGTGTATCTTGAAGACCAGGCCCATAGCAAGTTGCTGTACTCTGTCCTCAACCCTAAGCCATCCAATCCTAGCAAAATGAGCAGGGGTTAGATGGGTTCTGTGATTGAGGCCAAGAAGTAGCCTTACAAGTTTGTTTTGGGATGTTTGGAGCCTTGTTTTTAAGGCCTTGGAGGTGTTGTGATACCATGAAGTGCATGCATAATCATAATGACCTTGAATGAGGGCCCCTGCAAGAATCTTCAGAGTATTCTTACTGACTAGGCGATCAATCCTCCACAAATAGCGTGTTGTTCGGTTGACATTTTTGATCACTTTTTCGGCGTTTTTGTTACCAGAGATGTTTGCCTCCAAGATGGAGCCCAGGTAGGTAATTTCATCCTTTCTTTTGATGACATTATCACCCACTTTGATAGTGAAACTCTCTGCCTTGCTAAGGTTAGGACTGGACCCAAAGAGGATGGATTCAGTTTTACCCAGGTGTAATGAAAGTTTGTTGTCAGAGAGCCAGATGCAGATCTTGTTGAGTTCGGAGCTGAGAGTTTTCTCAACCTGCAGCCTGTCCCTGTCCGAGACTAGCAGGGCCGAGTCATCTGCGAACAGGAACAGCTTGCAGTCGCAGGCCGATGACATGTCATTCACATATATCAGGAACAGTAAAGGTCCTAGTATACTTCCTTGTGGGACACCACAAGTCACAGGGAGGGGGGGGGACTGGGTGCCGTTTACTTCCACCACTTGCTCCCTCCCTTCCAGGTAGGATCTCATCCAGTTCACTGACGTATCATCAAAACCTATTGCTTTGAGCTTATTGATCATAATTGGGTGATTGACGGTGTCAAAGGCCTTTTGGAGGTCCAGCATGACCATGCCGCAATATTTGCCCTTGTCGACATCTTGTTTGATAGAGTCGTTCAAATAGAGAAGGCATGTGTCAGTGGAGTGGTTTGTTCTGAAACCAGATTGGAATTTGTAAATTAGATTTTTTTCGGCAAGATACTTATCGACCTGTTCATAGACTATTTTTTCCATGACTTTTGAGATGGAGCTAAGAATAGAAATAGGGCGGTAGTTGCCAGGGTCTAATTTGTTTCCTTTTTTGTACAGAGGGGTCACCCTTGCTTTTTTGAAATCGTTAGGGACCCGTCCCTGTATGATGGAGAGGTTTATTATGTGGGTAATGATTGGAGCAATGGAGGCGGCCGAGTCTTTTAGAAATTTGGCGGGGATATTGTCGAGGCCTGTGGCTTTGTGTTGATGAAGAGCACTCAATTTTTTAAACACCTCTTCTGTTTTCACAGGGGAGAGTTTAAAATCATCTTTCCGTACACCCTGTTTTTTGTAAAATGAGTCAACATGCTCTTCACCATAGCACCCAGAGTGAGGGGGAAGTTTTTCAACCAAATCTGAGGTTATGGTCGTGAAGAATATGTTGAGGATTTTACTCACTTCATGTTTGGATGTGATGAGAGTGTCATTCACCTTGAGGCTTATGTTTGTAAACCTGGTTTTCAATTTCTTGCTGCAGCCTAGTAGGTTGTTGAATAGCTTCCAAAGCTCTTGTGGTTTGCTTTTATTTTCCTCAATTTTGTCATCGAGGAAGCTTTTTTCTGCTAATTCGAGCATGCGATTAACCTTGTTTCTTAGCTTGTTTCTTTCTTTTACAAGTTTAGCTACGTGGGATTCGAGACCTTTGTTAAAACACCTGGCGAGTTTGATCCTACCTTTATGAAGCTCAGAACACTTTTTGTTTCTGACCTTCATGGCAGTAAGGATGTCCGAATTCATCCATGGTACCGGGCGGGATTTGACCCTGACGGTTTTCATGGGGGCCACACTGTCCAAAATTTGAATGAATTTGGTTTTGAAACCAAGCCAAGATTCGTCTACCTGTGTGCTGTTTAGTACGTCGGACCAGTCCAGTTCCTCTAGCCTGCGATCTAAGTCCTCACTCTTATAGTTTTTGAGGTCTCTGATCGTGACTGATTTTTGGTAACCGTTCTTACCCCAGGGCGCTAGTAACAAACTGCTTCGTAGGAGAGCACTGCAGGGCTACGCCTCTCGCAGAAGTAGGAGGAGAGTAGGATACGCCATTCTATCTCCCAAATGTAGTTTTAGCAGACACGTAACGCCTGGACGTGGGAAGCGATTGCACGTTGGGCACAACCAGCTGCTACTAATCAGGGTTGCCAGATCTGATGGACAGTTTCCAGCTCAAGCACAACTTAAAACCAGCCCAATTCAATAAACAGCCCTCCTTAATTCGGTTATTTCTTTAATTATGCGTAGTCTGGTGACATGATCGAGGCTAATAATAACCCGCCAAATATGTTAATTTTAAATTTTAATTTGATTTAATTTAATAATTATATTTGGGCTTGTTTTTAACTTAACAAGCCCAAATTTGATGTGCCCGTCCAAGGCTATTTATTCCAGCCCAATGAGTTTTGTTAAAATAGCCCAATCTGGCAACACTGCTACTAATGAGGGTTCACCGAGTCTCAGCTGTGTAGGAGGCTCTTACGCAAGCTGCGGAGGCAACGCATGAGCTGAAATCTACGTGCCTGCTAGGGTACTGCGCAGATTGTGTGGACACACGTAAGACCCGTCGTAGAACCTGCGCAGATGCTCAACGCAGCATCTCTACGAATCTCTTTGGGAAACGCGGCCAATATCTGTGCAATATTATTGCACTGAGGGCAGGTGTGATATATTACCCTGCACTCCCATATCCTTTCTGTCGGGCAGAAACCTTGTATCTCCATAGTTCATCTTTTTTTTTTTTTTTTGCATAGATCAACCCACAGTGCCCGGCTTATTTATGGCAGTTTGGCTCTGAGTGCCACAGCCAAAATTCATTGTAAAAAAAAAGTGCTTAGGAGCCAAGATACCGCCTTTTTCAGTAAGAAGTTAAACAAAGAACGGACGTCTTAGACGTCCAGTGGCACTTAAGCAGTTAAAACCGGGAAAGCATCTGTGTCATTTTAGATTTCTTTGGCTATTCAAAAATAGCAGATATACAAGCTCATAGCGTGTCACTTCGTGCCGCGCTATGAGCTTGTAGATCTGCTATTTTAGAAAAATCGAGAACATTTGTGCAAATATTTTAATATAATATATTAAAAGATTTGCACAAATTTTCCCGATCGGGAAACATTTTTAACTCAAATCTTTGCTTCTGGAGGGTCCCTGGAACAAAATATTTTGAGATGGGGGTCCGCGGCCAAATAATTGAATTTCGGGGGTCCTTGACATGAAAAAGTTTGAGAACCACTGATAGCAACATACTGTATGTTTTTCAGAAAACTTAGGATTTAGAAGACATTTGTAGAATCGGCCTCAGGTCTTAATGGGTTAATGCCCTATTTTATTACGCCGAAGACAGTGTCGTGCAAAAGCGCAGCAAGACTACAGTACCAATACAAGCTCACAACGTGTCTACGGGATGTGAGTTTGTAGATTTGCTAATTTTGCTAGTGCCAGGCTAAATGTCGCTGAGTCTTTCTGTGCGTTTTATAAATATCCATAAAATCCATTAACAATAGCTTGTGACTGAATAAAAGCTACATTTAATCTGTTGGTAGACAGGTTCCTTTTGCCATTTCCTGAAAAGTAACAATTTTGGATCTGTACTCCCACGTTATGTTGCCTGCCCTGCAGTCGTTGTCCAGCATCGACCTCTCTGACAAAGCATTAAATGTTGCTTTGAGCACAATGACTACATTAACTGTAAGTATTTGTAAAGAGCTTTATACAATTGTTCTAAACATATCGTTATAGTGCACTTAATGCATTTTTTTCCAAGCTAAACAGTACATGGGTGATAATTTTTTGACCTTTTTCTTTAGATTGTACCCACCGGAGTGTGCTCGGCAAGAGGTCCATTTGCTGCGCTCAATTTGCACAGAGCTCATCTCTAACCATTCTGTCTGTTATTTGTTTCGTTTTTTTTTGGCATGCTGTTTCATATACTAAAAGCCATTAAGTCCATTGATAGTGGAACAAATGGAGCTAGAGAGGTATGTAATGCATTCACAATAGTAGAGTCGCAGCCAGGGGCTCTTCAGCTAACCGACTTTTCTCACTACCAGTGGGAATGTGAGGGACAGTCATTCATTTTTCAGCATGTTGTTTCTCGTTGCTTCAACCTGGACTTTAAGTGTCAGCTGCCAGTCAAAACTTGTTTTGCCGTCAGTAGGCCTTTGGCCTTTACACGGCTACATTTTGCTTCTAAAAAACTGCAAGAGAAAACCATAACTAGCACATACCGTGTACAGTATGCTATGAATGAATGATAACCCACCTTTTTAAAGAATAGAACATTACAAATAAGAAATGGAGTGGAAGAGTTGTACAGTAATTAATGCTTCCTGAGCAGATTTATTTTAAATTGTGGCCATGAAATTTCATCCAGCTATTGCGAGTAATGTTTTCCCAATGTAGAATCCTTCCAGTAGGCATAGGCCAAGATGATGAATCATAGTCCCTCTCTCCCAGAAGCTCTGGCCAGTTCTCTCCTCCTTTAGCCACAAACCATCCCTACCAAACCACGCCTACAGAACATGCAACCATCTGGTATGTAGGCTGTGGCTATGGACCACTATGCACGTCGTTGACCGGTATCCCCCAGGGGCCTATGCTTGGCCCCCTATTTTTTCCCCCCTCTACACAAAATAGCTGATGTACAAGTTCACAACATGAGCTTACAGATCAGCTTTTAGATCAGTTGTGACCTTGTAAGTCAGCCATTTTTGGCAAATGGTTGCCTAATTATGACATGCCCAGAAAAGGGATGCAAGGGTTCAAGTGGACTTTAATGAAACATCCCGTTAGCACCAGGATTCCCACGCTTTGTGCAGATGCAGTCGTAGACATATAGTTGTATACCCTTTCACCTATTGGCTCTTAATGTGTGACACATTGTAAATATTGTTCGGAGACTGGCTAAAGACAACAGACAAATTGTGCAATGTAATAATTTGTAACCCTTCAGATCACGCGTCGAAGGAAACGTGAAATTAAGAGCAGACAAGACTGTTAAAATTAAGTGTATTTAATAATTAAGCAGTAAGTTAAAATAATTACAGATTGAATATAGAAATGTACTTAACAGAGATCTCTGGGCTCCCAATGAACTTTCCTTAACATACAACAAGTTATGTTCCCTCTAGTTCATGAAGTCTAGCGGGGTCTCTCTCTCCCTGGAGCCTATATATTATATCTATTATCATGCACAGTTTATCAGTAGAAGTCCCCATTGGTCGGTCAGGTTCTCTTCCCAGGGTGCGCGAGTGTAACCTGACACCGTCAAATGGAAGAAGCTTGCGACACACATTTGTTTCACAGCCTACTTCCCATCTGAGACTTCGGTCGCAGAATCGATGACAGACAGTTTTTCTTTTTTTCAAGCTACTAGGCAGGTGATTGGATGATCCCGCCCCTAGCAGCCGCTGATTGGTTCGGACACGCAGTGTTCGGCCATCTCTACTCCCTGCGCAATCCCAGACCTCCCTGAAATCAAATGCAAATGAGATTTCCGGAGGGAGGGGGTTTACCAGGCTAGCGCGAGTGGCCCCCCTTGATTTACAGGTTCAGCCGATGACCTTGGGTTCTCGCAGGTCGAGTCCCTCGCACCTGCGGAATGCAAAGCACAACCTCCCTAAAAAGTGGATGCAGATACCATTGTAATCCTCCTCTCTCTCACAGTGTCGGCCCGGAATGGGAGTGAATTTTGTCTACTGGGAGATAACACACAGAGTTCCGCTATGCGAATAGATAATATTTATCACAATAACTGTACTTCTAAGAATATAATACTAACAGGGCTATAATGATTTCATAGGGTAATAATGTATTTTCTTTGGGTGTATATATGAACATCAATGAAACATTAGTAGTGAAGACACACATATGCTCTTAATCTAATATGAACTGCTAATAACTAAAGCTTAAAAAGGATATCATTTGCCAACAATATACTGCACCGTATGATGAAACATACTTATTTTTTTTAATACGTTCTGTTTATTGAGTTTTGGGGAATTTTACATACTCACAGGTCATATAATAAGTAATAAGTAAAGAAACAAGGTATCTCAAAATAGTCAAGATGAGTGGGTAACTGGATAAATAAATAGATAAATTGAATAAATTGAATAGGTATAAACAGAGTAAAAAACAACAGCAAAAACCAAACAAAAGCCAACAAACAACACACACACCTCTACAAGGTGCTGGACCAGAGACATGGTTTGCTGACGTGGAGCGCCACAACTACAATACTTGTCACACGTCTTACCCAAGCCATGCCGCTCACTGAACTGGTGGTGCCCAGGATCAAACCTGGAACCTTGCTATTCAAAGGTGAGTGCTCTGCCGACTGAGCTGACCGGGTACATAAGCGATGACTCTGCTATAAGCAACTCTACTGCATGCTGTAAAAGACTGAGTGAAAGATTCGCAACCAGACAGTATCCCAGTTTTATGGTATATACAGTGAATATAAATGTCCACTAATTTATTAACAATTAATAAATAGCAAATAAAACAAGATAAAACAATAAACGCAATCATATCTGGAAAAACCTGCGGGTATTAATCCTTATAGTCTCTGTTAACCTGCAATAGCGTTTGTTTGTGTGCATAGTTGGAGCTTTTGAAGGATATGAAACATTCTGATAAACCCAGCAGGCCCACTTTCATATAGAGTACCGAAGTCCTGACATCACTCGCTCATTCCCTGGGTAACGGAAGTCATTTCTTTATGGACAATAACATTGGGTCATCTTATCGTCTTATGTAAGAATTGTGGTCCAAAAATGCTATATTGTCAGGGAGGTGGCTCTGTATCATATTTGATACAGTCTGTTTCTGGCAAAAAATGTATTAATTCGGTGGCGATAACATGAGCATTTTCTCGCCGTCAGGTGATGCTTCATATCCATATGAGTCAAACCGCCGTGCTCATTTGTTTATTTTTGGAATGCAGTTCTTATATGACGCGATGTTAAACACGTAGGAGGTGTAAATTACGTCAGACTTCGGTGCTCTATGGCAGACCTGCACGGTGACAGTGTGACTGCCAAACTCATGGCCATACTGAACCTTAGGCCTGGTAATAATTACACATGGGCTTACAGTTAATATGTGATGTCGATCTTAATTGTAAACGTCAACAGCTGAGGCTGCAGTGTTTACAGCTCCTGCAGCATATTAAGCCAGTTTGGTCGATTGAAAAGCCCTTAACGTGCTTGTTTTCTCTCCAGCCATGCAGGCACACATGATGTCTCACTCATACTACTGCAGTACTGCTACCAAACATTGAAACGTCATGCAAAGCAGCTGTTGGGGATTCATCGAAATCTACAGTGCAGTCGAAATAATAGGAACTGCAACTCAGTTTGTTTAAAGCCATTAAAACCGGGAAAGCATCTGTGTCATTTTAGATTTTAGCTATATATATATAGCACATTGGTTGGCTATTCAAAAATAGCAGATATACAAGTTCACAGCGTGTCACTTCCTGCCTCGCTGTGAGCTTGTAGATCTGCTATTTTTTTAAAAATCTTGAACATTTGTTCAAATCTTTGAATATATACTATATATTTTTTAAAGTGAACATTTTTAACTAAAATCTTTGTTTATAGGGGTCCCTGGTACAACATATTTTGAGATGGGGGTCGGTGGCCAAATACATATCATTTTGGGGGTCCTTGACGTGAAAAAGTTTGAGCACCGCTGATTTAGCAATATATGCGTTTTTCAGAAAACTGCGAACCTTCAGGGACAGAGCCTTCAGTGTGGCAGCCCCCACCCACCCACCCTGTGGAACTCGCTCCCAATAGGGATTCGCCATGTTCCAACACTTTACTCTTTTAAAGCTGCCTTGAAAAGACACCTATTCTCTCAGGCTTATCCATATAGCTGTTTGTTGTTTTGTTTGTTCGTTTGTCTGTTGGTTGTTCATTGTTTTTGATGTAAAGCGTCCTTGGGTTTATGAAAGGCGCTATGTAAATTCAAGCTGTTATTATTATTATTATTAGAATCGGCCTCAGGTATTAATGGGTTAAAACCCCCAATTCCCATAGAGGACGTGACCTCTGTTTCCTCAGCGGTAGCCTACTGTAGCTACTGTACAGGCATGACCAGAATGTACAGCCTTTCAAAACTGCAAATGAATGAATTGTAATAATATCTGCTACACGCTCCCATAACTGTGCTAAAACTGAAAGGTATTGGCCAACTGGTCAGAGGTAATGATACCTGGGCTAAAATCAATGTTAGAGTGGTGCCATTGCCAATGAATGGGATGCATTCAGAGGCAGAATATTGTATCGTCCCACCAGGCTGTTAGTTGCTGGGAGAGACTTCCCAGCATGCCTCTGGCTCACGGACCATATTTGTTGTGTTTTATGGCTCTCATTATTTAGCCAAGTATGTGCAAGGGGATGCACTTATTGGGTTTAATGTGTCATGGGGTTTATGTGTTATGAGTTGTAATTAATGCGTATTTGTCACATCACCACGATAGCAGAGGGGTAATTAAACCCCATGCCTTGAGAGAGGCCTAGTTGGTTTGGTGTTTTGTGTTCTTAACCTCTATAAAATCATTGTAATGACTAATCCTTTGGCTCAGTAACTCATCAGGCATTATCCACTTAAACCATCAATACTTAGTAATCTAACACGTAGTTGAGGGTTTGGCTGTGTACTTGGTCTGCTCTTTTCCCCCCTCTACACCAAAGTGTAGAGGGGGAAAATAGCCGTTGCTGAAAATAGCCAATTTACAATTTCACACTGCGTCGCAGCTAGGGTTCAAGTGATTAAAATACACAAAGTGAGCCTAATCCTGCATTCACACGGGCAGATAAAAGATACAAAGATACACGTCATATTTGTCGCTCTGTCGCTTTGTATCTGTGTTGCTCAACACGGTCGTTGCCATCATCGAGCGCTGCGTCATCGGAGCTACAGTAGTTTTGTATCTTTGTATCTGGAATTTGTAGCTTTGTTGCAGCTACAAACGGTGGGTGTTGCTTTGTATCTTCATGTCGCTGCAGGGCTTCCATTGAAAATGAATGGTAGACTGTATCTTTGTATCTGCCCGTGTGAACGCAGCAGTATTGTCCTAATAGGCCGGGGATATGTGGACCCACAGCTAGTAATAGAGGTAAATGGGATGTGAATACATAAAGTAAATGGATCTGGTTCACAAACTTTCACAACTTTAAATGAACAGGCTGAAATCAAAGTAATGTCACTGTGTGTGTATTCTGTTTGAAGGGAGAACTTTCCCCTGAAGACAGTAGCTACTGTAGCTACTGCAGCACATGTGTGACTCTTTTGTCAAGATATGTTTCTGATTTCCCCATGTACCAAGTGGAGGAAAATGCCAGTTTGCATTATTTTTGTGTTTTAAAGAAGGCAGCGGTCCTTTTATTATCCCTTTTGTTCATATCAATTTGAAAGTTTTGCTACGACACGCTGTGTTCACGCGCAGGCACGCACGCACGCACGCACACGCACGCACACGCACACGCACACGCACACGCACACGCACACGCACACGCACACGCACACACATAGTAGAGATCTGCTATTACAACTAGAAAAAGAGCACAGGTCTCCGCCAGATCAGGTACGTTGATGTGGGCCAGCAATGTTGATAATGCGCCAATCAGGATGTAATATGAAAAATCGGACGAAGCCCTCTTGATCACTTGACTGTAAGGATAATGTGTACCGATTTGCGTGATGTTTGGACAAAATTTGTAGGAGTAATAATTATTTGCAAAAATCGGCCTCCTGGTGGTGCTATAATAGGGCAATCTGAATTTCTTTTCCCTAAATGTAGTGGGAATGTGCCTGCACAGTTTCACCACAATCGGACGCTGCCTTCATGATTTGCGGCATTTTGTTCCAAACGGGCCACTCCTGCAAACTTTAGATGTCAATCTTAGCCAATCAGGATGGAATATGAAGAATCAAACAGATTTGTCTTGATCACATGACCATAGAGATCATGTGTACCGATTTGCGTGAAATTTGGATAAAATCTGAAGGAGCAATATATATTTTTTTACATAAGTCTGCCTCCTGGTGGCGCTATAAAAGGCAGATGTGAAAAATGCACGGCAGAGGTTTGTCCTTGGCCTCTAGGGAGTGTGCATACAAAGTTCTACACAGATGGTGCAGTCATAGGTAAAAACACAAATCGGCCTGTTATAGCGCCACCATGAGGCTCATTTGATGTTGTTCAAGTGCTATTTCTTCCTCTGCCTAGTGGGAAATGCGTGTAAACCGGAAATCGCGCGCTGTGTTCATAATTTGAGGCCTTTTGTTCAAAGCAGGGCACTCCTGCAAATTTTGGAAGCCATTCTTAGCCAATCAGGATGGAATATGAAAAATTTGAAAGACCTTTTTCGTTTAATGACTATACTGTGTACCGATTTGCGTGATGTTTGGACCAAATCTGTAGGAGTACTGTCAGATTTCTTTTTTGCAAAAATCTGCCTACTGGTGGCGCTATAACAGGCCCATGTGAAAAATTTGGGGCAGAGGTTCTGCTCTGGCATCCATGGAGTGTGTGTGCACAGTTTGGCTGCAATCCAGCCAACGGTGCCGGAGATTAGCTTTTCACAGACGGAACCACACACACACACACACACACACACACACACACACACACACACACACTCACGGACGGACGGACAGAGTGCAAAACATAGTGCCTTTCGGCCTGGCGGAGACAATAATAGCACATCCTCATTGTGAGCTTGTAGATATAAGCTCAACGGTCAACGAAGTACAGTATATAGGGTTTAAGTGGTTAAAGCTGACCAATGATCATGTGATCATGTCACTGTATGTGATTACATGAACCACATGGAATGAGCCTAAAAAGAATAAAAAAATACAAATACTCAAGTGAAGTACAAATGAACCGTCCACCACTGCTCATCAAGAATGTTGTGTTCATCCAAGACAGCTGTGAGCTGCTTGCCAACAATGGGATCCATTTTCTCCAGGCATTAATCGATCAATTAATCTGTACGCTTCTACGGCAGTGTGCACCTGAACTGTAAGATTGCAATTTCATCAACCAGGGCAAAGGTTAATGCCAGGTATATAGATGGGTAATTTGTTTAGTCAGTCAATTCTCAGCAATACTCTTTGCCGATGGAGTGCTTTATCCCCTTTTTTTACACAAATACAAGTCACAAGGAGTTGCATTTGAAAAAACGTTCCTGTCAAAGCTACCAAATAAGATGCCGCTTGAACAACGGCATTGCCCTAACTTAACGGTAATACCCTTCAAGCTGAGAAACGAGGGCATGTGTCCCCACCACTTCCTCATTATAAGCCCACAGGGAGGATATGTCACCACTTAGAGAGATAATATGGCAGTGGACTACAAAGAGGCAGGTAAACAAAGCCTAAGCTTCAATCACCGCTACTCTCTCCCCAGGGACGGAGAGAGAGAGAAAGGATAGGAAGAGAGGATCTTTGCAGAAATGGAGACCATGTAGTGTTCTGGTTGGGAGTGAGGCAGAGAGGGATATATTGGATGCGAGTATTGGCAATTCATCACTCCTCCTGCAGTATCGCGGTTGATGCGTCTCATCCGGAGTCAGCCGCTCATCCGTAAAGCACCGTGCCTGCGACTGTGAGATCAAAAGCAGAATTGGTGATTGTTTCCTGAATTAACAATTAAACTTGAGCAAGTGGCTCCAGCGTTAAAATAAATATTTAAAAGCAATGGAGACACTAATAAGAGGCATAATTGGGATTGTGTACCACCTGCTGAAATTACAATAGTCATTACATTAAGCAAAGTGATCACGTGGCAATGATAATCACTTTCACCAATTACGCTAATTTGAGTCTTATTAGTGGAACAGTTTTTGTATGTGCCACCAGGACAGGATGCCTGTGGAATTAGAACTCATTCTACAAGGTGATAGTGATTCTTTTCCACCAGGGAGTTTGCCCTCTTACGATTATGTCAAGACTTTGCAATAATTTAATGTCCCTGCACTTCACCTTTGCCGGAGCATAAAACCTATTGCACTAAAAGGCACGCGATAATTCATGAAAATGTTGCCCCGAAGGGAATACGGTGATGGAAACTTCCAATGCAGATCAAGTACTGCAGAAAAACGGGACATGAGGCAAACCGATTATGGAATCCCAGTCTAATTTATATTTGCTTTCTCTCACAGTGAAATCATTGTCATTCACAGCAAAGGCTTTCCATATCCATGCAAGCTACACTGGTGCTTGATTTATGGCTCTCGGTTTATCTGCTGCCTGCAAATAGCCAATCCAGAGTTGCATGCCTGCCATCCAATGTCTTCTGCCACTGGAGCTGAGTCAACAGAATGGTAAAGAAAATATGGGTTGCCTAAGACAAATGGGATTTCGATTTGGAATGAATTTTCATAGGAGATACTGACAGCTTCCAGTACTGCAAGGAAGAGACTAGGGAACTAGCACTGTCATAGCTGATCATGAATATATCCATTAAGCATTATCGCGGCACACCATAAACTATTCTCCCCTCAATATTTGCCTTACTCCTATCCTAAACTACAGTATGTTGAAGAAAGCCGTGAATGAAATACACATCTGCAGCATCTTGTCTTGTAAAACTGGAAATCCCTATATGCGCTTAGGCTTGGGAATTCAATTATAGTAAGTTATGTTCTGCTGGGCAAAAAAAGCTCTCCTGGTATCAAAACAGAAAGCTTTGTCAAAACGTGCTCAGACGGTACGTGACTCGTTGGGCTGTGTGCATACACAATGTGCTCATAAATGTGATGCAAGAGATGAGAAAGAGTGAGGGCACATGACACGAGTCGGGCTTGGATACAGTTAATACATAATGCACATTCGTTTGTTTTGCAGGCACCAGGCACCAATAAGTTATTTGACATGGTATAAATCAATTTTCCCTCAATATCACAATAACTAACTAGACTGTCACAATCATGGTATAATCCTCAATTCAGGCAAGATTAGGGCAGTGATATCGCAAGCTGTATCCACAATTGAGGTAGGAATTCTAGTTTAAAACTTTATATTGTATTTTATTTGCCTGCCTACTAATACTACTCAATGATACGGTATAGGTGCGGAAATATGTGTGTTCAGTAATACAGTACAATGCTGATCAATGATCATACAGAAATTCTTTAGAATAATCCTACTTTATCCAATATTTTTCCAATATCGGGAGGAGGAATTGTGCCAAAGGGGATGTACCTACTCATACGGCATATGATTTACAGTGTGGCCAAAACTAACAAGGTTTGTGTGAATGTCTGTCCAGTGTTTCCCACAGGCTGAGAATGTACTTGTGTGCATGCATGCGTTCAGCAAGGTCACTAGCGTAACATGATTGTGCTTGGCCCCGGGGGCGAATACGGCTCTGTTCTTTTCTTTTTCTTTTACCTGAAAAAAAGTGTCAACATGAGTCGCATGAACGCTCTTAGTTGAAAATACGCCGTTGTGTTGAGCAAAACGCTTGTTGAAAAGGTCATGCTGTGCGAAGAACTATGGCCTATGAAATTTTAGAAGTCCATACTTGCAGAAGTAATTAACATTAAGATTATGATCAAATGGAGGTCAGGCCTACATGCATTTATGAAGTATTATGATACTTGACCTAATAAGTCATTTTAAAATGCTTTAGGATTATTGTCATAAAAATATAATGAGTGTTATATTATATATAATGCATTAAAGTACATTATGTTTCTATTGCATTGTAGACATGGGCTTCATAGAAAGTCATTTTTTCTTAGTTATTTTCAATCAAACACTTTTGTAATTATAAACAGCATTGCGAGTTGTGCAGATTTTATGTGGATACTAATTTACTCTCTCATCTGGATAGAATACAAATTTAACATGATGAATTCAGGGATTAACCACATGAACCCTAGCGTCCCTATTCTGGGAATAATTGGCGTACATTCTGTGAAAATAGAAGATCTGCAAGCTACGTGCCAATAGACCCTTGGGATCCCGATCAGCTAAGCATAGGCACATAAAAATCTGCCTTTTTAAAGCATGTCTCTTCAGGAGTCTAGCCGCCAAGAGGGTCTGTCTGTAGGTGTGTGTGACTGTGTGACTGTGAGTTTGTGAGTTGTGTGTGTGTGTGTGTGTGTGTGTGTGTGTGTGTGTGTGTGTGTGTGTGTGTGTGTGTGTGTGTGTGTGTGTGTGTGTGTGTGTGTGTGTGTGTGTGTGTGTGTGTGTGTGTGTCTGTGTCTGTGTCTGTGTGTCCGGACATAATCTTGCAAAACCGATGGACCAATCACCGGCAGCATAGTCTACAGAAATGCCTCCACTATTTCTTTTCACATCTTTAAATCTTAAAATGTAATTTTCTAATAATAATGGAAGTCAATGGGTCTCTGATCCGGCTGAAACCTTGCCCAAATGTGGAGTCATAGGCCAAAGATACATCATAAATGACTGACGTCACAGGCTGATCACATGAAGTCTTGAGATCCACATTGGAGCCACGCGGTTCCCATGTGGATCCCATATAATATATCGTGCAAGCGTTTCATAATCTGGTCTTTTGGAATAAATCTGTTTATTTTATTTGTTTGCTTTGGAGCAATACATTTGTACTGCACAGCTGAAGAAGAGCATGTCAGAAGCCAGCTGAAGAGATCTGCCACTTCAGCTGAGTGCCAGGCCCCAGCAATCCACTACATTTCACACTATATATGAGACACTCAGTATTCTGTCATGTGTTACAGCAGCTGCGAGCAACCATCTTTTCTTGTCGTGACAAAGCTTTCCACTGTAAAAAATAAAAAAAATAAAAAAAATAAACAAGAAGACAGAGATGTTGAGACGTGATACTGTATATTCACATTGGAAATACAAATGCACTTTAATACAGTAAGTGCAATATCAATGTATGTGGAATCTTACAGGGTTGGGGTCTCATGTGAAATTGTGATAAAGGGATATTATGTGTAACACGTCAAGTCAATTTTTTATAATTGAAATGTTTTGGCCAATTATTTTAGTGTTAGTTATAATATTTATTTTAATCATTACTTTGAGTTTATTCTATTCTATTTTAGT
This sequence comes from Gymnoscopelus braueri, assembly GCF_963280865.1. NCBI lineage: Eukaryota > Metazoa > Chordata > Actinopteri > Myctophiformes > Myctophidae > Gymnoscopelus > Gymnoscopelus braueri. The sequence continues at coordinate 37,927,486 of NC_137609.1, forward strand.
ACATGTCTTGACTTGAGGCGTTTTTAACGGAGCCGTTGCAACATTCTGCTGCATGCATCTCTGATGTAAAGTTATGAACATGGCATCAGCTTAACCACTTAAACCCCATATGGTTGAAAGGAATCCCTCAGGGCTCTATGCTAGTGTCGTTTCAGTTTTCTGTTATTGTGGGGAACGCTTTCGCTGAAAATAGCCGATCGACAAGCTCATAACGCTTATCGATCGGCTATTTTCAGCCAAAGCTTTCCCCACAATACGGACGCCAGCTTTTGAGTGGTTAAACAACTTCTTTCAAAAGTGGGGAATTATATCGTATGAAACCGAAGGAGCCAAGGCAAAAAAGAAAAAAATAATGCAGCAAAAACAGTATTTTATTTTGTACCATTTGATCCATTTTGTCGTAGGTGTTTGCAGGGGTGCAGAGGACTTGCTGGGTGCCCCCAGAATCTCAGTCTTGCCATTGATTGCAGCCTCTCTAATTGTGAAAACATTATGTATGTTTAACCCATCAAGACCTGAGGCCGATTCTACAAATGCCGGCTTCTACTGTAAATACAGTAGTTCTAAAGCTTTTTCGTGCCAAGGACCCCCAAAATGATACGTATTTGGCCGCGGACCCCCCCCCCCCCAATCTGAAAAGGTTTTGTGCCAAGGACCCCCAGAAGAAAATATTTTTGTTAAAAAAAATCAAAAATTCAAATCTTCAAAAAATGAGAACTACTGTTCTAAATCCTAAGAGTTGTCAGAAAAACTTATGTTGCTATTTAAATATATATCTCAAATCTAAAATGACACGGATGCTTTTCCGGGTTTAACGGGTTAACAGATTTGCCCGCCAAAGCTGACAGCCTATTAATAAAATCTATTTTGATCATGGTGATCAAGGCTGACTTGGAGGATGTTGGAGGGGGTTCTGGGTTTCTCTGTCTACGCTACGCCTCTGGCAAGCAGAACTCCTCAAGGGGGGCCCGTGGCTGGAGAGCTGATGGTAGAACATAGGAAACCTTGTATGTCAAAAAAACGTTTCTTTTCAGGAAATGGAAAAAGATAATCTGTGTTCCAATGGATCCAATGTAGTTATCATTTAGTCGCAAGCATTTGTTAACACTTTTCATTGGTTAAATATTACAAAAAACCCACAGACAGACTTAAAGGGCAAGACCACTTTGGTAGAGGTTTGGGTTGTGTAGTTACCTTGCCATGATGTAACTCCAAAGGTGGGCAAGAAATAAAAAATAATTGCTCCATTGATTAGAAATTGATAATTCAAAATATGCTCCTCATTGACTTACATTGTATGGTAAAACAGCTCTCAAAGTCACTATTTTAGCACGTAAACGAACGCAAACAAAGTTGATTCAGACAACATAGAACATCACCAAACCCAGTACTGTTTTTTTTTTAAATAAAAATGTCAACTTCCTGTAGATTTTGCCATTTTTAATAAGTAGAAACCCTGGACTGGATCCGCGGATCCGGATCCAGATCTTCAAATAGTAAAATCAACAGGAAGTTGACATTTTTATTAAAAAAACAAACAGTACTGGGTTTGGTGATGCTCTATAGTGTCTGAATCAGCTTTGTTTGTGTTCATGTTTGTGCTAAAAGAGTGACTTTGAGAGCTGTTTTACCATACAATGTAAGTCAATGAGGAGCATATTTTTGAATTATCAATTTCTAATCAATGGAGCAATTATTTTTGATTTCTTGCCCACCTTTGGAGTTACTTCATGGCAAGGTAACTACACAACCCAAACCTCTACCAAAGTGGTCTTACCCTTTAACCACTTTCAACCTGGCGTCCCTATTCTGGGCATGTCGTTATAGGGAAAGTAGTAGATCTTCAAGCCTGTGATGCAACTCTTTTGTGTGCTTAGTAGGCTAGATCAGCAATTTTTGCTACTTTTGTGAGGATTACTTAGATCATAGCCTCGATCTCCAGGCTCAAAAATAAGAGCCTGGACCAGTAAGTGTTTCATTTCCCCAACCAACCAGAGTGCAGTGGGCGTCGCTCCAAATGTTGTGACGTCAGGGCTCTCAATGCTGCACATTGAGGGAGGAGGAGGAGGGGCATGGGGCGGGGCGGGGGCTGACGGTGTCACAGCCTCTGTCTCTGCCATAGCCTGTGCCACACCCATTCCCCCTGTGCCCTGATGACTACTTGTTTTCACCTGTGTTGTTCACCTCACCTGTTCCCATTTCCCATTCAGTGTTTAGTCTATATTTAGACCTTGATGCATGCCTGTCCCTTGCTGAATTATATGTTTGCTTTACGTGTCCGTTTGACACTGCCCTGTTGTATTGCTACCTAGTTCTTCAGTAAACTACCACCTAAGTTACCTCGTTTCCTGAGTCTGGTTATTTCTGCATTTTGGGTCCTACCTGGTTGGAGTCCTGACAGACGGACAGATTGGTGAACCAATGGGATCTCACAAGATTTTTAACCCGCCCCTCTAGACCAGATATCAGACACGCTATAGGCAGTCTACTTAGATCATGAACTCAACATCAAATAGGAATCACCTGCTCCATGGAGCGAACCTTTGTAGTTGAAGGTGCAATATGTTCAATTATTAAGCAACGTAAAAGTTGGCGAGAATAGTTTAGCTGTGTGTATATTGTATATGTGCACACGAATGTTTGTGTGTGTGTGTGTGTGTGTGTGTGTGTGTGTGTGTGTGTGTGTGTGTGTGTGTGTGTGTGTGTGTGTGTGTGTGTGTGTGTGTGTGTGTGTGTGTGTGTGTGTGTGTGTGTGTGTGTGTGTGTGTGTGTGTGTGTGTGTGTGTGTGTGTGTGTGTGTGTGTGTGTGTGTGTGTGTCCCTATTCAGAATATATTTACCACAGATGCACATTAGGTCACAATAAGATTGATTTATGGCCCCCCCAAAAAATCTTTTTTTGCATGATTCATGCTGCTATGGAGGCAACATTTCAGGTGAAAAAGGCAAAAGCAATACCAGTACTAGATGAAGCATATATACAATATATCTGCCAATACGTCTGCTTTAGCTATTAATGTGAAAAGGGAGCAGCGATGACAAAAGGCAATCAGGGAATCTTGACTGTGAAAATGCCGCCTGTTAAAGCAAATGGAGTGCCGCCCTGCTGTGTTATTAACAGTGCCAATCAGTCACAAAGTGTTTGAGGGGTATCGTGTCCTCTCTGTTCTATCCAACAGCACTCTCATATCACAGGATACCTCGACACGCGCGTGGTAAGACGATACTCCGTCATCACGGCATTCTGTATCTGCCCTTTCACCCGTATCGACTTCATCTTAAATGCTTCCCTTCTCAAACGGCGTAACCCAACACTATAATGGGTGCAAAGTGACCGTGATGGCCGTGTTTGTTAATCACCGGAGTAATATTAATGTGATTCACGAGTGCAAGGAAATCTGTAATAACTAGATTTGTTATGATGGCTCATATGAGGATGCAGTACAGTAGTATAAATAGCAGGATAGGGGGGCGTAGTACTAGCTGTCCTTTAGTATCTTGCTCTGGATGTAAGAAAGGAGGTCTAAGGCCTCATACTTCAGTGTTGCACAGCAATAATATCAGATCTACAAGCTCACAATGTATTGCGCTGCAAACCGCGGATGGTCCCTGCACCCCACATTGAGAGCCATTGCCATAGACCACCCTCCTGTTAATGACGTAAGTTTTTTTTTCGATTTAGTGTTTGTTTACATCCTCTCTCATCTCCATCGTCATTTGTCAAGCTTCTATGATGAAATCGGCTGTTAATCATTAATCAACATAGAAGACAATGTTAATCGCACCTTGCTAGAGGCATCAAACGTACTGTACCTGAATAACTGAGTCAATGTTGGCTCAACATCACTGGGTGGGTGATTAATAAGTCATGAACGTCACGTTTGAATTTCGTTCTTTTCTCCAGAGACTATTTTCAGCCAGACTTTTCAAATCAATCCACAGTTTAGAATGCATTAAAATTCATAATGGTAATGTTACTTTGACAAGTAATGAAGTGTCCTTGAGCAAGACACTTTAACTTCTAACTGCTCCTGATGGAGGAAGTTAGTGCCTTGCAATGGTTTCCTCCACCACCACTGGTGTGAGAATGTTTGTGTGAATGTAATGCACGGCGATTTGAAGTAACGAACGCACCCTTTCTGTTGATAGTCCTGCACTAGATGTACTGTAATGGTTTCAGTTTCTCCAAATTTAGGCCTTCTTTCCTGCGGTGAACAGCTGTTCCGGTTTGGCCGGGATTGTCCCAGTTTCAAGGTGGGTGTCCTGAGTCCCGACAGATGTCTGTATAAAATGTCCCGGTTTTCAACATTCTCTACCAAATTGTCCTGGTTTTCACAATAATTTAAATCAGGGGTCTTCAACATTTTTCAGGCCAAGGACCCGTTAGCTGAGAGAGAGATGAAACAGGAACCACCATTATATTGTATAAAATTGTGTTGCAGATACAACGTTTTCATAGATTTCATAGCTTCATAGACAGCAGTTGTGGAAATTCATGTTTTTGTTTGTGTTTTGTGTTTGCTTATACAATATATTTTTGTTGTCGGATTCCTGTTAATGTGTATTTTCAGACATTTAACCATTTAAACCCTCGATACTTGGTAAACTTGACCTTTGGCTCTGTAATCGATCTGCTCTTTTTTCCCCTCTACACCAAGCCTCATCGCCGAAAATAGCCGATCTACAAGCTCACAACGCCTCGCTAGATCTGCTATTTTTGGCTAAAGTTCTCCTCAGAATAGGGATGCTAGGGATCACACAAAGATTTGGCGGCCCCCCTGTCGTAACTCTGAGGACCCCCTAGGGGTCCCGGACCGCCTGTTGAAGACCCCTGATTAAAATAATACTTGTTTTGAGTGCTTACATAGATGTTTATCATGTTCTGTTAAGTGATAAAATAATTGTGCCCCATCCTGATGAAAACACCAAAGGTAAAAAAAAGAAAATAATAGAAAAGAAATTGTCCAAAGTGGATATGATCTAAATCTTCGCTGTTTTTGTAATCTGATTTAGGTGAGTAATGATCCCAGTGTGGGTTTCTAAAATCATGGTCACCCTAATCTTTCCACATCTGTTGAACATGATGAGACATATTCCCAGCATCATTATACCCACTGAGCTCTCCAGAGTGCCCATTAATGGTGACATGGTTGTTTGTGGTTTAAACGCCCGACGGCAACCATCTAATAAACATTAATTTCAATCCGTGAAACAGAACATACAACTCATACTGTACGTGGCCCAAGGCGCAATAACTGGCTCATTTGGTGGTGATTGGAATTCAAGATGTTGCTGCCACCAGTAGGACAGTATATGAAATGTACTGTCGCTTCTTGTTTAACTCCACTTCACCCTGCCTGACTCCAAAGGACCACAATGAAGTAAGTATATGTTGTCACAAATATACATATGTTGGACCCAAACACAGGATAGACAGGCAGGGCAGAGAAGCTAAAATGCAAGGGAATTTATTACAAAATGACTATATTGGGGACTAGAGATTAAAATACAAGTTTGCCTATACACAAGGCTCAAGGACTGAGTGCTGGGGACTTACAATAACAACATGACAAAGAAATATTGGGAACAGGGGGTATACATACACAAGGACAAAATATTACTCTTATACATATATACACACATATAGTATACTCTTAGTTGCTTGTTTTAGAAGAGAATGCACACAAGACTTCTGGTGATTAGTAGTTTCCTTGCCTACCTATGTTGAATGCACTTATTGTAAGTCGTTTTGGATAAAAGTGTCTGCTAAATGACTGTAATGTAATGTAACAATCAACACAGGCAGCTACAACTAAAAGGACACAGGTGCAAAACATTGGCTAATGACAGGACTGTTCAGACAAGACAGGGAACAGCAGCAACAGAGGAAACCAGGAAACACTAGAATATTACTACAAAATAAAGGTACAGTACACAGGTGTATAGCCAAACCTTAACTATAACAAAGGGACACAAGAAAACACAACAGCGTGACAGAACATGGTAAAAAAAAACACCCCAGTGTTTTAGTAGTCTTATTGGTGACACCTCTGGCCTGTCTATGGTCTGTTACAACCGTGCTTCCCATAATTCAGTTTGAAACAAAACCACATAAGTACCACTCCAAAATGAATGCTGCAGGGTCCTAGCGCCTAGGAGACTTTGGAGCATAACATCGTTGTCAGAAATTGCATACATGTATTAATTAATTTCCAATGCCTGTGTCATTTTGGCATGAGTGTCCATGGGAGAGACACTCACGACTAAAAATAGTCAAACCGCTGAAAGCCAACCATCATGCATTTTCTTTCCGTTTCTTACGGTGAGGCTCCCAGAGGTGAGCAATCTAGAAGAGTCTGTCTGTATGTCTGTCTGTCTGTGTGTGTGTGTGTGTGTGTGTGTGTGTGTGTGTGTGTGTGTGTGTGTGTGTGTGTGTGTGTCCAGGTACGCTCACGAGATATCACAATAAATGTCGCCCATTTAGGAGATGTAAAGCAAGGCGTATGGATTATCTTCTTAGCGATTATAGATAACCTTTTTGATTAAGGAATAATCAAGAAGTGCAGGTTTTTAGGCTTATTTATTCATACTTGTTACATATTTATAACAAAAGGAGCAGAATTTAAATATAAGACCTACAAAAATAAATTGACTAGAATAATGAAAAGCAGCAAAAGGAACAATTAGCTATTCAAACAGCAATAATATAACGATAGATGACCTTTCTATGATCTCAGAGGAATTTAATTACTTTGTTGGAATTGGTCCTACTTTGGCTGAGAGCATAGTAAACACAGGTAGTATAAATTAGGTAATTAAAGATGAACATGTAACTGAAAGTTAAGGGAACTAATGAGAAGGAAATTATAGAAATTGTCAAAGAAATTAAGGATAAGAAGTCAACTGACTGTAATGGTATAGATATGTCGCTTGTTAAGAACATTATTGAATGTGTGGTGAAACCCCTTACGCATGTCTGCAATCAATCTCTGTCAACTGGTGTTTTTCCAAGTGAAATGAAAACCGCTAAAGTCATTCCAATATATGAAGCAGGAGACAAACATTATATTCTCAAATTATAGGCCGGTTTCTCTACTCCCTCAATTCTCCTAACTGTTAGGAAACATATTTTACAAAAGGCTAGATGATTTTTATCCCTAAACAAAATATGTGTGACCAACACTATGGATTTAGAAAAAATAGGACCACCACACTAACTATTGGATTTCGTAGCAGAAATAACAACTGCTATTGAAAAAAAAAAGAATATGTCGTAGGTGTATTTCTAGATCTTAAAAAAACATTTGACACTGTGGATTATCTATTATTGTAAAAGGAGTAGTTCATCCCAAAAATGACTTATTTTCTATTGATTACACGCCCCATAAAGCCTTGAAATCATGGATTGTTTTTGTCGCATTCTTAAGCCAATAATGATGACTGGCGGTCTCTCCGGTAGGAGACTCAAATTACCTGCATTTGTGTCTCCTACCAGAGACATTAGCATATTTCTGACGGCCATCAAATTATTGACTTAGGGATGCGACAAAAACTAAAACAAATCCATGAATTTAAGGCTTCATGGGGTGTGTTATCGATAGAAAATAAGTAATTTTTTGGGTGAACTACTTTAACAAAACTTCAAAGATACGGGATAAGAGGTATGTCACTCACTTGGATAACCAGTTAACCAACCAACAGGAATCAATATGTGCAATTCATGAACTGTAAATCAAAACTAGGGCAGGTAAAGTATGGGGTCCCTCAGGGATCAATACTAGGCCCATTGCTGTTTATTCTGTATATGATATGTGGACGGTTTCCACGTTACTCAAGGCTGTAGTGTTTGCAGATGACACAAACTTGCTTTGCTGTGGGGATAACCTGAACAACTCCTGGATACTGTAATGAAATGAAGAAATGACAGACCTTGTACTGTTCCTTCATACTCCCATACATTATTTACTGTGTGGAAGTGTGGGGCAATACGTGCAAAACAAACACAGATCCAATTTTCATTCAAAAAAGCAATAATGGACGCCGGCTTATGTGCGTGGCCATGGGGGCTGAACTTGACCACCACTCGGCCCCCCCACTCCCCCCCCGCCCCCCTCACCCACTGCGTCGCGGGCATGTACGCGCGCGAAGCGCGCAATTTTTTTTTGCTTAATTAATTCATTAAATGACCATAAAACAACATTAACAACACTCTACCCATCCAGTGTCCCATGCATTAATAATAATAAAAAAATAACTGTGCACAGCTGGACAAACTGCAATAATATTATAGCCTAATAATAAAATACCTATACCATATAGAAGAATTGAGGTACTTTTACTTTACTGGAGTATTTCCAATTTTCAATACTTTTACTTCTACTCCATAGACAAATATTGTACTTTTACTCAGTGGTGGGTTCTACCGTCAGATGCTGTGTACGCCGTATACCTTGAGATTTTTTTTCGTCGCCACCGTACACCTTCAAAAACTGTTCAAAACAGCGTTTTTTACATTTAATTCATTATAGACGCGCGCATGCCGTGCGTGTGGGAGGCAGGGAATAAACATAGTATACCTTCATAAAAAAACTAGAACACAACACTGCTTTTACTCCACTACAATTATTTGATTTGTAGATTTGGATTATTATTACAAAACTATTTATACAGTATATATACTTTGGCAATTTGAAAATAGCAGATTTGCAACGCGTTGTGAGCTTGTAGATCTGCTATTTTCAAAGATTTTTTATACATTTTACACATTTGAAAACTTGTGAAATGGGACCTTCTGCATAATGAGTACTTTTACTTTTGGTACTTTAAATACATTTTGATACCAATACTTTTCTACTTTTACTCAAGTACATTTTGAATACCTTACTTTTACTTGTAAAAGAGTATTTTTACATCGCAGAATTGATGCTTTTGTTTAAGTAAAAAATTTGAGTACTTTTTCCACCACTGGTATTCTGTGCATGCAGTGAGTGACTGTTACACAGGACCTCCAGAACATGTTTAGCACAGCCAGGCACGCCGATTTATGTGCACGGCCGTGGAGCCGCAATAGCCCCGCCCCCCCGCCGCGAGCCGTTTCTGTCTGGGCTATTGTTCTAGGTGTCAACGGCGTTAACACCTATCTGCGCCCCGCTATAGTAATGGTAATGGTGATGGTACTGTAAGTTTGAGCCTGACATCTGAGATTCATGAGGGGGCTGACCAATTGACTGTGGGGGCGCTAGCCCCGACGCCCCCACGTCATCGGCGCCCCTGAGTAAACAAAGCTGATTACAGAGAACCAACAAACCCACTCTTCATAGAGACACACGGGGACTACAAAATTCACGCCCACTTTTGAGACAGCGCCGCTACTCGAGGTCCGTTAGAACGATGAACTGCAGCTGCCAATGCATTCCCTATGAGAGGATATGAGAGTTAGCCTACTTTTAAAATTATCCTGCATTAACTGAAGACGATATTGATTTAAATAAAAATATGTTTCCAAATGTATGGAGTGTCTTTGTCAACATATCTTCTTGTTTTCTTAATAGTTGATGTGTTTCACATTTAATTTGCCACTTTAACGAGTTACCCATAATGCTAACACAGCAGAGGGTAGACAGCAGACGGGCATTTCAGTGACATCACTGTCTTTACGAGTGCCGAGCGCCGACCAGTACGTACCCACTGTAGAGGCAGGAGAGGCGGTCGCCTGCCCAACTAAGATCTCGCCTCCCCTAAAAAAAAAACGAAAATGTGTCATTGCGTGCTTAATGTCCTCAAAGTCACGCATCCAACAAGCTTTGAACTGAGTAGATTGGACCTTCTGTTCCAGAGATAATGACCAAAACCTATTGAAAACGGCCACTTTCGCCAGTTTTCTGGGTATTGAAAACCTCAAGGGATGCGTCCGTGACGTATATACCATGCGATCACTTAAACTCTAGATCTCCGATGCTAGCGATTTTGACATACTGATGGAGTATATTATAGTATATTGTGGGTAGTATATCGAGATGAAAGATATAGGACATTAAAAAGGACAAATTAAACAAATGGGACACATTATTAGAACACAAAAAAAATCGCTACAGCCTCAGTAGTTAACCAGTGAAATGACGGTATTTTACAATGCCTCTCATAGAGATTGCATTGAGAGCTGCAGTTCATCGTTCTAACGACCCCGAGTGTCAAAAGTGGGCGTGGATTTGTAGGCCTTCCGCTTCCGGCCGTGTGTCTCTATCAAACTGAACACACTGAAATGTAAGGACCATGTACAAAATAAAAAACAGTCAATTACCAAACAGTATCCAGAAGTTGTTTGAATGGAGAGAGAGTAAATATGAATTATTGAGGAAAGTATTTAAAAGAAAAAAGGTAAAAACGAATTCAAAGCTTCACTGTATCACAGTTAAAGGGGTTGAATTATGGAACACTAGTGGTGAAGAACTGAAAAAATTGCAGTACAAGACTCAAGTTTAATTTCTTTTTAATAAAAACAACAGATTGAAAGGATATTGCATTAAGCTCTGAAGATGAACACCATAAACTGTGTTTTTGTTGTTTGTTCCGTTTTTGTTTCTGTTTGTTTCTTGTCTTCAGTATTTTCATTACATAGATTTAGAAATTGTATGACGAGTTGTCGGGTCGAATGCGGGGAAAAGTAAAACCCATCAGACAGATGATAGGTGGATATGACAGGAGGCTGGGTTGTGGGACAGGATTCCTGACACTCTGGGGTTACTTAATAAACCCAGGCAGCGTTAAGCTCCACTGTGTTTGCATTGCACATATGGCACCGAACAGTCCCCTGCCTCTTTCCATTCCTAAATGTCTCTGCATTTGGCTTCGCTCCCGTCTGGGAATTGCTTCAAAGCAGTGTTTGAACATTTGGCTATCAACGTCCTGTTTCATCATTATTTTCACCGACTCCGCTTCCGACATCTCATTTGTGATCAAACCTGAAAACACAGACAGGTTTGAAAGGAAGCAATCACCACATTTTGCTGTCTGTGAGTGCCTCGTCCCCGATGAACACACAGCTGGAGTTTCCAGGTCACACGTTAGAATTTTAATTGTAATTAAAGAAAATTATCTATATTCTTTCTTCCATTGATTGCTCTTGACTTTCATCATCACTCCATCGCTTTTCTTCGTGAAAAGCCATTAAAGTCCCTCGTTCATACTACATATAATTTGGCCATAATGGACATTTCTTCACCTTTACTCATGACACATATTATTAATATGCTGCATTACGTGCTGTATATTACCCCTGGCCCTGACTAAAATGTCAGCAGTGTTTGAGGGAACAGAGTTACATAAAAAAAGAAAAAGTCTGACTGTCTGAGAGAGCTCGGAAGTTCAGAAAAGCGTTACAACATTGTTCTATTTTTCAAACTGCTATAGAAGCAGTGTTGCCTGATCTTGCGATAGAAACAAGTAACCATGTCTACGAAAACAAGCCCAAAAGAAGCGACTATAGGCCACACACACGTGCACGCACACACCACACACACGCACGCACACACACACACACACACACACACACACACACACACACACACACACACACACACACACAGGTTATTTGAAAATAGCCGATCTACAAGCTCACAGCACGTCATATCTCGACGCATTGTGAGCTTAATAGAGCTGCTATTTTCAATATTTTTGAAACATTTTAACAACACACAAATCATGTATGGGGGTCCTTGGCACAAAAGATTCTCAGATGGCGGGGTCCGGCCAAAAAAACACATTAACTTGGGGGTCATTGACATGGAAGTATTTGAGAAACACTGGTTTAAACAACATTAGGATTTAAATAACATTAGGAAGCAAGCCCAAATAAGCAACTACAAACAAGACAATATTTACAAGCAACTTTACAGAAAAACAAGCCCAAAGTCTTATAATAAGCAACACTGTATAGAAGAACAACAGCAGCACAACTCTTCTAGCTCAGTGGTTCTCAACCTTTTCAGGCCGCAACCCCCCAAAATAATCATATATGAACTGGGGACCCCCCACCCTGACAAGCATTTTGAATTGTAGGAGTTTTCACGCGTTCCGCAGAAACATATTGTGAAATTCCTTGTATTATTAAAAAAAAAAAAAAAGTTAAGAACAGGTCCCCTCCAACCGAATCTGTTTTTATTTTATTTTTCAAATCAAACCCTGCACACATCCACCCAGAATTCACACACACACACACACACACACACACACACACACACACACACACACACACACACACACACACACACACACACACACACACACACACACACACACACACACACACACACACACACACACACACAGTGTGAGCTGCTAGGAATACAAACTGCAGCATAGGCATGAAGATTTAGATTATTGCCCACTTTACACACAGTTGTTGTGGCCTAAGTAACACACAGTACAATGTGGTGAGAGGGTAAAGATGGACCATCTGGATTTCGCTGTGCATAAAGCCATGACAGCAAAACCCAAATTCCCATAGTAAACGTATCAGGGATCTGGCTACCTAACCATGCATGGACCCTGGTAGGCTCAACAGAATAAACAGTCGACTGAATGCCATGGAGGCATCAGGACCACAATGGCATGTCTGCTCTTTGCTTGGTACTGAGCACTGGGGCTGGGGAGGTGATGGCCCATGTCCGCTCGTCAGTGGTGTAAAAGTAACAAAGTACATTTACTCAAGTACATGTACTTGAGTGCAATTTTGAGGGATTTTTCTTTAGTACTTGCAACTTTTCCACTATACTGTATGTCAGAATGTTGTACTTTTTACTCCTCTACAATTATTTGGAAACTTTAGTTACTTTGTAGATTTTAATTATTATTACAACATACTGTACATTAACCAATTAAGCCCTATTTTATTTGTGTCTATTAAAATGCGACATGTTGTGAACTTAGATTTTAAAGATTTTATAGAAAAAAATTAAGAAATGGAAAAGCTTCAATATGTTATACAACTCTCTGGAATGAAAATATTAAAGTATGCAATAATATTAAACAGTTCAAGCGCTGCTATAAGCAATCATCAAAATGATATGCAGTTAGACAGTTGATTTTATAGTGACTACGAATCTTTACTTTGTTTTACTATGATGGAGTTACATTCATGTAAACAAATGTAGGGTGTTACATAATTTCATTTTAGTATTATTACATTTTGTTGTGTTACAATATATTGTTATATGAGAAAGTAAGAAGGGAGCCGGACAAAATAAGCTTTTGCCTCTCTCTGCCCCTTCTTGAACAAAAATGGTTGTGCTGTTATTGAGCTGATGGTGTATGGAGTTATTTTGTAAAATGTTTTATTTGTTCAAGATAAATAAAGATCAAATTTAATCAAGAAGGGCCATTCTGCATAATGACTACTTATACTGTTGATGCCAATACTTTTGTATTTTTATACTCTTAAGTAAAATTGTGTTTCTACGTTGTGGTATTGCTATCTGAGTACTTCTTTAACCACTGCCCATGTGTGTTCGTATCTCCCAACTCCCAGTTTCACCCTAGTGCCCGAATTTATGCTTACTCAATACCACTTCATTTTCTCTTTGTTCACCTTCACGCACACGACTCCTAAGATGCATAGCCTGCTCTTTTTTAATGGGTAAATTAATTCATGAACTTAATTCATTCATTTCTCTTCTGGCAAGGTTTTCAATACTGTGATGATGCCTCTGTAAGTACAACATATTTATCATCAGGAAGGCTAACGTTGCATCCTGTAAGGCCAGTAAGGGCATGCCATCACAACAGAAGGAATTGGGAATGTTCTCAGCCATTTGGGAGTTTCAGGTAATGGCAGCGGAAATATAAGTGTTTTTGTTTTATTTATCTATCTTTTATTTGAGGGTAGGGTAGGTGATTTTATTTGGTTAGATAACTGTTAAACAGCTCTATATTCTGACACTACTCATTGCTATAGAGTGTTTGTTCAGGAACAGGAGTCTCCATGTATCTCCAGCTCTTTATTAAAGAGAAAATGCATCAAAAAATGTATCCAATCAGGATAGAGAACTCGGACAGGATACAGATTAAACTAAAGTGAAATTGGAAGTGACACAAAGAAAAGATTTGGAACTGGAACACTATAAAAATTAAGCTGATAAATGGGTACTCTCTCCTGATTGGCAGAAATGTTGCCAACCACCTGAACATTTATTTTCTGTTTATCAAAGAGCTGGAGAGACAGGGAGACCCCTGTTACTGAATAAACACTCTATAGCAATGATTACTGTCACAATATAGTGCTTTAACCTTTTTACCCAACAATATCACTTACCCTATACTTTAGGCTTAAAGCTGTAATCTGTATAAGTTGTATGTCCTACCCAGGATTCAAACCCAGGTCTCCGATGTTTGTGAACTCCCAAATATAATGCTCAGGCAAGAGACCATTCCTGGTAGTCCAGAGGAGAATTTGAACCTATGAGCTCCAGGCAGTGGAACCAGAAGGTACCCAAGGCAATCGTCAAAATGTTGCAATGGAAGAATAGGGAGACCTCCCCCAACCACTGCAGATGTGCTACTTAGTAATACAGATTGGTTTAAAGTCTCATTGACACTATGGGTCGGTTTTTGAGGCTCGTTCGAGGTCAAAGGGGCAGAAAAATTATCGTTTTTTTCTGTATGAGCTTTAAGCACCAATTTAGCCGTTATGCCAATTGATTCCTCCCCATACACATTTGTGTGTTGCTGTTGTATCCTACTGACTCACCTGCCAGTGAGGAGCCCCCATCGGGAGGACGTAGGGCCTTCGTCCTACTCCTCCCGCCCAACACTCCCTGCTGACAGGTGCCGCCCAGCCCGTAGGATTACGTGCAGTGACAATTATCGCCCAGCTTCCTTCCCCGGAACGCGGGCCAATTGTGTTAGTGTAGACGCTCGACAAAGCCGGAGGCAGGCAGCTTTAAGTACTTTTAGCGAAACCCTTTTTTTTACTGAAATGTTTCTACTTTGACTGCACATTTGCAAAAGCTCTGTGGACATTCTCTTTATGTGATGTGTCGGTGTGCGAGCATTCCTTTTGCTTTCCTATTCACCTTATTCTTGACCCTTCTCCAGGGCGGCACCATTGCCATTTTCTGCTGCTTCATGCAATATCTGTTCACTTCCTCCCTAGCAGGCTGCAGGTGTAATGTAGGTAATCAGTGTGTTGCCAGATTTTGCAAGAGAAACAAGCGGCCAGGTCTATGAAAAAAATCCCAAAAGAAGCAACTAGGCTAAGTTTGACCACTTAACAGTGGCTATTTGAAAATAGCAGATGTACAAGCTCACAACGTGTCACATCGCATATGTTGTGAGATTGTAGATCTGCTATTTAAAAAAATATATATTGGGAAAATAAAGTAAAAGTTGTGAATATTTTTGAAACATTTTAACAACACAAATCTTGTACGGGGGTCCCTGGCACAAAGTATTGTCAGATGGGGGTCCGTGGACAAAATACATATAAATCTGGGGTTCCTTGACATGAAAAAATGCGGGAACCACTGGTTTAAAAAAATATTAGGAAGCAAGCCCAAATAAGCAACTACACTTTAAAAACAAGCCCAAAGTCACTTATTATAAGCAGACATGGCAACGCTGGTAAACAGGAAACCCACTGATACGGGGCTCCCCACTCTGGTGGGCGTTGCCAGGAATAAGGTGAATAATGTAAATGAAATGGTCGCTATTAGTCCTTAGGAAGGTGAGCCCATGTACTCTCATGAAGTACTGTAAACTGTGTAAAGTGATGAGTTTAGGGATTTTGCAGCTTGTAATAAAACCTCATTGCCACATGACACAGTCTCCAAAAGTGTCCACTCACCACTTCATCCACTGTCATCGCCTGAAAAACTGCTTTTGTGTAACTTGAAGCTTCCTCCTGATGATGCATTTGCTCGACCGTCCATTTTCAGTTTTCTACGGGTGTTGCAAAACACGCTTGCTTGTATGACCTCCACCGTACTATTTGTGCCTTTTATAACCACTTAAACCCTTGTAGATTTGCTATTTTGGTAACACTAGCTATACATACCATGTCCATAATGCATTAGAATTATGAAGTATTATGATACTTGACCGTATGAGTCATTAAAAGAGTCTTTAAAATGTGTTATGATTGCATTATGAGTATTTATGATTGCTTAATATACCTGTAATTATACAGTGTTAAGTAGATTACATTGCATTTATACTTGACCTTATAAGTAAATATAAAATGCTTTATAATGGGATTAGTGTTATAAAGCATGAAGAGCATTCATTCGTTCTTATAACTATAATTATACAGTGTTATATGCAGATTATAATGCATTATACGGTAGATATGGGATGCATAGCAAGTGCTGCCGCTATGTTCCTCTATGATGACATGCCCAGAATAGGGATGCTAGAGTTCATGGGGTTACAATAATACTATCAAATAATATCACACATTGTTTTTCTTTAGCTAATTTGGGAGCATGTAAGCACACCCGGGGTGCCGGCCTGTCATAAAGCAGTGATAATGATTAATGCCCACAGTATTAATGTCATCATCTGTGTATGTTTTTAGTGACCTGGTATCATGTCTTTTCATGTGGCACAAAATTCCTGGCCACGGCCATGCCTGGGTGCACTTGAATGCACTCTGCGTAAACAACATTTTGGAATGTCTCATCAACTTTAATCGAGTCAGTTGACACACTGCATGGGACAGAAGTAGTACATTTTATGTTGTAATACCCTGAGAAAAAAAATAAGAAGGAGCTGTGGGCGAGTTTCAAGCTCCTACAGAATAATTCTAAAGGAGATTACAGAACAGGTGGATAGACTAATTGATTATGCGCTGTCCAAATGCCAAGAGATAATGTCTCAAAATGCGTTGGCCAGAAAAGGGCAAATATCCTTTCAGGCATCTGTAACATTTTGATATCCAATCCAATTTGCTTGTATTCTTTCCCAACCTTTTTTCCAGAGTCTAGCTGAAATTAGGTTTATGCATATAGCAGTTGTATTGAGGTTATTCAATTGTGTTGTTTTGTTGCTGCAAGGTTCTATATGACGCTGCCACAACTGGATCTGTGAAGGCAATGCTATTGTCCCATCAGTTTGCATTAGAATCATAGTCAACGGTGCTGAGTAAGCAGACACTCATAAATGTTTAGAGTCAGCTTGAAAGAGAAAATACTATTTCTCAGCGGGCAAAACATATTGTATTTATCTTACAATAACAAAACTAAACCAATTAGGAAGTACAGGAATTATATTGGAAGGAAACAGTCGTATTATGAAAGGACTTATGAGATATTTAACTTGGTAGATCACTCTTGGACAAACAAACACAATCAAACATAACAACCTGAAAAAGACTATATAAGAATAACACATCTACAGTGATGGTAGATTGTGTATGTCCATAAGTGTACATACATTTCAAAAGACCACTGTAAGGGCCCTTTATACAGTAAGTAAAGAAACACATTATTGTTATGAAGCATTATGAGTATAATTATACCATGTTATAAGCCGATTATAATGCATTGTAAATATGCATTCTAGACATGGGCATAGGAAGTGTTACATTACTTTACTTAAAATAGATAATGAAGATTTATAATGTCATGAAACCTTATTAATACACAGTATGCTGTTATAATGCATTGCCGATAGGGCTTCATAGAAAGCATTACAGTTACAGTTAAACTCATAATGCCTTACTATAAGATATCATGAGGCATAAAAAGGCTTATGGAAAATCCTATAATATATGATGACCAACCAAATACTATAGAAAAGTATAAGTTGCTCACACAGTTAGAGGTTAAGTGTCTTGCTCAGGGACACCTCAACACATTGCCGGGGCCGGGACTCAAACCTTGGACCTTCTGCTTTCCAGGCGGGCTCTCAACCCCTAAAAATATCATTTTTATGATCTATTGCAACATTACTCTTCTACACATGAACGCAACGTGATGATGTGTGAAGTACTCTCTGATATTAATAGTCAACGATGTGCTCAGAGAGGCCCTATGATTACTTCACATGCATTGTCTGGAAATGGATGGTTTTAATGAGCCAATCACACTGTGACATGTGCAACTCTACTGACAGAAGTACCGAGGATGACGCAACCTAAGTTAACCTTCTCTACGTTCAGTTGACAGTTCCGTCAGTCAGCCTCTGGCTTCACATCACACACTATAGTCATCAGAAGGTTCCATTTCTTCTTCTTCTTCTTCTTCTTCTTCTTCTTCTTCTTCTTCTTCTTCTTCTTCTTCTTCTTCTTCTTCTTCTTCTTCTTCGCTCAGAATTAAAGAGACCTCACGCCCAATTCACACAACAGTATAGTGAAGTCCCTCAAGCCATGACAACTATTTCACAACATTCGAATGCCATATAAAGTCT
Source organism: Gymnoscopelus braueri (assembly GCF_963280865.1). Taxonomy (NCBI): domain Eukaryota; kingdom Metazoa; phylum Chordata; class Actinopteri; order Myctophiformes; family Myctophidae; genus Gymnoscopelus; species Gymnoscopelus braueri. Next base: position 37,945,884 of record NC_137609.1, read on the forward strand.
GCGTTTACGTCCCCTGGAAGCGGTACAAAGGAGGTTGTCATCGTTTGTCATTTCTGTTCAAAATAAATGTTCAATTTCAAAATAGCTTAACATTTTTATTTTTGGATTTCCGTTTCTGCTAAGCAGCAAGTTGTATTTGCTTCAACTAACTTGATCCACAGTAGGAATACATGACGCGGCTACGAAGACAAAACGGAAGTGGGGGGAGGCAGACATCCGCTTTGCAGCCTTGAATCGCTTAAGGCAAGCACTTCCGATTGATTGATTGAATACTTTAGTAGTTAAAATAATTTAACGTCCTGGGGACTTGTTTCCATTGTGGTCCTGTACCAATTAATCAATAGAGCAAAGAATACACATTAATACATGTCATCAACAAATACAAATAGCTATATTTACAGAGGAGAAAAAGGTAAAAGGCGGCAGTGTGTGACCCCTCATTTCAATGGGAATTAATATCCAACTCCACCGTATGACGGAAGCAATTGAAATTCGTGTGAGGCAACACACGAGAGACTACACCAACAGCGATGGCGATGTTCCTCTAGGCTAAGCTATGGGGCTGTTGCTATTATAGAGCCACAGACAATGCATGGAATGCGTTAAGTGGAATACCACAGTGAATCCAGCGTCAGGGCCATGGTGCAGTGCAGGTCTATGACAGAGTTCATGAGTCACTGGGCCTGCTTTGTCCTCCATAACGAGATGACGCCACGGACTGCTGCGGCTCAGGGAACGTCTTTTGAAGCGGCGAATGTGGGCGGCAGCTGCGCTTAAGACTGGCAACCCTCTTGGGGATCTTCCACCATTTACTCTGAGAAAGAGAGAGAGAGAGTTGGGAGTGAAACACTCTTCATTTGCATACGTTTCTCGTAGAGAGAGAGAAGGGGGGGGGGGGCAGAAACACTATGGGGAGCATTTTAAATTAGGAATGTGTTTATTTCCTGGACTGGCCTGTTTAGCATTAAAAGGAATCCAATCTCTGTTTAGACAGCTGCAAATTAGGCACAATTAATTATTTTTTCTTGTCCTGGGTATTGGGATTAGCGCAAGCTGTTTTCATCCATGCCTTTTTGCCGGTGTTTTAAAGTATCAGACACAAAATGGAGAGTGAAATGCTAATGTACCTGCAAATAGATTCACTGTACGCCGGAGTGATCCAAGATATTCCGTTTGTCAGCAGGACCCAGGAAATGACAGGTAGTCGCTATATGCAGGCAGACGGCTTCACACACCCCCAGAGTTCATTATCCCATCAAGGTGCTTCTCTGAGGAACCACAGCAGTTATTTTCACCCAAACACACTGCTGTTTTCCGTTTCATTATCCGGCTCCTACCTGTGTGAGCAAGAAGCATCAGCTTGCCTTCAGGCGGTTGTTATCTTTCATTCTCTACTGTGCACGTGCACGCTTGCGCGCAACACACACGCACACACACACACACACGCACGCACACACACACACACACACACACACACACACACACACACACACACACACACACACACACACACACACACACACACACACACACACACACACACACACACACACACACACACACACACACACACACACACACTTGCGCACAATGACATTCGTTATTTGGAACTATAGCAGTTGGTACAAAAAAAGTAGCCTTGCTACCATATTTCTTAAACCTCAATGTGAAACGCAGCTTGCCAGATTGCAATCATTTTCACTTCTTACAGAGCTACTTTTTAAGGACGAGCAGGAGGGGTGGGACTCCCTTCCTTCCACCCCCCCAAAAAAAACTCATCTTGATAAAGTGATTCCAAAGTCATGCAGCAAGGAAACTCACTGGCATTTCACCAACTTCACATTTCTGGAGCTAAAAAAAATGTTTTCAATGTTATGGACCCTCAGGACAAATATGTTGAATACCTGCAGCTTGTTTACGATCTCGTACACGTCCTTGTTGGCAGTGGTGGACAGTAACTAAGTACATAGTACTGTACTTAAGTATTTTTTATGTATCTGTACTTCATTTGAGTATTTGATACTTTGGATACTACTTCAAAGACAAATATTGTACTTTAGACTCCACAGCATTTGTAGGAAAGGAAACATAATATTTTTTAATTAACCACTAAAGCCCTAGTTAGTTAATATTTTCATTATTATTGATATTTTTTAACATTTCTGGAAAATCTTTAAAAAGGAATTGGGGGGGGGGGGATGTCGAATTTTCCAATACATGGATTATATGAAGAAAGAAAATGTACTTTATAATTGTATTTTTTAAAGCAAGTACTCCAGTACTTTAAATCAAGAGCAAAACTGACTGAGCAACTTTCCCTGGTGGAGTTGGTTACTTTGTCCACCACCGCTTGTCTGTAATTTCAGATTAGCTTTGGCTAACATACCTCGACGCGGACCTCATTACTGACAATGTAAAATCATCACTTCAAACGTTTTACGCGTGCTTGAAGCTCAGCCAGTAATGGGCTTCCCACTTGTTGTGAATTTAGTAGATTTCTGTTGTGGTCCTAAGAGTTTTTCTCTTTTCTCTGTAGGCATCCCTATTCTGGTGGGCGAACATTCAACGAAAATAGCAGATCGTTGTGAGTTGAGAGATTTGGTGTAGAGTGAAAAAAGGCGAGCAGGGAGAACAAGATCCGGGCAGTATAACACACAAGTTCTGAAGTTTATTCAACACATAGGCAATGTAATACAGGTCACAATTTATGACCAGAAGATCTGAGTCATAACAGATACAGATAGGAACAGAGTTTGATATGAATAAGTACACAATGAAAGAAGATGTGCTACGGTGTAGGTGAGTCATACTTCAGCAGTTACATCTTGTATCATTGAGCAGAAACACCCCTTTTCCACCGGTGTGGATTCGGTTCCGTTCTTGTTTTCTGGCCTAATTTAGAACCATACTGTCTGAGAATATTTGGATCCATACCGTAACAGTGTGTTTGTTTGGAACCGGAACATACTTGTCTGCATCAATGTAACTTCTTGGGTAGTAGTTATTTTACTGTTGCTTAGATACTTTCAGCAGCAGTTCTTGCTCAATACTCAGCATAGGTCAAGCTATAGATAAACCAGGGTGAATGTCAAATGTCCATTATATCACAACAATACTTTCAAATCTCATCAAAGCTTTTCATAAGATTTAATACCACGGACAATTTCCACCATTGTTGGGGGTAGTGGAACGGCACATTCAGCTCATCTGAAGGAGGACTCACTAGCCTACAAAGTCAGTGATTCATCCCAGCCTTTTGACAAGTCTAGTATTGTGAACCTGCTGGAATTGCTCACACCTACCTGTACGAGCCATGCAGGCAATCTCACTTCCACTATCTGCAAGCCCTCTCAGTAGGGCAGTGCCTATCAGCCAATTATCTTTCCACCAAATGCTGTTGCTGTGATGGTTTGATTTCTTTTTGGAGCATTATTTATTTAAAATGGCAACTTGAGACTTACAATCTACACAGTAATTGCATGTGGCTAGGTAAAGTACCTGTATGTGTGTTATTGCAACCCCTTGTGGGGTCTCTCTCTCTCTCTCTCTCTCTCTCTCTCCCTCTCTCTCTCCTCTACCTGCCTTGCCTTCTCATGAGTGGAACAAGTAATTTAAGCACCAGACTGCTGAGGAGCACTGCAACACACGCGCGCGCGCGCACACACACACACACACACACACACACACACACACACACACACACACACACACACACACACACACACACACACACACACACACACACACACACACACACACACACACACACACACACACACACACACACAAACACGGCGCGTGGGCCCGTGTGTGACGCACGCACGCACGCACACACACACACCCCCCTGACAGCCTGCAGCACAGCCTTTCTAAGGATTATTTTTCTTTCTTCTTCCTCACAAAAGTTCCAACCCTAGCATGTTTTTGTTATGGTTATGGTTTCGCTATTTTAGTTTTCGGTGGGAGATCGCCAGTAGTCCAGTTATCTGTCTGTTTTTAATTTTCTGTTTATTTATTTGTTGGGTTTTGGTCGTTTAGGGGGAGCAGCTGGGTTGGTCCTGCCCATGGCGTTGCTAGTCCAGTAGCTTACTCATCTTCTGTTCTGTTTGGCTGCATGGGATCTCCTACCCATTTTGGTTGTTTTTATTCTACACTTTGAGTATGGTTTCTTCTTCTTCTTCTTTGAAAAACTTCAAGGCCTTGACATACTATATTTTCAAATGTATGCCAACACGTCACATCGTAACGTGTCACAATGACATGCCCACAATAGGGACGCCACGTTGCAAGTGGTTAATATACTGTTTAGATACTGACTATTGTTTTGTATTTTACTTAGTTGAATTCTCAGAACAGCAGATGGTACAGTAACAGTGTCATCTTAGAAAGCAAGTGGCAGCCACTCTTCTTTGCCATTCAAACCTGACTCCTATTCATTAGTATTTTTTCTAAGCCACTTTGCCACTTGACTGTAATTTGAGCTCCTTCATCCATTGAGTGAGAAGGCGAGAGCCGAGCAGGTAAATGGATAGGTCGTGATTATAATTATATTATTTTTGGCTTAAAAGCATTAAGCAAGAGGAAGGCAGGAGACAAGTGAAATGAAGGAAAGCGTTGAAGCTGCATTAGAACATTGTGTAGGCACACAATGGATGCATTACGGGAGGTGGACATGCTGTGCTGTAAAAGTAATGGACGCTGTGCATTTCGTAGGATCAGTATTTTCAAGCCAGTGTTCGTAGGAACAGAGCGAACCTTCCGTGTTTCATGAGGCCTAGTTTTTTTCTTCTTCCTTTGAACAGATTGCTTCTGAACTCCCCAGAGATCATAACCTTATTCCTATTGCATTACGCCAGCTTGCAACCAATTAAAAGAAAGCGTTTTAGAATAATATGCCTCTACATATCTGACTGTTCATGTGTGTGCTACACTGCTACTGTTCATTCACCGATTAAAACGTGCAACTTCAAACAACTTTATTAATCCCACCAGGGGCAATTAGTTTCCAGCAGCTTGTAAAGGAGAATCACAGTAACATAATAACGTACAAACTCACAGATACTCCAAGGAGGTAACTGAGGAATAAAATGATCTTAAACATTCCCAACAGTAAGTAATAAATAATGTATAAAACAAATAATAATGAGGGAAACTATGGAGCATTTAAAAAGTCGTAATGAGGGTTGGAACGATTTAGAAAGCCGGTTGGTTTCATAAGCAGGTGAAACATAACAACGCAGAGATACACTATGTCCCCTTATGTCCCCCTTTAACCCATTAAGACCTGAGGCTGATTAAAAAAAATCTTTGGCTGCGGACCCCTATCTCAAAATATTGTGTTCCAGGGACCCCCAGAAGCAAATATTTGAGTTAAAAATTATCACTTAAAAAAATGCATATATTCAAAGATTTGCACTAATTTTCAAGATTTTTCAAAAATAGAAGATCTACAAGCTCGCAGCGCGGCACGAAGTGACGCGCTATGAGCTTGTATATCTGCTATTTTTGAATAGCCCAAGTATAAAATGATACAGAGGCTTTCCCGGTTTTGATGCGTTAAAACACTGCACTTCTGCTTTGGTCGCTCTTCTCAGGCTATTAATGCTACTTGCCTACGCGCACGATGTTCAACCGCCAGAGTGACTCACTGTACAGAGTGACACTCTGTACAGCATTTTATGAGCTTCAGGTAGTGGGAGATAAAGGTTAGTAAAGCACTCTTGTGACTGATAATTTGCCAGCTTGAATCCCTATAGCCTGGCAGGTAAGGATGGCTTGTGAAAATGTGAACGAATAATGCTCTCTCATTCCTCCAAACGACGGCTACCACGAAGCCGTGTAATGGTAGATCGGCTAATTTCAGCGCACTCTGAGGCTATACTGGAGCTGCTCATTAGCAATCGACCAGAGACCGTGTGTTAATATAATATCTGCTAATATTATTTCTGCATAAAATAATAGACTTTCATTGTGTGCCGGTGAGCGAATTGATAGACTGAGGGAAATCTTTGATGTGGATCTCCCGTTGGCTACTTAATTAATAAGATTTGAGATATGTCCTCTATGTGCTCAAAGAGAGCTGAAATGTAGTCTGCCTCGCACGGCAGGCAGACTACATTTCAGCCCCGCTTTCTCTGATTTAATTCAACTTTTCTTCTAACAGGTACGTCCTGCGTTATCTATTCTCCCGAGACAGGGCTACATTCACTGACTTTGTGAAACCCGGCCGATGAGGATGTTTGAAGCTAATTGATTCTGACATTTGATGTTCAAACACGTCTTTTGTAATGGTGCCTGTGCTATAGGTGTTACGCTGTGGTCTGTCTCCCCGTGACAGACCACAGCAGTGTGGTATTGCACAATGGTCCTTGCTACTAATTTCATCACTGGTCAGTCGGAAATTCACTGGCGTGAGCAGCCATTAAATTATCCCTTGTTCTGTACTTTTTTTTAAAGCCTTTTTTCTTTCTGCATATCTTTGCTGTCGGGCAGAAACCTCTTATCTCCATAATTTAACTTTTTTGTGTTTTTCCGTACATTAACACCCTACTTGATCGTACTACTGCGTCACACGAAAGTATCAAAAGTGCTATGCAAGCTCGAAATGCAGCGTGAAGCGACGCATTTTGAGCTTGTATAGGGGTGCTTCTGCAAATTTTGTAATTTGAATCATGAAAAGTAACAGTTTTGGACATATGAGGTTTCCACCCGACAGAGACGATATATGGATTTGACTGTATTCTCAGCAATTGGTGGGATATATCCACAAAGTGTGGGAGGCGTGAAAGCGCATACATTTTAGTCGCATTACTGTGAGGGAATCTAGAACTTCACTTCAAGTCATTAAAGACTGACAGGCTGTACGTGTTCAGCACCACGTCACTTCTTGTTCAGAATGTTTTCTTCCAACTTTTGTGGCTGCAATTATGTCCCTGTAGTATAGCTTCAATTGCCATATGTATGCCATTTCCATTGGTTCGGGGTTCCAAAGGCTTCTGCTACAGTGGTAACTAGCTCACAGGGAGAAAGCGAAGAGCATATATCCACAGCATCTTTTAATGGCACGACTCATTATAGCACTGTACACATCCTAAAGTACAGCACACATTTACTCTGCGGACAGAAGGGACTGTTATGGTTACAGTGGCATTATCTGTAGTATTATAATGGAATGCAAGTAGAAATGTAGATTTATATAATGCCGATTCTGCTTCCAGTCTCCTGTACTGCAAGAACAGGACCTTTAGTTGGCATAGATTTAGTACAACTGTAAACAATGCCATGGAGATTTACAGTATATTGCAGTTTCTTTGCCTGTGGCAATTGTGCTATATAGCGTGTACAACAGTCATTAAATTACTTTTTTTAAACCAGGATAAGAAAATACAAATGTTATTGGATTTTGTATAGAACTGCCTCTACAAGGCTTTGTTTTGCTGCACTCTAAACCAGGGGTTCCCAAAACTTTCCATGCCAGGGGCACCTAAATACCCATAGCCCCCCCCCCCCCCCTGCTATCTGCTATTTGACATAACAACAATGCCATGCCCAAAATAGAGAAACCAGGTGGAAAGCAATCTGGGAACCCATTTGGTAAAAAAGGGGGCACCACCTCCTTGTTTGTGTAGAAACAGGAACTCGGTTTCGCTCCTCCCCTTTCGTAGTCCACTTCCTCCCGGGTGCTTCTGTGTTTATTCCTAATAACAACAACACTACATGTTTAGGGCAGTGGTGCTGACAGATTCTGCTGTTAGCAGCATCTGTCTTGAGAGAGTAGGTTGAAAGTGATTAAACCGGCACAATGACATTATGAATTGAATTTGAATTGAAATACCCGACCCCCCCCCAACCTCCACCACCACCAACACCGCCATTTTCCTCTCCTTTCCATTTGCCCCTTGCCTGGTGCCCCCTGGCGGACCACCCCTCTAGGGGCCGCGTGGCCCCCAATTTGAAAACCAGTGTCCTATAATACCCTCCCAATAGCTCTCCTTGTGTGCCACATAGCTTCACTCTACGATTCAATCAGTTTAGTTTCTGCATTGGCTATGACTAGGCATCAACCGTATATCTATGTTTCATCAAACACACTGAGCTCATGTGAAGCAATACTAGTGCATCCACATTGTTCCTGGGCACAGACGTACGGCACGGTGTGATGATTTCCTGGGTTATTCACAGGACATGTTACATCACGTTTATTTCTCTGCCAATCACTGTCGCCTCTCTTCGTGCAATAACACACAGTGTTTCTCATTTCGCTTCGAGCAAATAAAAAATGTGTGCAAACGCCACACACACAGACACACGCACGCATGCACTCACGCACGCACACTTACACGCACACATTTTTATTTATCAGAGACTTGAATTATTGAAAAGGGACTCAAATGCTGGTATTTTTCTGTGTACAGCTTGCGTAGTCAAGCGTTCAAGCAATAACTCAAAGCATAATACTAATAAAATAAACAAAGTGTTAATCAATCAATCAATCTATATTTATATATATACACACACACACACACACACACACACACACACACACACACACACACACACACACACACACACACACACACACACACACACTGCTGAGCCTGCTTGTTGCAAGACAACATAACTCAGGCCACCACACAGGATGCGTTTCTGTGTAAATGACTATATCGTGGTACACTCCATCACGGTTATAATATCTTTTTCAATGCCTCAGTGTATTGACATTTTCCTTAAACCATGCACCGTTATATGTACATATCAGTTATTACATCTGCTGCTATTTTAACAGCCTCATCCCACTGCTATTTTGACCACGCACTTTATGTACAGTATATAATAAAATAAATACATACATAAAGGGAGCATTTATATAGTGCCTTTATACAAAGCTCTTTACGATGTGTATTACATTCACCCACACATTCACACACCGAGGCAACCATGCAAGGGACCAATCAGGAGCAGTTTAGGGGTTCAGTCTCTTGCTCAAGGACACTAAACCAAGGGGGAGCCAGGGAGGGATCAAGCCGGGGATCGAAAGGGGTCACTCTCTACCTCCTGAGCCACTGCCACCTTCACCCACTTTTGTACACCTGTAAACTTGTGATGTGACAATAAAGTTGAGTTGAGTGCTCTTGCATGTGTGTGTGCAGCAGATATATAGAGTTAATATACTGTGTATCTCCATATACTATACAATAGTTTGTTGTTTTTTTATAAAATGTTTTCCCCTATAACTGTAACAAACAATAGTAAAGCATCTGTCGGCTCTTTGCATTTTTCTTTATTACAAACAATGGTTTTGTAGTTGTCAACCTCCCACCCAGAAATGTGTTTGTCACACAGTGTTGCTAAATCTTGCTAATTTAAAAATCTTAAAATCTTAAATACTTATTTACTTGGTAGGTGTGTGTGTGTGTGTGTGTGTGTGTGTGTGTGTGTGTGTGTGTGTGCGTGTGTGTGTGTGTGTGTGTGTGTGTGTGTGTGTGTGTGTGTGTGTGTGTGTGTGTGTGTGTGTGTGTGTGTGTGTGTGTGTGTGTGTGTGTGTGTGTGTGTGTGTGTGTGTGTGTGTCCGTTCGTCCGTTTACTTTGCATGTACACTCCCAGTAGGCCAAGGAAAAGAGATTGGCCTCATGATGGCGCTATAACAGGCTGCTTTATGCTTTGGCCTGTAACTCTTGACCTGTAGGTCATACAATAAATTATTTCCCCCTGGATTTAATTGGATCATAACACAACTCCCGATATAGGCCACGGCAATTCACACCTTAGAGATTCAGGAAATGTTGCAACACTTTTTGCTACTACTCCTACACATTTTGTCCAAAACCCTGACACCCAGGGGCACCACATGCTACAAATGTCACTGTTTGTTGTAGAAACATGATTTATTTTACCAAATGAGGTACAAATGATGTCAGGAGTGTGACAATGACGGTCAAACGCGATTTTGATATTCTATGCTAATAATTGTCTTCAGAGATTAGTGGGCCGGCCCTATTTCTTCCAACAAAAAAAAAAATAAACTGCAGGTTTCCCCAAATTGGAATCGCCTGCTGAGGGGTCTCTATTGAGCGCACCACTAAATGGTATTCCCCCCCGCAGCTTACTTGTGTCCTGCTGGCTGTAACCCAGGACTGACACAGCCCTGGGTAGCCCACTCAGCCTGGGAAAGACTCAGAGGAACGCCCTTTTCTAGTTATATTCTTGCAACGGGACACGTTGTACATCCGCTCATTTCGGCAAACGTTTGCCTATTTTTGCCAAATGTTCACCTTGTTATGACATGCCCAGAATAGGAATGCTAGGGTTCATGTGGTTAACCACTTAAACCATCTATTCTTAGAAAAAAAAGGACCGAGTGGGTTGCACCGTAATGCGTTGTGAGCTTGTAGATCCGCTATTTTTGCCCAATGTTCCCCCGAATGGGCATGCTGGGATTCAAGTGGTTAAATATATCATCATTATTCTCCCTCGGTCTGCATCTGCATGTTCTGCATGTGTTGTGAACAACATGAATATGATAAATATATATATAATATAACTGCTATTTATATCTATGTGGCTGTCATTATATTCCGTTCTGGTTTTGAGAGTTTAATGTGATTTCTGATCCATTGAACCTTTCATGAGTGATGCCAGTCAGTTCTATGTCAGTTTTGCCTTTATTAACTTCCATGTTGATACACTTGTATCGTTGTTAATTTGTATACGATTTTGAAAGATGTTCTTATGAATCTTGATGCTGCCAGTTATTTGTTGTTGTTATTATTTCATCCCCAGTAATGTAAAGTGAAGATTTATAGATTTTCAACCTCAGGGATGGCAGGTACATTTTCTTACAATTTATTGAATTTAACTTGTGTTAAGTATATTAAGATCAATGTGCAGACGTGCTATTATTAGACTCTGCTATAGCAATAAGCCACAAGAAGAGGCCATGGTTTACAATGATTTTGGAACGGCTAAAGGGCGTGGTTAGGCAGGACATGGAGCAGAGTGCCAACAACAAAGAGCTATAAAATGCAGCTACTGTACACACAGCTATAAAGGGCACACTGCTATAAAGTATTGTAGTGATATACATACAGTACTGTTTACTGTAATGTTATGTATCAGATGTAATTTATACTGTCCCTTGTGTTACAGGAGGACAAAGTTGCCCCTACCCCATTTAACCAATTTCCACCTGGCGTCCCTATATTTTGGGCATGTCATCACATAGATAAACATTTTCCAAAATGTTCAAAATCTTTCGAAATGTTTCCTTTTTTCCGGAAGATAGCAGATGCACAAGCTCACGACCTGGTAACACTTAAACCAAGAACAAATCCTCTCAAATCTTCTACTATCTATAGAGCTGTAATAGGATGGAACATTCACCTTTAATAAAAAAAAAGAGATATAAGAACATATTATGCAACCAAGCCTGTACTTTTAACAACGTTTAATGTGTTATAAGTGATTTAGTTTTAGTTTTAATTGTACTACTTTATCGTACTTTTTATTCTATTTTTATTCAGATTATAGTGATTGTAAAGTTGATGTAATGAATGTTTCTGTTAAAATGTTTTGTCTGTGTCGGATCCCAGGAAGTCGAACTTTTGTCATGGCAAAAGCTAATGGGGATCCTAATAAACAATAAAAACGACGTGTGGTTTGAAGACCCGCTATTTACACTGCGCAACACCATCATATGACAAAAAGTGTAGCCTCAATCATGCTCAAGTGGTTAAAATGAAAATAAGTTTTCAATCCTCAGAACTAAAGCATCTAAATTTCAATTCATTCTTTGTAATGAATGTATAATGAATGTGATTCTGTGTTCCACCCACGTTTTTTCCTTTTTTGTTCTTCTTTTGTTCTTTCTACCTTCTTCTGGCTCCCACACTCAATTATGTTCTCTAATTAAAACCATGATTACGGATGATCTAATTGTAAGCACACACCTGCTCTCGTAGCAGAATGAGGTGTCCTGTCACAACGCAAGAACATTATACATGATATACATGTGTTGGAAAACTCTTTATTTCCAGATGAATCACTCGCCGTGTGCACAAAACGTACCAGCAGGGACCCTTATTGTACATTTCTTTTTGGCTGGCCTCCATCTGAGACAGAGATTTATGGCGAGTTATGACAGTGACTCTCATAGTGGGTAATTTCTCACCATGCCATTATAGCAGTGATACAGATAATGATTTTACAATGGTTTTCTCCCTCAAAGGCAATAAGGTGTCAGATTGATGTGCTTATTCAGCTGAGAGCGTTTTATCGCATTAACAAACGCAGAAGAGGAGGCACGTTTCTTGTCGCGCTAAAAGAAAAGAAACCCTCTCTTACTCAATTCAATTGTTTTTGTTGTCGCCAGCGAGTCAATACCTTCACATTTTCACAACGTCAGCTGGGCAAAACTATTTGTCTACTGAATTAATATTGGAGTTATTCACCATAGCACATCTGCAATAACTGCCTTGTTTTATTGATATTCTGTATAATGGGGTATTGATTCTGATTCCCAATGCACAGTGATATTAAATATTATACAACAATTTGTCAAACAAACATTGTACTAGCCTACTGGCAGCTGCCAAGTTCAGTTTATTTTATGATTTTATGTCATGTTTTGGAAGGGGAATGTTCACTTAAGCGCTATATGAAAATAGCCGATCTACAAGTTTACAACCCGTTGCATTGCAACACAGTGTGTGCTTGTAGTTTGTCAATTGTGTTAGTTTTTTGAGCTTTTTTTCAATCCTTTGAAGCATTTTATCATTTTTGCCCAATTTAGAGATGCCAGGCTGAAAGTGTTTTAAAAAAATATCTCTAAATATACCGAACAAGCATGAATCACTGCGAACATCAAATGTTCCAATGTCCTCACCACCACAACAACAACTCAATACTTACCTGGCTAAAGAACTCTTCACCCACACATACACGCCAATACAAAGCCACCCTTGTGCCTGCCTTCCAAGGCCATGAAGGTCAAACATTCCATCTCCATTCTGTAATGTGCGTGAACCTGTGGCCATGTCCTCTGTGAAAACATTTCCATTCCGGTTGAAAGGTTGCCGACCAAAAGTTCCTCTCTGTCCCATAGCTGTCAGAACAACAAGGCAGGGTGATATAGCCAACATAATGGGGTCACACAACAGTGGTTGCAGTCATCATTCCAACAACACCCCCGGATAGGTGCCACGCTGTGAATGTCTGGGGAAAGTATAGTATGAGGAAATATGTTCAACAGAAACCAAATACTTTTCTGTTTCTTGCAAATATATTTTCTTTAAAAATATATATGTATTCAATTCAAAGATTTGCACGAATGTTCAAGTTTTTTCAAAAGAATAGCAGATCTACAATCTCGTAGCGCGGGACTCAAGAGCTATGAGCTTGTAGATCTGCTATTTTTGAATAGCCAAAGGGGAATGTCTGGGGAAAGTTTAGTATGAGGAGACATTGTCAACAGAAACCAAATACTTTTCTTTTTCTTTCAAATATATATTGTTTTATAATAGCAGTGTTCTCAAACCTTTTCATGTCAAGGACCCCCGAATTAATATGTATTTGGCCATGGACCCCCAGCTGAAAATATTTTGTGCCAGGGACCCCCATATAGGTTGAGTTTTTACAATTAGCAGATCTAAAAGCTCACACCACGCCTCGCATCGCAACGTGTTGTGAGCTTTTAGATCGTCTATGTTCAGATAGCCAATGTACTACATTATATATAGGGTATAGGGTTAAAGTGGTTAAACTGAATTTGATGCTATATTAACTCATTTTGCTAGGGGCCCCCTGGCACCCCCTCAGGGACCCCTGCATTCTGCATACAAATAGAAATTATGAAAGATTATCAAATAACACATTATTTCTTAAAGTATGGTGTCTTACATTACAGGCCAGGTAATAGATGATCTTTATTATAAATATTTATCACTTTATGGGCTTCATCTACTGGACAGTTGCAGAATTGGGATTAAAAGCTGTATTCAGTCACCATCACACAGTTCAGCTGCTGCATGAAGATGAATTTCATGCTTGTGTGAAGGTCTATTTGTATAATTGTATTAATGTGATTACTTTCCCCCGACCATGTTTTGATCCGATAACCATAATAACAATGCAGGCATGACTATAATTTGCCGTACTGGCTGTGCATCATGTATGGCCAAATACTGACCGGACATACAGACCCACAGAGAGACAAGACAAATTGAACATTATACAAGAATATCAAACCTATGAATGTCACCAATATGCTCCTCCCCGTCAAACGCTGCACTCAAGGCAGCATGTCATCACTTTAATACGTGGTAAATGATGCATTTCTATAACAATTTTCTCCAAAGTGCTTTAAAATGTGCGTTACGTTCACCCGTTCATGCTCACATTCACACAATGACGGCAGTGGAAATCATGCTAGGCACCAACCGACCTGCTCATCGGGAGCATGCAGTTAGGGGCTGAGTGTCTCGCTTAAGGATACATGGATTAAAGTTCTCAGTCGCCATGACTGATTTCAGTTATTTGGATTCCATAGAAATCGGCTTGTCTTCTATGGAGGAGGCATGTTGCACACCGAAAATAGCTCCCAACGCCTGGCAGCGTGATGCGCCGTTTCACAAATTGGAGATTAGAACTTGGCCTAACATCCATTTTCAGTCGTGAGATTTTATTTAGCTTTTAATCCACGAGGACACGGTGACACACAGCCAGGAGGAGCCATGCAGGGACCATTCTGATTCTGATTCCAAGACAGTCACTCGACCTTCTGAGCCACTGCCGCCACCTAGAAGTGAAAGGACAAACACAATTATATTGCCAACCACGCTAATCAATACCGCATGACCTTCACATTACCGAGCAAAGAATTGCCAATGTTCAATAGCAAAAAAAGTCCTGCTTTCGTATGATAGTGCAATCTTTCTTGCTCAGCATAGAGAATAACCTTGTGAAATATTTTCCATTATCCCTGCTGACAAGTCCACGGACAATTCAAACTGTATCTTTATCTTCGTCCTCAGAGATGCCGTGCTGGCGTGGCCTTTCGATGACCTTCGAAGCACACCGTGGTTTGCCTCAATGGAGTAAACAGCTGGCAGTCAATTTCAATATGCCTGTTGTGAGATTGTTTGTAAATATTTCTTACCGATAGGTCACGGAGTGGGTGTGTGTTAAGCCAGTAATTGAAAAGGCTTTATTTTGCACTCAAAAGGATGCAAAAGTTTTAATTGTCATTTGCTTTTTCTACAGAGGGGAACTTTTCAGGTACTTTCAGGTACAGTAGCCCACATATTGACAACAAAACAGCATAAGTGCATGCAGACGTTTCATAGTGTTCACAGTGCCACAAAAGCGGTTCCACAGAACTGTGTAGGATTATGCAATAGACAATATAGACAACGCTGTATACTCGTTCAGCATTGTAGTGTAAATTGCAGAAATCATGGTTAAATATTGTGCAGTCAGTGTTCAGCAGTGCAACATACTGTACCATTGAAACACAAGAAGATGGTGGAGCAAAGGCTTCATAGAAGGCAAATTGACATATTGTACAACTAGAAAGGGGTGCCAGGTATCCTACCCAGGACTGTGTAAGTTGTGGGTTGCAGCAATCAGGAATCAAGGAAGCTACAGGGGGAAATAACGTGTCTACATAACTCTATACTGTTAAACTTTGGGTATTCATGGTGCCCCCTATGGGCAGAAGTGAAAGCACTTCTGGAGATGCATTATACACCAAATCATCATGACATCACCATCCCAACCAAAAAGGTATTTCCGGGTAGATAACGCAGTCAGTGTCGCATTGGAGCAGCATTATTCATTAACCTTGTTTCTGGAAGAACAGGACACTTATGATATTGTTATTGACTATTAGAAGTATATTATTTTTTAATAAATATCCACAGGTTAACATGCTAATGTTCTGGACACTTTATTTTATATTGTGAAAACGTCCATAGATATTCTACCCGGAAATACGCATTTGTTTACAAACATTCAAACATGCTGATCCATTGAGGCCCCTGAACATGTGTTTAAAGTTTGTGTTTGCTTGGATGTTGCGTTCAGGATATATATGGCATGTTTTGTAAGAAATTAGGCCTCTCACTCATAATTTTGGAATCCAATTACAGGCTATAGTAGGGAATAGCGAAAAGCTTTTTACCGCCCACACATGACTCCTGAGATCACGCGTACCTAATTTGCTGAAGATTGTCGGAGTGTCTTTCTTGGCATACTGGCTGTGTGCGCATTAAAATAAATTGCCGCTAATCGGTCCAGCAGTGCGCATGTGCGCAGTGCGCACACACACACACACACACACACACACACACACACACACACACACACACACACACACACACACACACACACACACACACACACACACACACACACACACACACACACACACACACACAGACACACACACACACACACACACACAGAAAAATTACACATTCTCCTTTTGAGAGATGACACTTAACTGTCAAGTCATTGACACTAGCTATTTTTAGACCATTACTTATGACTGTTATTAATTGCTCAATTTAACTGCCATCAAATTACTCTGACTACCAGTGATGAGTACCACCTTAGGGGTGGTATAGACATTTTGATATTATTCAGGGCACTGGAGTGCACATACATACAGGATCAGTGCACAGGGAGGAGAGGACAAGCGCATTCAGCAATGTCAGTAAAACAGGTGCCAACTAATCTGCTAAGGATCTACGGAACAAAGGGAGGCGTCATCCAGAATGCCTGTCCAGTGGGTATTGGCACCCTCGGCCACCCTGTTGTTGCTCAGGTCAGTACACCTACTCATTTCATTTGTTGGAGAAGTGGCGACACATACGGAGAACACGTGCTCTCGCTTCGATCAGTTATGAGAGCCCGCGAACGCTGCCAAATCATGCCGCAACAGTCAGGTTGTATTTATCTATCATAACATGGAGAGAAGTTGAACTGTTGCTTCTTTGTAAGAAAATGCCAGTTTGTTTGCCAATGTTTATGTCAACGTGTTGACCTTGCAAGAATAAGATTCAACAAGACTGGAGTCTGTTATTTGTCTCAAATGTTTGAAAATGGTGCAAAAACCCCTGCAAGGGCCCGAAGGATCTGGACGTGTGAAATACAAATGGATCTGCAGTTAATTCATTTGGATAAAGTTATTGTGGTAATGGTGTTCTGAGGTTCAGTCCAGTCATGAATAAATCAATCATTTGGTCTTGCTAACTAGCAATTGCACAATTGCCAGTAGGCTATTAGTGGTAGAGAAGCTGAAAGCTTCAGCGTTGCCCAGAAGCATTCATGCCTGCTCCTCTTCCCAAAATGGATGCAATGCAATCTGGTGGCTCTGCATGTTAGCCAGCTTGATGGCTGTGAAGTAGTTTGTTTGTAAAATAAGTTTCACATCTTGAAGACAAAATTGTTTGTTGGCTACGACTGCACAATTGTAACCATGAATTCTGAGCATTATTACTATAATATGCTGTCTGTGAAATATAGCTAGGCCCATATGAAATCTGGGCTTTCTTATCAGTCCTAAAAAAAAAATGTTTTAAGATGTGAATCATACAGTACAACACACTTATAGTGTGAAGTAAATATTAAGTTAATTATATATCCCAACAAAATTTTCGCCTGTGTCTGTGTGTGACTGTGTGTGTGTCCGACCGATCGTCTGTGTACAGCTAATCACTGACACTGTTGGACTGATCAGCGTCAAACTTTGCATGCACAGTTAGGCCAAGGAAGACACTCTACGCGAAAAAAAACAATTCCCCCGATGGTGGCGCTATACCATGCCCCGTCTTTTGGCCTATAACGCTTGAACCATAGGTTGTACAATAAATAAATAATAATAACTTTTTACCAGACTCGTAAAACATTTTCAGGATACTTTCCAGAATGATGTTTTTATATAAATGTGATGGTAGCCTTGATTCACTGTCAGAGTAAAGTCTGAAATATTACAATTTTACCCTTGAGAACAGCCATGCAGTACAACTTAATATAAAAGAGAGTTTTATGCTCAGTACCCTGCATGAAACACGTATAAATGGCCTTGTAAACCACAGGTGAATACACTGACCTTAACTTCTTCAATAAAAGAAAACATGCACAGAATAGGAGATGAATGTTTACACGGAAACATTAATTTTGTGGAATAATACATAAACAACATGTACAGAAATTGCTCAGCATCGAAATGTCTTATTCATTGCATTGGTAGGCAGTCACTGGGGCCTCCTAAATCCGTAATGTGTTTGGGGATTTAAGGTGGAGTGCATTTTAAAGCCACTACCACTGAAATGTATTGGTGGAAGTTTTGACAAATCTAATATCATATTCATCAACATACCTTAAAACGAGCAGTTCACACAAGAAAAAAGTTTTTCCCTCTTACACGAAGTATTATCGATCTATCCATTTAGATAATTCATCATAATTTATTACTATGATGATAGACTAAAAAGTATTGCAGAGATCGGATAAAAGATTCCCTGCAGATTCCCTACCAGCGCGTACAGCTCCACAACTTTTACAGCAGCCTGTGAAAGTTGTGGAGCTGGACGCTCAGGTTAACTTAAACCCTCTATTCTTAGCGAACCGGACCTGAGTTACAACTGTAACGCTGTTCGCTCTTCTTTCTACACCGAATGTCTTCCCCAGAAATAGCCGATCTACAAACTCACAATGTGTCTTGGGACAAATGTGACCAAACGTCAAACTGTGACTTGAAGGGGTGTGTGGGGGCGGGGGGGGGGGGGGGAATAAGGCACATGTTGACTTTTGCGGAATATCGGGACATAACTCGGACAGCGCTGAATCGGCTCCGGAACGTTCTGCACGGCGACTCGCTCACTCGACGGTGCCTGCCATGGCTCAAGTCCGCTTGAGATGGCGCACCTCTGTCTTTTTAACAGTTTTTTGGTGGACCGGCTTGGGTCTGAGAACTGGACTTCCGCATTCCTGGAGTGCGGAAGTGCCCGGGAAGGCACGGTTTGACTGGAAGGGTACATACACCCTTCAAGCCACCGTTTCACGTTTGGTCAATAAGTCACAATATGACTTTTGGGGGTGAGACAGTGTTGCACTGACATGATACTGACATGATACTGACATGATACTGACATGATACTGACCATGATACTGACATGATACTGACATGATACTGACCATGATACTGACCATGATACTGACATGATACTGACATGATACTGACATGATACTGACCATGATACTGACCATGATACTGACATGATACTGACCAAGATACTGACATGATACTGACATGATACTGACATGATACTGACATGATACTGACATGATACTGACCATGATACTGACCATGATACTGACCATGATACCAACCATGATACTGACATGATACTGAAAATGATACTGACCATGATACTGACCATGATACCAACCATGATACCAGACATGATACTGAAAATGATACTGACCATGATACTGACATGATGCTGACCATGATACTGACATGATACTGACATGATACTGACATGATACTGACATGATACTGACATGATACTGACCAAGATACTTACATGATACTGACATGATACTGACATGATACTGACATGATACTGACCATGATACTGACCATGATACCAACCATGATACTGACATGATACTGAAAATGATACTGACCATGATACTGACCATGATACTGACATGATACTGACCATGATACTGACCATGATACTGACCATGATACTGACATGATACTGACTGACCATGATACTGATATGACACATAATTTTTACCCCAGAATAGGTGGCGCTGGGGTTCAAGTGGGTGAGATGGACCAGGATACTGGACATGAACATGCTCTGTTTCATGCACAAGCTGCAAAAGAGTCATATTAATGGACAACCATCTTTTTAAGAATTTAACATTTTCAAAGGAATCAACTTAAGGTTGGAAGGTAAACCATTCCACTGAACTGTTGCAGAGTATAGGAACGATATTTTTTCTATATTGCTACTAAAACGGCAGGGCACAAATTCAGTAGGGCTATCTCTGATATACTGAATATATCTGAATATATCTGAATATACCTGTGAGTATCAGTGAGTAACCTTAGAAAAGTAGTTAAAGCAGCGGAAGTAGCTGATCAACAAGCTCACAACACACCCCAATGTATTTTGAGCTTGCTATTTTCACTACTTTTCAATTTCTGAATTTTCGCCAACAATGACATGCCAAAATAGATATAAATTCTTAACCAATGAAAATTATCAACACGAGCTTGTGTGTCCAAGAATTGGAACACATAGTTTTTTTTCCATTTCCAAGGTTTCCACCCCAGAGCGATGTGATATGATATGATATGATATGGGTGAAAGCCGGCATGGTGGGTGGTACATTTCCAGTTGGCTCTGCAGCAGCAGTATATGCACCATCCATAGAGGTTGGCTGAGCGGAGCCAGGCATGTAAATAGGCCCGCTCTGTGAAGTGAGTGGCTGTGTAGTTGGCATTCAGGGTGATGGGCTGACAGTCAGCTGATCTGTTTAGCACGCATGGCTTCGTGTTCTGCTCTGCCTCAAGCTATGCTACTACAGTATAACAGTGGTTCTCAACCTTTTTTGAGCTCTGTACCACTAGAATATTTTGAACAATCCTCCAGGACCACCCCACCCCACCTCCCCACAACAATATTTAGATTTAGTATTATGAGAAGGCATAACACAGTAATTTCGTATTTAAAAAATAATAATAACGATTAATGATCTTAAAGCTGGATTTTTACTTCGTTGCATGCCGGTGTCGCACCCTGTAAATAATGATAATAATGAACTTTATTTATATAGCACCTTTTTAAACAAAGTTACAAACTGCTTAACAACTTAAAATCAAACAGTGAATCATAAAACAACAACATCAACAAAAACAACACACAAATAATAGTATCAGCGAGAATAGATGTATTAATTTCTAGCCAATATACAAGCTCAAAATGCGACACAACGCGAGCTGTTGGGAGCCTTTATAACGGCTATTTTCACTATTCGTTGTACCACGAAGTATATTCTGTAGGGCTTAAGTGGTTAAAGAAAAAAGTTTGTCTGCCTTGCCTATTATGTTCAAAGATAATAAGTATTATCCTAGCCTTCCCAGTGTTTGTCTATATCTTTTTGGGGTTTCTGTTCCTCTTCCAGGAATCAATTATACATCTGTTGTGAATCTGTAGCTACTTCAATCACACACTGGTGCGACTTTTGCTTGGCTTTGGTGGAGCTTAATGGAATTCAGCATTGTGGGTCACCATGTTCTTTCCCGCGCAACACGCAGAACCTTTTGAGCAATGCATCTTAGACCCACAAATTAATGTGGAAATTGACAATAAGCCTTTGTCTGCACTTTCACATAACTGTAATGGTTCTTGCCCGAGAAGTCAGAGCCCTCCCTCATTGAATAATTATCCAGTTTTTGTCCAAGATCCTCGCTCTACGGCCATGACATTTCAGCCGTTATGAGAGTCATAAAGACCTCATTCAATTCTTTGTCCATTTTCTATAAAGAACTGGGTGATGCAGCAGACCTTCAACAACACCTCTGTGTCCCCAATAAAGTCACAGCACAGAGAGAGATCTATGCACTCACCTCTCCTGATTCAATACACAATCTGTGATGGGACGTGCGTGTTGGATAACCCCAATGACATACATTACAGTAGAGTAACTGGCCTAGTAACTAATAGTTGTATCAGATGCTTTGTATAGAAAAAGTTTAGTCGGTTTTAGTCTGGGCTCTCAAAAGTGTTCTTCTAAAAGACTCCATTAAAGAGAAATGTGAAGCAGCTTGAATGCACATTGCTCTCTGCACGATCAATATATACTAAGACTAACTAATATACTAAGAGCTAAGTTTCAATATACTGTATGTATTCATCTTTCAATTGGACAGAATGCAATAAACAGTAATGCACTCTTGACAACCACCTCTTTTGACACTTGTAATAATGACTCCCATAAAGAATGTTTTGGTTTTCATGGACTCCTATACAGAAAGCTTCGCAATAACATTCTTGACACACTAGTGTGTCATGCAGGACTCTTGCTTCTATTTCGTCCAATGTCAAACATTCTGCTGGTCCAATTCTCCAGATAATTCATTTCCAATCAAAGTCAAATCTATTAACCCTGGCATTCCAATGTTGTGATTCATTCTGAGCTTGTAGAGAGATATTTTCAAAATTATTTAGATTTTTTGTCCCAGTTCACTGAAATCCTTAGCCAATCACAGAGGGTATGCCTTGCCACCTTAAGGAGGTACCCCCTTCAATCTCCAATCACATGCTTTTGGCCCATGCAGGTACACAGGACAAATATGGAATAGTTGCATTAAATGAAACTACATTAGGTGTGCCTGATGAACTAAAGTACTTGATTTCATTTTCCTCTCATCATCAGTTTTTATATGACAGACGCAATACATACAGGCACACGAACAATACAATGAAACAAATAATTGACTGCATATAAACAGGGATAAATGCATCCAAATAACATTTTGTCTGTTTGTTTGTTTGTCTCCAAGGGGTGATTCAATAAGCCCCTTGGAGTCGATTAGTCTCTACCATTATTGTTTATTTTTATTTTCCCCAGGTGTTGGCAACTGGAAAGAATCATGTTTAGTAGCAACTGTTTATTAATAAGTTTGTGTTTATTCATCACAGATGAAACATAAATGGGGTGAGAACTTGTTACCACCTACACTACATTATTAGTCTACTGGGAGAGATTGCAGTATTTGATGCGTCGTGGAGGATAAAGCCTGTTATTTCTTTGGCTTGGAAAAATGATACTTGTGTGCAAAAAGTGATAGGTCCTCCTAACCCTATTCGAACAGGGGTTTGACTTAGGGCTGCAACTATCGATTATCTCTTTAGCGATTATTCTATCGATTACTTTTTTCGATTAATCAAATAATTGAGAAGCAGGTTTTTTTTTAATAATTGTAGGTATTTTTATGTATCAATGAATCCTTGGGTGTTAACTGTTAAGCCTAGATGCTGCTTGCCAGTGCAGTGTTGTTTACTCCTGTAATGTCCACTTTGGAGCAGCAGGAGGCAAATTGACAGCTCAGGCATTAACCCATTCACTGCCAATGTGTTTGACGTGTTTTTTTTCCAACGGCCACACGTGTTTGACGTGTTTTGGTGCTTTCAGTGTTTACGCTAGATGGCGCTCTTCGCCAAACTATGAGTGATCCTATGTTCTCCGATCCTACGATCTAATGTTAAAGGATTTAGAAAAGCTATATTCAACAGCCAATAACTAAAGAACGGTAGGTCGCAGTGACACGCTTTTTCCCCCCGATGGAAGCAGATACACTCTTTGGCTCTTGAAAGGTTAGTAAAAATGCTCAAAAACAAATGAAACTGGTTGTTGCAAGAATTGAACGAGCTAAAAAACCTTTTGAACAAAAAATATACAGTTTTCACGTACTATCGTTTATTAACATTGAACAGCACCTGTGCCTTCCTTCTGTTCTATTTTATTTTATTATTATATAAGATGATGTTTGGCAACATATGTGATGTCTATTGTTTGTCTTTTGTTTCATGTGTTTTGTTCTTGAAAAAAAAAAATGCTCAAAAACGCTGGCAAGGTTGGCTATATACGATGTTTTACTCTGGCAGTTAATGAGTTAAGTGGCACCAAAATGAAGCACCAATTTCCATTCTGATTCGGTCCAGTAGATAGGCTATAGCAGACCTGTCATAGTTTTCATGGTACTGCATACCCTGGGCTCTTTTATCCAAAGCGCTTTACATACGTTGTGCATTACATTCACACACCAATGGTGGAGGAAACCATGCAAGGCTGCTCATCGGGGGCAATTAGGGGTTGTCTTGTCTTGGACAAGGACACCTCGACACTAACTCTGGGGGAGCCCGGGATCAAACTGGGAACCTCGCGGTCGCCGTCCGGCCGCTCTACCGCCCTGAGCCACTGCCGCCCAGAGTATAGTAAGACATTAAAGCTAAAAGCATAACACGAAAAAGTCCTGGGGACCTGTTTCCATTGTGGATATGGACAAAATATATACACTTTTACCAAGGTTATATACAGTACCTTAAGGGTTTCAGCCCGATCCAAGCCTTCCATTATTATAAATAAATTCAAGTAACTGTAAAAATGTCAAGCATAAAAAATATGTGAAAACAGAAAACAATAGTTGCGGTACTAAGTTAAACTACTGACAGGGTGCACAATACAAAAAAAAATGCAAAAAGTGCCTGCCCTAAATGTAATTTCTGGGGACGCTACTGGCCCATTGGTTCTCAAGGGCCCAGGACCCACAGGGTACTTTGAGGGGATTCCAAATGGACCCTTACAAGTCTGTAATTCTGAGAGTCATGGGGGGTCCTTGAAATGAAAAGGTCTGAGAACCACTGGTCCACACGTTTGCGAGATTAGCCTCGGACAAGCACAGACACGCAGACTGACCCTCTTACAGACGGCGGTGCATGCAGAGCCATGTCATAAAAGCAGCCGTACCAGAGGGTGTCATATTATTTACCTGATAGCGATATAGGCCTCCTCTGCACAAAATCACTGTTTCATGTGAGATGCCGGGTTGTTGTTTTTTTCACTTGAAATGCATGAGGCGAGAAAGAATAGCTGTAAATGAACCGCAAGGGAAACAAACAGATAAAATACAGCAAAATAAGGCAATTTAAATTCAGCGCGTATAGATGTAAAGCAGGGGTACCTAAATAATGTGTAAACAACAGTGCCGTGATGCTGGAATCCAAAGCTTTGAGAGAGCTTACTGTGGTCACCCGCGGGATGCAACTTATTTTTTGTCAAACACAAAGTCAAATGTTTACATACTGATTAACGGGTCTTTTTTTATTTATTTATTTGTTCCTCTCAGGCGGAGCTACTGAACTGTACATCATCATCATCATCATGCAGAATGAAGATGTACATCCATTCACCAGCATTGCACTGCAGCAATGGCAGACTATCTGCCTCTTCTTCACTGTGATTAATGGACTTAGATTTCACCTGACAGATGGCAATGAGCAAAGTATGCAAATGCATTTCACTAATACTATTCAATTCAATTACGTTGCACTATTGTTGATTACTCTCCCGCTCGTCCGTGGCGTACTGTCACAGACTGGACAATGGGGCTCAGTGCTTCAGCGGCAACACATGCCCCCCCCAGAGCTCAAATATCATTAGCTTGTTGCCCGTATCCGTTTTTATCAACTAAAGCATTGCCCGCGTGTATTCTATTGTCATTGACAACTGATACATTGAGCCCCGACCATAAAGAAATATTTATGAATGCTCTGTTTAAAGACGCTCTCAGCAGTTTGGAATTACAAGCAGTGGAAATGGCAGGGTAAGTATTTATATACTTTTCAACCCATAGAATGCCCAGACCTCTGAGGAGCCACCATAACTGAGAACTGACAGCAGAGGTTATTTACAGCATTTTTTTACAGCAAGTTTGACTCACGGCCAGACCGGGAGGACCAGACATCACTTACTGTGATAGTGTTTGGATTCTCGAATGTGTCATATTGTTGCAGTTTATCTTGTGATCAGTTGACATGAAGACCAGTAGCTTGCATAATATTAATAGTTTCAGTCTCACACACTGTCAGTTAATTAGGTTATTTTCCAAGGCTTTAGAATGGGAAGTCAGTTTTCTTAATTAACTTCAGAGTTCTGAGAAGTCTCTCAACTCTTAACCCTATAGTGCAAAACAAGGGATTTGGATGAATTGGGCCAACAACAAAAGCTTATGAAAAACTTTACTGTGAGATGAGATTATTGGCGGTAGTTTTGTGCTAAGAGCAGTGGTGGAAAAAGTACTCAAATGTTTTAATTAAGAAAAGTATCAATACTGCAATGTAGAAGTACTCTGTTACAAGTAAAACAACGGAATTCAAAATGTACTTGAGCAAAAGTACAAAAGGTATTAGGATCAAAATGTACTTAAAGTATCAAAAGTAAAAGATCTAAGCTCACAACGCGCCGCAACGCGCCGCAACCCGTCACGCGTTGTGAGCTTGTAGATCAGCTATTTTCAAATAGCCTAGGTATAAAATAGGGCTAAAGTGGTTAATGAATGTTTTATAATGTAATAATGTATATCTGCAAAGTAACTAGTAACTAAAGTTTTCAAATAATTGTAGTGGAGTGGAGTACAATATTTGCCTCTGAGGTGTAGTGGAGTAGAAGTAAAAGTATAGACAATTGGAAATACTCTAGTAAAGTAAAGATACAGTACCTCAAAATTGTACTTAAGTACGGTACGTGAGTACATGTACTTAGTTACTTTAGACCACTGGCTAAGAGTTTGCTACAACTCTTACCACACAGTAAATGTATAGTGGACAGTGCACAACTGTTCCGTATAACCTGTAGCTGCAAGTGGCGGCAGTTCAATAAAACTCTAGGTTATTCCTTTAACGGAAAACACACACGGAAATGAAATATTGAAATAATGGCTGCAAATGATATTTCTCTTGTCAAAGACGTAAAGATTCTGTCTCTATGATGTATAAACATTTAGTTACCGTGGTGTAACTGATAACAGTGTCATACATTGATTGCTAATCATGTGTCCATTCACAGGCTGGCTGATATTTGATGGGGTGTCAGGGTAACAGTAAGCCTACTCTGTCACTGACATAGTTAACAGAAAGCCACTATTGTAGTGTTGGAATGGCTCAATTAATCATTCGAGGTCCCCTCATCTCTCACAACCCCTCTCGGAGAGGAAGTTTACCTATAGCCAACTTTAATCATTTTCACCAGCACTGCACCAAAATGTCACAGAAAATAATGCCATTTCACTGCTTTCTCAACTGAGAACAAGGCTGGCTATTTTGGGGGGAATTTTAATTCCCATGCAATTATGAGCAATTTTTTAAAAAAGTGGAACGATAATGGTAGCAATAAATCTGTGGACTGCAGATTTGTGCCAAACGTCGTTCTCTGAGGACACAAACAATAATTAAGGAAATGGAAAAATAAAACAAACTTACATTTAGAACCCTTTTACCCCTTTTCCAACTCACTGAGCTGTATTACTCAGCAATTTCTAGTGTGTATACCCAATACTAGACCGAAATTAATACATTACAGAGGAATAAATACAGTCCTGCTGGACTGGAATCCATGCGGAAAGGAGTGAGACTTTATTAGCAGATGTACAGTGTTACATAAACGCACTGGCTTCTCACATGCAATACCTGCATTTTATGTGTTACAGTTGAGAGCACCAGTGATAGAAGTACTCACATGTTTTACTTAAGTAAAAGTATCAATACTGCAATGTAGAAATACTCTGTTACAAGTAGAAGTCCCGTATTCAAAATGTATTTGAGTAAAAGTACAAAAGTATCGACATCAAAATATACTTTAAGTACCAAAAGTTAAATTACTCATTGTGCAGAATGTCCCATTTCACAAGTTCAAAATGTATAGAAAATCTTTTGAAAATAGCCGATCTACAAGCTCGAGCTTGTAGATCTGCTATTAATGGCCGAACTATATAGGGCTGAAGTGGTTAGTGTTATCAAATGGCCGAAATATATATAGGGCTGAAGTGGTTAGTGTTTTGTAATAATCATCAAAATCTAGACAGTAAATAGTAGCTAAAGTTTTCATATAATAGTGAAGTAAAAGTACAATATTTTCCTCTGTGATGTAGCGGGGTAGAAGTAAAAGTATTGAAAATTGTAAATACTGAAGAAAGTAAAAAATGACTCAAAAGTGTATTTTAGTACAGTACTTGAGTACATGTACTTAGTTACTTCACACCACCGGAGAGCACATTATGTCAAAACGCACACGCACGCTAACACACAGCTCAAAGGTGAGTGGTGGGAGAGGTTTGGCTCTGCCTGTGATTGGCACCACTGTGAGCTGCAGCCTGGTCTCTCAAGGAGACTGAGAATTGGGAATGAGTCCTTACCTATTTCGTTTTGTTGGGATTTCCAAAGTACATGTTCAAGATTCAATACCGGCTTAAACTGGATAAGTCCATTCGGGCTATCGAAATTGGCCTGGACAGAGTTTGATTTGTAAAAAGAAAACGGGGTACTTTTTCTTCACCACTTAAGCCTTATACTTATTATGCTTAAGTACACACACACACACAAATGTGATTACAAGTTACAACAGGTTCTATGAAAACACCTGATAGATGTTGATGATCATCATGTATCATTGTACTGTATGTATATTTAAGAAGAGCATCAGCAATTATTTGTAAACTGGAGCTGAAACAGTGTCTTTTTGTCTGTTTCTGTTCATCGCTCAGCATCTGCCTCACTTTTGGGATTGGATGTGCATGTCCTTCATTATCTACATTCAACAATTTGACATTATCTCTATTTTAGTGGCTTTGAGTTTAACAACCGACTTTTAGATTGCGCCTGCCACATCACAAATTGCAGTCTCCAAATGCATTAAAGAGGTGGTGCCATGTTTTTGCACTTTTTCTGTTTTTCATGTGTCTATGAGGTTGATAGAACTTCATTAAGCCCCCCGGTGGTGTTTTTATGGTGTTTTATGTCTTCTCTGACTATTTGGATTTTTTTCCTGGAGGCTGAAACCTTGAGGGTCAAATGTGCCAATAGAGAAACAGCGCTTTAGTGACATCACAAAGCCCACACCCTCCCCTTCATTATCATAACACAACAGGTGTGGGCATGAGGAGGAGGAGGGACTAGGACAGGTGGGTGGTGCTAAGGTGGTGGAGGAGGGGCTAAGGTGAGAACCAGGTATACTTAATGCACTGGTGGGTGTGTCTACATAAAAACAGCATTTTAACACTTACTGTACACTTTTTTTTTGTTGAAAAAAATCCTTACATAATAATAATACCTTATGATCAGGTTTTAGGGTTGAAAAATATCATGGCACTCCATCTTTAAAGGAACTACACCATGAATTTAAAAAATAATAATAATATTTAATATCATATTGTTTATGTCCCTCAAACGTTTTTCAAAAGGTTTGAGCCTAAATCAAGCCTCAGATATACTCATTCCAACTAACTTCTCTCTGGCTTATAAAGCACTTTTACCTGCAATACCACATTGTCCTTTTTGGCACGGGCGCTATTGAGCCAGTTTGTATGCATGTTATCTCCTGGTTCTGTGTGGAAAAAGTAAAAAATGAAAATAAGAAAAAAATCACACCCTGTGTGAAGTGGGCGGTGTCTTGCTAGCTAATCACAATACTGAATGGAGTCGATCAATCATGTACAAAGGATAAATACATTTATTGAAACACTCTTTATGATGGACAAAACCATAACTTGAAAAAAACCAAAATTTGGTTTTTTTCAAGTTATGGTTGCTTATATAGGGCTATGCACATGTGTCATGTGACACTGGCCAATCACAGTCCTGAATAGGCTGTGATTGGCCAATCACAGCGCAGGATAATTCTACTAATTTCCTGGGCCCAGATCACAGCGCAGGAGTTAGTACATTTTTCCAAATCTCACTTATAGGGGCGGTTTCACCGCCCAAAAAAAATAAGAAATAAAACAAAGTTAAATAAAAGTTTATTTTTTTATTTTATTTTTTTTGGAACAGAAAAACGGGAGGAATTGTTCCCTGACGTGACGTCACGTCAGGGACCAAATCAGTTTGGCCTGTTTTGAGACCAATTTACAGAAAACCCCAGATTTGCTGTGAAAGCCTGAGTGTTCAAACTGGGGTATTTTTGAGGATAGAAGAGAGGTAGGGGAGACCAAAAACACACAAAAAATAAGAAAAAGTTCAAATTCATGGTGTAGTTCCTTTAAAAAGATTGGAGATTGGAAACCTGCTTAAGCGACTAACAGACATTAAGCAAATAGTGATTTTTTTTATTTTATTGTATTTATTCTTTTGCTCCTATACTTTAATTGTGGGGGCTGCTGGAGAAATGGTAGCCTACCAGCTAAGGTTGTGGTGGAGTGGATGGGGGACAGCCTGAGAAATGAGAATACATTTCCATTTTATTTGAATTTGGAGATGGAACGGTTATGCCAACTATATGGTTGCAATGTCTTGAGTTCAATTTCTCTATCCCCCTCTCTGCCCTCGGCTTTCTGGCTCTCACTCTAAATTGGGTGGACTAAACTGGGATTATTCTAATAAAATAATAAATATTACATTTAAAATATTTTCACAAGATGCACGTTGAATCTGGTGTCCCTATTTGGGGCATGTCATTAGAGTGTTTTTTCAAAATGTCAAAATGTTGGAAATAGACAATCTACATCTACAAGCATAGAATAACGTTTTGAGCTTGTAGAATTTCTTTTTAAGCCATTTTGCAGTAGGGGAGCCGCCGTCAGAGCCAGAGGCTATCGTTATTTGTCAGGAAAGGTCAGGGATGGGTGTATAAAATGTCACAGATGGTCGGGTTGAGTCGTGGGACGTATACTGTTGACAGGGTGTCATTACTCAGTGATTCTAGTGTGTCTACCCAGTACTAGACTAAACTTAACATTACGGACGGAGGAATAGACACTTGTAGGGCATTGGCTGGTATCAACTAGGGATGCCACAATCTGACCTTGAGCCAATTCGAATATTCGACAGCCCTGGCGAATATTATTCGATTATTCGACAGCACCGGAACCCCCCCCCCAATGACTAAAAAAAAAAAAAAAAAAAAAAAAAAAAAAACTTTTTTTTTTTTTTTAGGATGCAGGCCACCGGGAATAGTCCCGGTCCTTCCGACGGCCAATCCGGCCCTGAGTGTGTGGCTGCAGCAGCACTCTGAGTCTGCACAGACAGCGCAGCTGGCTTCCTCCACTTTACAGTATACAAACTGTGGCCATTTACAATTATTAAGACTATAATATTACTATTATTAGTATTAGCATATATTTTGATTGAAACTAAGGCATAAAAAACTAAAAAAAAAAATATATATAAAAAAAAAAAAAAAAAAAAATTAAATTATTCGATTATGGAGACTGTAACGAATATTCGAAAAATCGAATAATCGGTGGCATCCCTAGTATCAACACAGGAAAGAGAGTTTCTTCAGATATGACATACTCACACACAGAGCAGAGGTCACATGTCAACATCAGCACATGTCATTTGTTGTCAGCAGCTGTCCATATCATGCAGTATCATCGGCTCTCAGTGGCTGTAGCATAGAAGCATATTACTTTTGTGTGACACTGTAGTATGATCAAGTGATTAAGGCCGTTAATTTACCAAAAAACACGGAAAGTCGAAATATGGACATATTAGGTTTTTGCCCGACAACAGTGCTTGGGCATGGAAATTCCCCTTTTTGTAGTTGAAATCTGAATAAATAGCATCATGAGTACAAATTGAAACCAAATGTTCAACAAATCCCAGCTTTTAACTGATGTAGCATGCTGCAGAGGATTGGCAGATGTAATGGGTTATGTTTTAAACTCGTTTTCCTGAAAGATGGAATCAATGCAGCTAGCGCTCCTCTTGTGCATGTTCTCTCTGTGTGCCTTTTCTCTTTTTTTTTGCATCATTAATTAACAAGCAAACACATTTGCTACCACCGAAACCTCACTCATCATCGGTAGATAAGGTAGCTGCAAAGGGTGCTGAGGAAGAAAAAGGAGACAAGGGAACATGAACAAGCCTTTCCAACTCTTTCCAACTAGGAAAGAGAGGTATGTGTGTGTGTGTGTGTGTGTGTGTGTGTGTGTGTGTGTGTGTGTGTGTGTGTGTATGTGTGCGCGTGCGTGTGTGTGCGCGTAAACACGTGTGTGACTGTATGAAAGCGGCTGGTACAGAGAGAAAGACAGCTAAGCCTGAGGCAACATCTTTATGGGCTTTGCTACACACTTCCAGGCTTGTGTGCAGTCAGTCATTTTAATTAGCCTGCCTTGGCATGGCTGTGATAAATCACGTGTGCGGACACACAGACAGCTCGGTGCAGATCGTTGCAGTCGTACTTGTAAGTCTGGTGAGTTTTTGGGGAAGCGCTCTGGCTTCGTCTATAAAACTGCGTGGATTCCATGCTAAGCGTTTAACATGCGCACACAAAACTGAAAAATGCCATGCGCACACCTGCATGCACACCTGCTCGCACACCTGCACGCTATTCTTCCCTTCATGAATCTGAATCAACTTGAAAATGTGCCCGTGAACTCCCACAATTAACCATTATGTTTGGACTTTTATGAAAGGAAATTGCTTTTGATTAACTCAAGTAATCTCGTTCTGAGTTGGTGTCATTATTGCAATATGAGTGCAGACGTTTTATTTTTAGAAACCAGCCATTGCTGCTTAATTGAGCTTTGGTGTTGACCTGCTCACCTAGCCTTGTGTAGCCAGACTATATCACTGCGTGGATCTATGAGTCTGGTGCTTCTAAGAGGACTTTTTTTTCCTAAGGGGCGGGATGAAAACAATGGCTCTGGACGCAATTGGTTAGACCTACAACCAACTACCAATTACAGTCTCCCATATTTGAATACTGGGCCCTGATTGGTCACCCCAG
Organism: Gymnoscopelus braueri; assembly: GCF_963280865.1. Taxonomy (NCBI): domain Eukaryota; kingdom Metazoa; phylum Chordata; class Actinopteri; order Myctophiformes; family Myctophidae; genus Gymnoscopelus; species Gymnoscopelus braueri. The sequence goes on from NC_137609.1 coordinate 37,978,407, forward strand.
ACTTCGGGAGCAGGAAATGGATTCACAACGGCTCCAGTTCGCTTGAGACTGTGCGCCTCCGATATGGTCCAAAACATAACTAAGTCAATGGAGGGGATTTGCAGCTCCTATGCACAGGTTTTCGGGTTTTCTAGTCGTCTATGTACGGAATGTCAATTTCACCGTGTTGTGTGAGATCGGGTTGGCATGGGACAGCACAAGGTTGCTGCTGGCTGGGAGATCCTGGTGTCTGTGGCAGTGACCGACCAGCCTCATTCTACTGGCTGCTATCGTGTCACTCGCTCTTGGTCGCCCCCCCATACAGTGGCTTGTTGGTAACATGTTTAGTGCTGTACTGTACAGAGCATTTTGGTGTAGCACCGATCCACGGATTTCTGCATAGGGCAAACAGCAGCCTGGTTTTAATCTGAAGACAGAACACGACGAAACAAAAACATCTTCTGTTAGATGTTTTTGAATTGTTCTGGTGCCGACACCAAGCAAAAAAAACTAAACACATTTTAGTCCCCTTAGTTCCTCATGAAAAGTTATTAGGCTGTGTATTTTGATATAGAGTTGAAACGTGTGAGAAGGTCATTAGAACATTTTTTTGTCTTTATTTCACTAATTTGCCGTCAGCGTCGCTATTTCCTACCCTTGCGTCACCACCAGGCTTTCTGCAGTACCTGTGGAAAGCTTGATTTCTATTAACATTATTAGGGCTCATATCATGTCCAGACAGAGCCCACGTGACCACATAGTCATTTACACACACGCACAGTGTACACATGCACACTCACAGACTATTTCTGTGTCCGCATTAGACCAGATATCGTTGCTGTCGGGCAGAAACCTCTTATTTCCATATTTTATTATCCATATTTCACGCCCAATAGAGCACTGATGTCTGACGTAATTTACGCATCCTACCTGGGTCGCGTTTTTTTCGCCCATTCTGAATTCCCATAGACGTGCTTAATATTGTGTCAAATAAGAACTGTGTTCCAAAAATAAACGAATGATCCCGGCTGGATATGAAGCATCAACTGACGGTGTGAAAACGCTAATGTTACTTCCGCCGAATTAGTTACATTTTTGCCAGAAACAGAGTTTCTGTCACTCAAATATGAGTGACTGACTATCATAAACGATACAGAGCCACCGCCCTGACAATATCGCCAAGACAGTTTGTTTATTTTTGGACCACAATTCTTATATGAGACGATTCTAAGATGACCCAATGTTATTCTCCATAGAGAATAACATTAATAATATTACTTCTGCGACCCAGGGGATGAACGCGTGACGTCAGGACCTCTGTACTCTATTGATCGTACTACAGTGTCACACAAAAGCATCAACAGTAGCAGATCTGCAAGCTCGAAACGCGGCTCGAAACGCGGCTCGAAACGCGGCGCGAAGCGACGCGTTTTGAGCTTGTCGAGCTGCTACTTTTGCTATTTTAGAATTTTAATCATGAAAAGTAACAGTTTTGGATAATGTGAGGTTCCCACCCGCCAGTCACGATATGTAAACTGTAAAGCGAATTGATCCCTGACTATAAATTTACACTCTCTCCAAAATGTGCGTGTAACGCATGGCTCAGACTTTCCGTACATTCTCCCATGAAGTGTGTTTTTTATAGATCCCAACTCTTGCTTCAGAGTGAGTCGCAGCTGGTAAAATGCACATAATTAACCTCAAGTGAGTGGATGCAGGTATCTCAGCCCCCCATTTCAGACATATGGCCTCAAGCCTGAGAAGCTCCACATGGCCTGAATATGTGCCCTGGTGTACTTTTCAGCTTAAAAATTAAAAAGCACATTTTTATAACCTCAAAAGTCATAATAAAAAGCAAACAGGGGTTGGTGATTAGATATTGATAGAATTACTAGAATTACTTCAGAGCTAAGAATCTTAGCTCTAAACGTCTAAAGTCTCACAATGAATGCCCACACGCGGATTACTTCAGATTGGGTTTATTTTGGTTTATTTTCTTCTTTTTCTCCCCCCCCCCCCCCCTCCTTTTACATTATTTCCTTGTCGTGTCTGTCATGGAAGAAGTCTTGCGGAGAGGATTGTTGCAGTCAATGGCTAAGGTTAGACCAAATAAGGAATGTAGTTTGAAACTGACAGCAACATTTTCTGACTTTAAGCCGGGATGACAACAGTCTTTGTATCTCTTGTCAGTCCTGTCAGAGAGTGAGAGATTCTAGCAACTCTTGTGACTAGTCCCAGTAGTCAAATCACCCTTGACTTGCATACTGAAAAGATAGATTTTTCGGGCTTGCATGTCTAGACTACGAATGTACTCACAGTCACACACAGTGCTGGCAGCAGGTGTGTTAAATAAAATAACTCCAGCAGCAACTGACAGGAAGGAGTTAGTCGGTGCACCCTTCTAGCAAAATGAGTTGACGTTTGCATCAATTTGTACCGTCTGCCATCGTGGTAATGTTTTAGAGAGGGGGGGGGGCGAGAAGAATCTCATTCAGGCCAAGTGATATAATGTCTGAGGTGAGATGTGTTCACTATGGAAATAAATGTAGCTTATTTGGTGACCGCTGAAGCCTTTGTTCTATCAGAAATAAACGGAAATGATTCTGTTACCATGACTACAAGGAAGACCTCATTATACCAAATGACTCTTTACAATCTTACTGTCCCGATCGTATCATAATGACCATTAATAATGCTTCATGCTGGAATCCGGTACCTGACACTGCATGCAGGGCAGGCCCACCATTAGGGATTATAGACGGAAAACTCTGTCCTGTTGCTGTCAATGTTACTGTTAAGAGTGTCTTGGTTTTAAAGAGCTGGCTGTAAGAGAGGCATTTTATTGTGTTAACCGTTAATATGGTGATTATAGCTATTTTAAACCAGCACACTCTTAACACTAACATTGACAGCAACAGGACAGAACTTTCCAAACTGTCTGCCCCTGCATCCACACCCTCAGGGCAAAATAATGGAAATGTGTGATAAAACTTGTGATAAAATGCCTCTCTTACTGCCAGCTATTTAAAAACGGTACACTCTTTAACACCAACATTGAATGTAGGTCATAATAACAATGTTACCGATCACACACACACACACGACACAACAATGGCAAATAAACAGCTCTAGAATAGTGGTTCTCAAAGTGGGGTCCGGGGACCCCCGGCGGTCCTTGAGAGGGTTCCAGGGGGTCCCCGGCTAAATTGGTTAAATAGCATCAAAATCTCTATCAATTTGGGGGTCCTTGACATGAAAAGGTTTGAAAACCACTGATCGAGAATGAACAAGTATCTAGGCATAGGTAACCTTGCGTCACCAGGCTTTCCACCACGGAGGAAAGCCTGGTATTCGTTCCAAACTGGCCCGTGTGATCCGGTTTAGAAAAAAGGAAAAAAATAATCATGTTCCGGTGGTGTGTTCCGGTTGGCCTCGCATTGTTTTTGTCCCCCACATAATGCAAATCAATTGGTAATTCATCCTTTTGAAAATCACTACGCTAAGAATTATAGTATTACTCTGATAAAACACTAAAATGTTCACGGAGATATCAATACGCCTGGAAAATGTAAGCACCTTACTATTTCCTTACATTTCAAACTCAAAGTTTAGCTTGAGAGGGCTTTTAACAGTGAGCTACAAGTGACGTTGACAAAGTTCAATATTCAATGCAATACTTTTATTCTCTGGCAACTATGCCTGCCTGCCAATGTAATCTACATTTTAGACAGGTCATAACAGAGATAATGGGCATACTTCCTATAAAGGCATATTATATTTTATATATTACAATTTGTCTCTGTGACTTGTTTTCTTGCTTTTTTTCAAAGCAGTTTTTATTTACAATACTGTCACAATCAATAAAGTATGCTATTCTTTTTGTTCAGATTGGCCTCTTGTTTTCTTTTTTAAGGATTCTAGGTGCAAGGAAAATAATACAGAAAATAAAGACTGCACACTGCGAATATGCTCCCACTGTTTATTGCAAGCTTAACCTCTCAATCATGTCTGGATCTCCAGCAGATCTTTATCACATCTGATGAAAATCCAGACGTGATCGAAACATTGAACTTGCAATAAACCGGCCTGGAGCATGTTAGCAGTGAGTGTGCAGACTTTATTTTTCATGTTGATCTCTTGTTTGTCCAGCACCTGGATACTACTACCGAGTACCGACACTATACGCCTCTTATCGCGAGGAAAATAATGACATGGACATTTGCATTGTGTTTTATGCCAGCGTGTTGGAGGAAGGTGGATGGGGTCATGGGGAGTTGATTAGACATGGTGTCATTGTGACTAACAGGCGGGCGCGTCCTCCTGTCACACATGCATTGTTGACTTGGGGGCCCATCTCGACACCCCCCGGGCGCACTGAATACATCGAGGCGTCTCAGATCCTCCTCCTACACACACCCCCCCCTCTCAACGCTAATCAAAAACCCACCCTCGTCTACGCCGTACTTATGTCACCCTAATATTGCTCCATTACGTAACACGTGCACCCCCGACATCACAGTGGGTTTGGCATCAATCTTGACAAAATAGACTAATGGGACAGCTGGCTTGAAGTGGCCCACTCAGCAGCTCAGAAGCTGAATTGTACTCTAAATTATAGGCTGAGCAGGTGTCTGACCCACTTGGCCTGAAATGGCCAACTGAGCAGTTCAGAAAATGCCCTGAATCAGCAGCCGATAGCGTCCACGTGCAGGAGAGGTCCTTGGAGCCTCTCAGCTGTCCTCTGGCACACCCTTTGGCCATGCACATTAAAACTTTCAATGTTAATTTAAATGGCCAACTTTTATACTCTTCAGCAGTCCTGTGGAAGGGGTTACCTGCAAGCCTTAAGTCAATTAGCTGTAATGATACCTTCAACAACACTGTAAAATTCAACACTGGAAATGCATGTATTGATTTATTTTTCTGTTTGTCTTTGTGTTCTATCCTTTTGACAGATATGAACAAATATATTCATGTATGCATTTTTGCTCTCAGGATTTCACGGTGTAGTTGATATGTTTGGGGGGGTGGGTCTCTGGCGCATGTGTTTTTTTTTTTACACAAGGAACACTCAGCCAACAGTCTATGTGCACCAATTATTCAGGCAATTAAGTGAGATCGCTGCCTCTGTCATTCTAGCTGTGCTACTGTATGAACTCCTGTCTATTAATATATACATTTAATTTGTAAGATTACCATTTTCCACTGTTGGTTTATTAATAACATGGTCAAGTAATGCAACCTGCCATTTGTATAATTCTATAATATTTTGAAACATTTAATTTAGCTACGCTACACTCTAATAATTAATAGACTTGATTTCAGAGTCACTTATAGCATTGTCATGAATGGCCTCATGCATACCATCTCACATTCTCTATCATCTTATCTCAGATTCTCTGTCATGTTCTGTCTAATCTCTCAAGACAGATTCTGATAACAGCAGAATCTCTCAGCACCACTACCTTAAATATGTAATGTTGTTGTTGTTGTTAGGCATAAACACAGAAGCACCCACGAGGAAGTGGACTGAGAAAGGGGAGGAGCCAAACCAAGTTCCTGTTTCAACACAAAAAAAAGGAGTTGGTACCCACAGCGGAAAAAACTAAGGCTGTGGGTACCAGATTGTGTTCAGATTATGTATGTTAAATCCCATTCTCTATCAATCTATCTCAGATTATGTATCATTTTATACCAGATCTTCCTTAATGTTATGTAAAGATTCTCTATCATGTTTTCTTAGATTCTCTATCATGTTATGTCAGATTCTTTAATCCCACTCACAACTGAAATTCTCGACAGTGGATTTATTGAATATTCCCCAAAGCACTGACCCTATATCCACAGAAAGTTTTGAATCGTACTCGGTATGGATTTTTAAGACGTGACAAAATAAACTCTTCAGTTTAGCCTTCACAACAGCCAGTGGGGTGAGAGCACAGAGCATTGCTAGAATCCTGTGTACTGGCGAAAGAGCAGTTGAGCCGTGACCTGAGACTTAACCCATTAAGACCTGAGGCCGACTCTACAAATGCCTTCTAAATCATTATTTCTCACACTTTCAAGATTTTTCAAACATGTTAAAAAATGGACAAGATGTACAAGCTCACAGCACGTCACTTTGTGTCGCGCTGCGAGCTTATAACATTTTTTTGAATAGCCAACGCAAAAAAATTAAATTACACGGTTTTAATGGGTTACGTTGTAATTTTGTGTTTTCTGTCCACCACAACGTAGCATCCATTCTCAAATAGTAAAATGGAATAATAGACCCATAACCACTATAATAATAATAATAATAATAATAATAATAATAATAATAATAATAATAATAATAATAATAATAATGACTACTAACTACTAAAAATAATACTATAATACTAACTAATCCATATCTGCATTTCCCACCCATCATCCGTCCCAGCTATGGATATAGGCTGAGGCTTTTGTTCGCTTTTATTTTATTTGGACCTCATTCCAAATAAAAATTGCAAGGATGTATCACTGTGTAATATTCACGTTCTGTGTAGATGTAGTACAAAAAAAAACAAAAAAAAAACATGCAAAGTGAAAAATCAACTTCCTCACTGCCTGCATATTGATTGAAACCTTTATTTATTCTCGAAAAGAGCATTGAGGTTTACTCTAATTTGCTATACACACACAACAATTAAGGTACAGATATAAAACACAGAAACAACTAAATAAGACCATAACAGAAAGCTAGTTAAAACAATTACATAGTGAGGTAGGGAGATTTAAGAGCAGGTTTTAAATTGTCCATAGGCAATTTTTAGCGCGTTGTAGATTGTCCCATGAAAAAGGAGCATCATAGCAGAAAGCAGTTTTTTACCAGTTCAGACTTAATGTAAGCCACTTGTTTGAGCGTCTGGTTGTCAATGCCCATGTGAAAGTTCAGGTCGATTGTCGACCCACTGAGAAATAAAATGTGTGAGGACAGACGGACAGAGTTTTTTGTTCATTACAGTAGGATAATAAAAATACGCTTTTTTGCACCAAGCTATAGTCCCTCAGGACTACCCTGCTGACTACTGTTTTCGCTCTACATTAAATATCTTCACTGTAAAATATCCGAACTAGAAGCTCATAGATCTGCTATTTTCTGCGAAGTTTAAGGTTTACGGGGTTAATACAAACCATGGTGGCTCACACATTGAGATATAAAAAGAAACCAGAAAAATAAATCTAAGTGCTTTGCTTTAAAAGAAGAAAAGCATAAAAAGAAAGCTAATATTCTTAATGAAAGCACATACTGCTATTAGTAAGTTAAATGGCAAATACAATGCCTTACAAACGGTGGTATAGAAAAGCTAGGTTACACAGATAGAGATACTGTACTGTAGGTTTGTAAGTGTTGTTTAAGGACTTCAACAGAGCCTGCCTCTCATCTTTTTTTAGGTAAGGACGGTGGACGATAATTTTGGAATATAATTGAAGAAAGGCTATGCATGTCTAGCAACGCCTGTGGAAGAGGATCTAAGGGCTAGTGGAGGAGCATGAAACAACAAGGAGTCTGTGATAAAAGCGGCCCGAACTCCTGGAGAGCTTTACAAAAAAGTAGAAGGATTTTTAAAATCAACTTCAACCTACTTGAGATAAAAGCATGAATTCGTTTTTTCATCATCTTGTCATATTAGGAATGGTCATACTGTACTTTTGCAATATTTCTCAGATGAAAGAATGCTGTTTTGGTAAAAAATATTTGGGATTTAAAATTGATATCAGAGTCAAAAATTCAGATTTGATCAGTGGAGTCAGGTAGCCAAGTCATTTAAAACCTTTTGCTTTGGGGCCAATAAGATTTTGGTCTTATCTTAAAGTAATACTAGGTAACGTTTTCAACAAAACTAAAGTTAAATTGTATATCTTTTGTCAGTGGCAAAAGTTTCACAACACCCACTCCATGAATTTCACCCCCGGAAGCCTTTTATTTATATATTTTCTATTGAACGGTGAAGGGGGGGACTTTCCCGGGAAAATGACGTTCCTGGCCAACGTCATGACGTCGTGGCCGACGTCCCCAGGAACTACCGCAACGGTTTCCTGTTTGGCCAGGAACTACCGCGGTAATAGCAAAAAGGAACCTCACGCTGATGTTAAGAGAATGTAGGATTAGAAGATCGAAAAAGAACAGAAAAAGAAAGCACAGCTCATGGTAACTAATGCTCCACTGGCTAAGAGAAACGATCCGTAGATAGTATAAAACAATTAAAAGATCGCTTTTTGAAACGCTTCCGGCTTCCGGTGAAAACGAATGGAATTCTGGGTAATCGAGGATTACGGAAATTGTATGCAGTGACGGTAGTGACCAGCAGAGGTTGCTAAAAATCGTTATTTGGGATTCTGCATTGTACAACTTTAATCTAATTTAGAAAGTTATTAATTTATTGATTGCAGACAGACAGACAGGTTCAGAAGATGTGTACAATTGTGCATCAGTTATATAAAATTTCACTTTGTCTCTGTCGCGTGGAAACCTCATACGGTATGTAAAAAAAAAAAAACTGTTACTTTTGAGGATTCAAATTCAAATACTTAATACTTTTGTGTGACGTTGTAGTATGATCAAGTAGGGCGTTAATTTACAGAAAAAAAACGTTAGAAAAAAAGTTAAAGAATATGGAGATAAGAGGTTTCTGCCCGACAGTGACGACTTGTATCCTGCTCTGTCCTTTATCCATTATGACTTTGATGATTCCGACTTTCGCTGAAACCGAAAAGGGTCATTGTGGGGTGTCGTGTTTGTGTTATTGCATGTGACTGTGCAGGGTCAATGCGCGACCCGCATGCTTTGCCACGTGAGGGGCGGAAGTAATCTGGCACAAGGAGGTGCACCCCTGCAGCGTGCTGATGACTGGTGAAATGCCAGGTCTGGCGAACGGCAGCCAACTTTTACAGAGCTGATGGTTGAATGTCACAGCGCTTCAATGAGAGTTTTTATGTGGTCCTTGTAGCCTTTCAACTGGCCCACACTCGGAGCACAAGTGTTCTTATGTGCCTTTGGTGTGGGCTCCGGGCTTAGCAGTATATCTCTGCTGCTGTCGGGCAGAAACCATGCTAACTCCAAAATGTAAAATTTTCAGGAAATGAAAAAACAGAATATAAAAATTCAGGAAATGAAAATGTAATATTTTTTTAAACAAAGCAATACTGCCTCATCAAAGTTGGTATTGTGACTTTGCGTCAGATACTTGCATGTGTCATTATATTAACACCACTTTACCCAAATCCAGCTCAAGTGGACTTAGGAGGTTTTGTCCATCATTGATAAGAACAGCTGACAAATGGATCTCCAAGCTCCCAATGCATCACAATGCGTGAATTAATGCCCTGATGCTTCATGACACTGCTTATGTAGGCCTACATTAATAAGCAGGACTTTAAATATTACAAAACTTCTGCAAAGAGGGGTTCACAGAGTTGTAGTTTCAATAGAACTAGCGAGAGAAATGCTACATGAACTCATTTCTTGTCACATTGCTCTCCTCAGAAAACACTACATAGATTTTAGAAATATAATTAATTGTTTTCATAACATTAGCATCATTGCTAGTTTGATAAACAGGTACACTGCATAGTTACGAGTTTTTTATACTTTTCATTGGTTCGATATCTTTTTAACCAACACACTGTTCAATAGCGTTGATTTATGAAAATAAATGTTAAGTTGAAAAATGGAGTTAGCTGGTTTCTGCCCGACGATATACAGTAGCAGTGGCCGATGGCAGACATATTATTAGACTTTTTTTTATGACATCAGTATCGGCAATTATGTAGATGATGTGTACAATTTATTTCTAACACATTCAGCCTGGTGTACTTATTTTGGGCTTATATATCAAAACATATCAAATATATTATTATTGCTTATATCAAAACATCAGTAACGGGTGATCTAGGACTCTCCAAAAATTGGATTGGCATCGGACGCCAAAATCTGCCATCTGGGAGATGGTGATCTGCTAGTCATCAGTGTCAATGACGGGCACTTCCAGCTGGTGGGCGCTTGTTGCACGACGATCTGTATTTTTGGAATATTGTCATTGAGACCGCATGTGGTGCTTGTTGGGTCTAGTCTGGTGTGTTGGGTAAAGAGAGCACAGTCATCGGCGTCCAGAAGCACCAGTATGTGTTATGGTGGGTATGGTGTGTGTGGTGGCCGGATGTTAAAAAGGTTTCCGAGGACCAGATGGCAGAGATGGCATTGATCAGTTGGTGTAGCCAACGGATGAAGAGGTATCCGCCATGCTCGAGTACTTCAGCCAGGATTCCGTCAGGGCCAGGGCTTTTGATGTCTTTGAGGCTCTTGATGGCCTCGCGCCTCATAACAAGGGCAGCTCCAGATGGTCAACGGGGAGTGCTTGGAAAATTAGCAAATTATGTCATGATCTGTTGGGTTTGCGGTGTTGAGGAGACCGCCGAAGTGTTCAGCTTCCATTTCCAACTTCAACTTTATTGCCACATTACAAGTTTACACGTATAATATCGTGTCTGTCGGGTGTTAATCTAATAAGTCCAAAACGGTTACTTTTTAGGATTAAAATTCAAAAACAGCAAAAGTAACAGATCTACAAGCACAACGTTTAGAGCTTGTGGATCTGCTACTTTTGATACTTTTGTGTGACGCTGGTATGATCAAGTAGGGCGTTAATTTACGAAAAAACACAAAAAGAGATAAGAGGTTTCTACCCAACAACAACTATATACTTGGTGAGATTGTCCTTGTGCAAGCTTCCTAGAGTTGCAGTTACTTTGTTACTTTTGTTGTTTGTTGGTGGTATAACATTATTTGTAGAATTACATAATGTTTTTTTTCCCACAGAGCTTTTAGAACGTGCAGAACAGAAGCCCCCCCCCAAATAATATAAAATAATAATAATAATAATAATAATAATAATAATAATAATAATAATAATAATAATAATAATAATAATAATAATGAGTGAATGTATAAAACATTGGATGTTTGGTTGCCATGGCTTGTGAGACAATAGCGTAAAGACTGTTGCCGCGTTGTGTCTCTGTTTCATCAGCACTTCAGTGGTTGCCAGTCAGTGTGGAAAAACGGCAAAATGAATTCATTACTCCACCAGGAAAGTTTCATCACTTGACATGGCCGAGTCTCTGTCTGACTGGTCTCAATCCTCTAGACCATGAAATATGCAGTTAGTGCAATGAACTGGTAACCACTTGAGTGCCTGTGTGCTTTGACCGTCAGAGGCGTCGTCGTGTGGAGGGGGGAGGTGAAGTGTGACATAAAGAGGATGAATGCTATCTATAAAAGAGAAAGAATATATGCATAAAGTATTGGTGTGTATACTGTATACAAGGCACACGAAGAAAGGAAAAAAACAGAAACAAATGGTTCAGGTTAAAAGTGCAGCAGTCTGCTGGCCATCACACCCTAGATCCATCCATCTACAGTAACCCATGGGTCTTCAGCAAGGGGTCCGGAACCCCTAGGGGGTTCTCTGAGTCATTACGGAGGGGCCGCCAAATCTTTATGTGACAGGAATAAATAATTAAACACTATTAAACCCTATTCTGGGTGAGAAAATTCGGCAAAAATTGCAGATCTACAAGCTCACAATGCGAAAAGCACGATGTATTGTGAGCATGCTGTAGATTGGCTATTTTCAACAAAGAAGGGGGAAAAGTTCAGACCAAATAAAGAACCAAAGTTCAAGTTTACTAAGTATTGAGGGTTAGGTGTCTGAAAATATTTACATTTATCATCTGTAAACAAACAAAATGAAAAAACATTTTTCACATCAATGATGATAGTGCTGTCAAACAAGTCTATGAAGCTATGGTATGAAATATGAGTTTAATCTGCAACACAATTTTATACAATATGTAGTGGGGGGGGGGGGGGTCACTGCTTCATCTCTCTCTCAGCTAAGGGGGTCCTTGCCTGGGAAAAGAAAAAACGTTGAAGACCCTTGATCTAACTCATCTATCCCTCTATCCAACCCATCTATCAATATATGCATCTATGCATCTATCCAACCCACCTATCAACATCTATGCATCTATCCAACCCACCTATCAACATCTATGCATCTATCCAACCCACCTATCAACATCTATGCATCTATCCAACCCACCTATCAACATCTATGCATCTATCCAACCCACCTATCCGTCTATCCATCTTATACAACCCATCTATCCAGGATTTGTTCCTTGTAGATTTAACAGTAACCAGATCGCTCGCCCCAAAACACACTAGCCCCCATTTCTTTTCAGAGGCAAATTGTACTTTTACGCCACTACAATTATTTGAAAACTTTAGTTACTTTGTAGATTTGAGTTATTATTACAAAACATACCTTAACCACTTCAGCCCTAATTAAACTTTGGCTATTTGAAAATAGCCGATCTACAAGCTCACAAAGCTCAATGCGTTTTACTGAGGTTAAGATTAGGAATACGTTTAGGGTTAGGCACTGAGGTTAAGTTTAGGAATTTATTTTTACTGAGGTTTACTGAGGTTTATTGAGGTTTACTGAGGTTAGGTTAGGTTTAGGCATACAGTAGTTTTGCTGAGGTGACGTTTAGGAGTAAGGTTAGGTTTAGGCATAGTTTTACTGAGGTTACCTTTAGGAATAAGGTTAGATTTAGGCATAGTTTTGCTGAGGTGACGTTTAGGAATAAGGTTAGGTTTAGGCATAGTTTTACTGAGGTTACCTTTCGGAATAAGGTTAGATTTAGGCATAGTTTTACTGAGGTTACATTTAGGAATAAGGTTAGGTTTAGGCATGGTTTTACTGAGGTTAAGTTTAGGAATAAGGTTAGGTTTAGGCATAGTTTTACTGAGGTTACCTTTAGGAATACCTGGTGGCGACCGTTCCGAGGTCGTCAGATTTGACCCGGGGCGAGCGTGTTTTGGGGCGAGCGTTGTATTCAATCTAACTGGGGTTATATATTTTTTTCACTGTGGGCCATAGATGGATTTAATGGGATTTTAGAATCCATGGGACGTGTTGGTGTCAGCATGACGGGCAGTGAGTTGTATCTCACTGTCTTTCCTGGTCTACCAATCATTTTGCCTGGTTCTGAGGGTGCACTGGGCCTCAACCCTGACGGAGGTGAAGCAAGTCTTCAGTGTGATGGATTGTGGGTTTGATAAGTGAGCAGCATGGGCCTTGTGCTTTAACTGAAGGAGGTTGTGGATTTATGGAGCAGTATTGTTCTGCCATCTACAGTATCCAACAACATACTGTCTAATTGTACACTGGGCAGCTACAGTAGATCGCATTATACATTTTGGCTATAACATTTTGCGTGTACTGGATCATTGCGTGGACTTTCTATGAAATAAATCAAAATGTTGGGCAGCCTGTTTTAACTTAATTTATATTTTTACATTGTACTTTATATTAAATTATCATTTGTATAAAGCACCTTGGGCTACATACAATATAGATGACAGACACTACACAAATACAGTTTATTATTCTGTTTCCAAGATGAGGAACATTCAGTTCCTCATCTTTACTCATTCTTATCCAGATTGCATTTGGATTCATTAGTATTCCTTGCATTGGCCTGGAAGAAGCTAATAAAAGTCCAAGGACTGATCCCTGATCCTGCAGCACCCCCTAGCGCTGAAGATAAAACAGAATTACCTGCAATACAACATTTTAAATACATGAACATCCTTATGGATGGGGTGAAAAGCATCAGGTAACATGCAAGTGAACACATTGTCTCAAACAACACAAAAAGATTACATTTGTTTCAATTCTGTTATTACTGAGGAATAGCTACAAATACAATGAACCTGTCAGGCAGATACACATAGGCTGCATACTGTACACACCAAGCATGTACTGTAATAATGTGACTCAGTCTTCACAATATGCAGGCGATTTATTAGCATTAACTCTCAGCATTAGTTGCTGCATAAACACCACAGAGTTATAGGTATAAACATACAATACTGTGTACTTCCTCACATTATTACACAAACACATGCACTGTGTGAGTCATAGTATGGCCTGTCTATTTATACCAGTGGTACTCAAACGTATTTATGTCAAGGACCCCCAAATTCATGTGCTCGCAGACCCCAATGTGAAAATATTTTGTGCCAGGGACCTCTTACAAGGATTTAGTTCTCTCAATCTTTTTTATGTATTTTATAGCAGATCTACACGCTTCGCGACACGCTGTGAGCTTGATTTTGATTATATATTGGCTAATTTAGCTGAGGACCCCCTCAAGGACCCCTGAAGGTTCCCCAGACCCCACTTTGAGAACCACTGCTCTATAGACCCCTTAACAGACATCACACTGATAAGAACCAGTATGCGCGTGCAGGCCGGCACCAAATGAAACCCATTCTGTCATGTCTCGCTAGGACGCGTCTCACTAGCCAACACACAAGAGGAGGTTGGTTGAATGAACTGAAACCAGCGCACCCCAAAACAATATGTAGGGAATTGATTGTGTAACCCAGGTCCAGAAATGGGTTAAAATAGACTGAATCACCCTTTACAATAAATAGATAAATAGTGAGTTTAAATGGGTTAAATCATCCTTCAATATGAATAAATAAATAACTGTTAAAAAGTCATCAAGTGACAATTCATTCAGTCATATTCCCTCACTACAGTAAAAGATACACAGAAAACCCCTCAGATTGACATTAAGCTGTGGCCCAATTAGATGAGACAACGCCCTGTCTGAACAAGGGCCTGTTAACTGTGTGTGCAGGGACAGCAGGTGGAACGAATTCCAGCTAATCAGACAGAGAGGAGTCACTTCAGCAAACTTTTGCTTGTATTTTGCTGGACCCTGCTGTTACTAATTTGAGTGTAAGGAAAGCACCACCATCGGTGAGAGGAAGATTTATTTTTTTGTTTGAACTATTGTTTAATTGTTATATGAATGTGAATTTGAAAGGTTATTTCCAATAAGTATTTTGAAGTGAAACCTTATGCAGTATTGTGTTTATGGTACATTAACACAGAGATGCCTCTGGCCTGGCTTTATGCAGGTCAGGTTTTTTGTTTGGATACATTTGTTCTGATTCAGCCCGACTCTGGTCCACCAAGGATGGCGAGCTAACCTAACCCATGAAGATTGGAAGAACCCAGAACGTGATAGATATCTCCTTGGACAGACCCAGAGCCGTAGCCCTTGTCCCCAGTGTGGTAGGAAATTGTCGCACACACTGCCCTGCAAGGAGCAGTGCAGTATTGAGCGGTGATACTAGGGTTGCCAACTTTCAGAAATGGAAAAACGGCGTGCATGCGGACCGCGCGCGCGATCTTTTTTTGCGGTTCTGGGCGGATTGGGTTCGTTTTTTCCGCGGTTCTGGGCGGATTGGGTTCGTTTATTTTCCAGTTTTTGGTTTCTTTATTTTGGTTTTAGGGTTAGGATTAGGAGTTAGGTTAGGGTTATGTTATTTAATTCATATTTTTGCCTGATTTTACCAATTTATTATCACAAAAAACAATTTCTGCCTATTAAAATATTCAAACAAAACGGGTTTATACTAATGTATTTTGTGGATTATATTAGACAACAACTAACAACTACATAAGAGTTATTCTTTAAATGGGCACACTATTTAATTATATTGATTCACACACACACACACACACACACACACACACACACACACACACACACACACACACACACACAAAAACAGCACCGCGGACAGCGCCTGCCTGCCTACTCACTCGCGCTCTCTCTCTCTCTCTCTCTCTCAACCACACGTTAACAAAATAGAAAAATAGGATCATCTGCGATGAAAATGTTTAACCATCACCACGCATTGCCAATTGCTAATGTTCAACCAAGAAGACAAAGATTCAAGTTTCAGTATTACTTTAATTGGCTTTTCCAGAGATCGAACAGTATCAGTACAAGGACCAGACAGAAAGGCATGTAGGCCTATTGCTAGTGATAATATATGGACAGGATATGGATGATAATAATGTCCATTTAAATGTGTAAATGTCCATATGATGTAAAGTAAACGTCCGTATAAGTGTCCTTCATGGGGGGTCGGGGGAGTCGGTGACAAAGTTCTGATTAGAAAGAAAAAAAGAACAAGAGGAAAAACACATTAGGAGTGTGTAAAAAGCACAGCCCAATATTGTCAAAATAAAAATACAATAAAAATATTACTCACCTATTTATTTCTCCAGGGATACTTCTTGCTGCTCTTAACAGCACCCAGCAATTCTTTGTCCTTCTGCGCAGCAAGAAAGAAGTCTTTGCAGGGCATGTTCATGTTCACTGAAATCTGAAGCTCACTTTTGATCAGGTCAGTGCTGCAGCGATTTCTTGCATCTGACCACTTGTTGGCCATAAGTGAAAAAATCCTCTCCACAAAGGCATTTGATCCGGGCACACTGAGAACGAATGACACTATCTGGAACAGGTTGGTCAAGTTAGATTTTACGACTTTCTGGAAGACAGACACCCACTTCTCACTGGTTGATTTTTGGGGATCCTGTCGTGCCGTTTCAATTTCTTCCTGGCTGGCGCAGAATTCCTCATACAGTTTGTCCATGTTGAGTGTGTCAGTCAACTTTAGGGCAGCCGCCACCTCTTCCAAGTCAGAGAATCTGAGTGTCTCAAACAGGCCGATTGGTCTGAGTTTCATCATTACATTGTCTGTGGATAAATCAAACCATTTCTCAATGTATGAATTGACAGTGCTGTAGAATTTAGTGAAATCCACTTTAATTTTGGCCTTTTGTGCAGGCAGCAGTTTATCCATCAGCTGCTTGGTCTGGAATCCACAGAATCCGTCATATTTTCTTTGTTGAATTTTTGCTTTGAATTTCCTGATTTCCTCATAAACATCAGTGATGCAGAGGTTTGTTTCCTCTAGCTTCTTTACAAGCTGGTCGAAGACAACTCCCACGTTTTGAAAGAAACACAAGTAGATCTCAACTGTGGCAGCTTTATCCTCATCATCATCAGAAAATATCTTCCTAAGCACCACAGGGCAGGCCTCGCCGAGTGACCTGAAATATGCTGTTATTGCTGGCCAGCTCTGTAGGAGACGCTCAACAGCTGGATACAGTGACAGCCATCTGGTGCAGACGTGACGCAGAATCTCTCTCCACTCAATGTCCACAAACTCGAAAAATCCACGAAGGTTCTCTCGCCGAGAAGCTGACACTGAGAAGTGGCTATACACTTTTAAGACAACTGTCTCTATGTCCACTGACAGCTGGTCGCATGCATGTTTACAGGCATTGTGAGCAACGTGGGCTGGGCAATTTGCTTTCAAAATGCGACTGTTGTCACTCTGTAATAACTGGTAAACAGAGTGATGCCTGCCATAATTGACATTGGCATTGTCAGCAGAATAAGATGTGATACACTCTGTCTTGAGTTCATATTTGGTCAAACACTCAATTATGGCGTGGTGGATCCCACTGGCGGATTCGTCACGGTCTTCAAAGAAATCTAGTAGTCTGGACTGTACTCCGTCTTCATTAAAGTATCTCAGGCATACAGGAAACATTTTTCGGTTCCCCTTGTTTGAGGCGTCTGAGGCTACTGAAAAATACACAGGGGCTGCATCCACCTGCTCACCTGCTGCGACCTCGGTGGGAGGAGGACACAGCTCTTTTAGAATATCCCGAACAGTTTTGGGGCCAAGCACATTGGCTGTTATCATCTCAGCCTTTGTTCTTCCACATTGCATTTTCTTTGCAGTGTTCGAATCACTAAACATGGCACTTGCCAGCTTATTACTGCAGTCCATGCTGTTGTAACTCAAACCATGCTTAACTGTGTGATACACTGATGTTACCTCACATGCAGCAACTTTGTCATGTTCTGCAGTTGAACTGCCAAAGAATTTAGTTATATTTGATGCACCTTTATTTTGTGTTGCTCTCTTGTGCATGTCTGTGCCAGCATGCTGTTTCAGGTCGTTTTATTGAAAACTCCCTCCGACACAAGGTGCAGAAGACCCGAGACAGATCTCCACTCACAGGCTTAACCCAACTGTGTTTTTCTTCCCACTGTTTGTTGTAAGACACAAGTCTTTTCTTTTTAGAAGGGCCAGGGCCCAGAACCACATCCTCTTTCATTATCACCTCCTCCACCACCGGCAGCGCTCATTTTCCCACACGACCCAACAGGCTGACATGCCACACAAACAATGATGCCGCGCCCACCGGAGAAAATCTCACACACACACATACACAAGCACGCGTGCGAGCACTGTGCCTGCCCTGTCAACTGAGTGGTCCTAGCGCCCTTCGTATACAGCACACAGTCACGCAGCCAGACACACTGCATTGCTGCGCGCAAACAGAAATATATTTTTTATTTTTCCCTTTACACCGGAGTCCGGGACAAACAAAGTCCCGTACGGGACACGCCCCTTTTGGCTCAAATACGGGGCGTCCCGGCTAAAACGGGACGGTTGGCAACCCTAGGTGATACACACATACAGAACCACACACACTCTTCTGCCCTGCCAGTAGTGCAGAACTGGACATTGACACACGCATATTCACCACACCCTCTGCCCTGTGAGGAACAGTGCAGGACTGGACAATTAGCTCCAACACACACACACACAACTCTCTGCCCTGCAAGGAGCAGTGCAGGACAGGTGTCCCAGTTCTACTGGCCGTCCATATCAACTGGTATCTCGCTCGCTCCTGACAGCAGATGTTGTTTGAGGAAGTGGGTGGATGATTTTTTAATTCTGTCCCATTTATCTGTCAGCAGTCTCTGAGGCACACCAAATGTATATATAAAATCGAGTACACATTCAGTGACCTCCTCTGCTTTTTTACTCTTAAGAGGGTAGGCCTCTGCCCACTTTGTGAAATAATCCATAATCACACACACATATAGATTACCTCCCTCTGTTTTTGTCAGTTTCAACAGGTCCATGCCAACCAATTCAAATGGTTCTCCCACCTGAAAGACATGTTTTCATGAATATGGGGTTATCTTTTTCGGCTGTTGACATGAGCACTTAGTGTCACAAAATATAGCACCTCTATTGGATTATACTGGCTCTTCTCCTTTAAATTGGACCGTTTTGCCTGACATTGTGGGCACTGCTTAATCTGAAGGAAGAGAGTGCACAGAATCATTGTATGCATGAAGTTCAGAAAGAAAATTATTCACTAAAGTGAAGCAGTGACTGTAGCAAATATGAGTTGACTTTAGTTCCCTACCCATTTTCCAATGTCGACTTGCATCCCAGGCCAGTAATAGCGAGCGATAATGGCATGGTGGGTTTTTTCAACACCACAGTGGGCCCCAATATCGCTGGCGTGAAACTCCTGGAACACTTCAGCTGCCTTTTCTGCAGTGGTTACCACCTTGGCCCAGTGCTGATTCAGGCCCTGGCCCTTCCTCCTGCACAAGTAGTACAACTCTCCATCTGGTCAGAGGGTAAAGCGCATGAGTTGAAGAGAACACATTGAATAAGGCTGGGGTTGATATTGTATATTGTACACAATTGCTTACCAGTAACTTTATAAGTCAAGGCTCTTCTTTTCAGAATGTCCCTCTGTTGTTTGTCCGCTCCCTCAGGATAGACATTGTGGACCAGAAAGTCCATTAGCTCCTTCACCTTGACTTGGTCAAAGGTACACATAGCTATTATCTACTGTTTGGCTAATACTAAATACTTACTTGCTTGCTTACTTGCTTGCTTACCTACTTACCTACTTGCTTACCTACTTGCTTGCTTACCTACTTGCTTGCTTGCTTAGCTACTTACCTACCTACTTACCTACTTGCTTGCTTGCTTGCTTACTTCAATCTCTCTCTTCAATCTCTCTGTAATCTAATGTGTTTTTTTTTACTACTCCTACTCTACACTTGTGTCCTCAGTTGACCTCCATTTATAAACTCACTAATACATTAGGCACACCTCTTCCAACCCAAATTAACATTGACCAATCATATGGCAACACATGTGGCCATTATGGTCATAATGGTCATGGACATTTTCACACACAAAGTTGTGGCCATGTAATAGTGGTTATAAAATAGCATTAATGCACAACTGAAGAGGTGTGTAGAGTCCAGGTTAATGGGCTTGATATTGATTAGATAAATGCATTGTGATATAATATAATGAGGCTACTTTGAACTGATGGTGCTGCTGTCTGAACGTAGGACCTACAGCAGGTGGTGCTGTTCTACGCTCTGCAGTGCACAGCAGCCTTTGTAATTCAAAGATAACTAAGATTATTAAGATGATAGGCTATTATGCACTTGTCAGACTTCACACAAGAGTTTGTGGTTCATGGTGTGACTACCAACATCATTGACTTGTTTCTACAGCTATTAAACTATCATGTGAACGGAGCGCTTATATTAGTCAATATTATATGCTTATATGAGCAACCAGATGAATCAGTCAAGGCAGTTCAAATTATATCTGACGGTTCATATCTGGACATACACCAGACTATACACATTGTTTCCTGGGATTTCTTCCAGTGTCTCATAGTGTGACAGGTTAGGCGCAGGATTATGGATTTTTCTCAACTGTGGAATCCCGCTTGATACTTTCAGATGTTTTGATAGATTTTTTTTGCTTCATTATTCTAACTGTTTTTTATGGGTGCATGTCTTTACTGTTTCATACAAGTAAGATTACACAAACAATGGGATGGATGTAATGCTTTATTCATTGATATAAACGACGTTAAGCTTTGACGAAGTGAGCTCCACCCACTTCCTCAAACAACATCTGCTGTCAGGAGCGAGCGAGATACCAGTTGATATGGATGGCCAGTAGAACTGGGACACAGGTCTTGACAGTGGACACTTATATACACACACACTAAGGTTCAGACACTTTGTGTCTTGGGACTATTCTGTAGCCACTTAGTGGTGTATGAGTTAATTGTCAGTGAATGTGTTTTTGATTTATTGTCCTGGTTTATTGTAATTGTGAAGTGTGATATTTTTGGATTCAAGTCCTGATTGTTTATTTGATTTTTGAAATATTGGAACCTGAACTGGTTTGATACTGCAACTTAGTTGCATAAGGTATTAGTCAGTCAGAAAGTTGGGTGCACCCTCAGATTAGAAAATCTTGAGAAACAATTTATTGAGATCCTGGTATACCTCCCTCATTTATTGCCTATTGTGTATGTTTGTGTGCATTGTTATGTTTGTCTTTATATTACTTATTCATTCAAAATATAAAATTGAGCCGGCTAACTCGAAGTGATTTGCATCTGGTCTCATCATTTACCCCTCTGGCTCCAGTAGACGAACCTACAGTAACTAGTCCAACTTCTAACCCTCCATTGTAATTAGGTAACTGTTTACACTACCTTTTCGACACGGGTGTTACAATTGCATGAAACAATCACCTGTGCATCCAGTCTCAATGTTAGTAAACAAATAATTGGTCTATACACCTTTCATTAGGGTAGACTTGCTGCATTTCTATATAGAAAGAGAACTGACTTCACACCATTGAAAGTAATGGCTGAAAACCTCACAAGATGGCACCACCTGTCCGTTGAACTCAATGGATGGGGGGAGGGGCCGCTTGTTCTTGATAGCACCATTATCCGGAAGCGTGTTAATATGTATTACATGAGTTTTCTGGCAGAACACCACAGGGGGTGTCATGCTTTCCATGGCTACTAGAGTACACATAGAGTAGATCAGTGGTTCTCAACCTTTTCCGGCTGCGACCCCCCAACATAATCATATTTGAACTGGGGACCCCCCACTCTGACAAGCACACGATCTACAAACTCACGCCTCGCAACATGAGCCGTTGTGACCTTGTAGATCGACTATTTTCCACAAAAACAACGTTCTTATAATATTTGACAATTTGGCCAATGTTTGACCAGTTTTTATAGTCTAGTTTGTTGATTATTTTTGATGCAGTGATGGTCTTTTTCTTTTCATTTGGAGGTATTAAAAAGGTCTCAAAAGTCCATCAATTGTCACTTCACTGTCATCTGGGACCCCCCCCCCCAAAAGAAAATCATGGTTGAGAACCACTGCAGTAGAGTACATTCCCCCAAATTACCACAATTGTCATTTTTCATCCTGATTGTGAAGAGTGCAGACTGTTTCATTAGTAATGATGACTAGTTAAAAAGTAATTTTACATTCAAAGCCTTGTCTTTATTCTGTGAATCTGGTATAGGGTTGTGTGTGGGGGTGGCTTAATTGTCATGTGTGTTGTTTTGTTTTGTTTTGGGGGCAGGTCTACTGTTTCGTCACAGTCTAATTTTGGCAGGTATTACAGTACATTCACTCATGACATTCACACACTGACGGTGGAAGCAACCATGTAAGGTACCCAACCTGCTCATCAGGAGTTAGGGGTTCATGTCTTGCTCAAGGACACATCGGCAGGCGGAGCCGGGGGACCTGGAAACCTTTCCTGTTCTCAGACGGTCGTCGCTCTGCCTCCTGAGCCACTGCCGCCCCTCATTTACAGCTTTCCACTGTGTATGATCTGCATTCAAGATTACACGGTTCAAGTATTAGAACTGCACATTTGGAATGTCTCACCTTTAGGCCTATGCATAGAATGCTATGACACGAAAACCTCACATTCAATTGCACGAAAAGCATTTTAGCAACGTGTATCAAAATCTACACCACATTAGAGTAAAGAACCAAGGGAAAGAAATACAAAATCCTACATAGAAAGCTTTAGATTAGAAGAATATATCTGCTTATCCTGCAGCACCCCCATGAGGAGATGTTAGCAAACAGCAGCCAATAATGTGAAAATAAATAGAAGAGACACAACATGCATTGTTTACAATGGCTGTAGATTGAGACATCACTTTAAAAAAATCTCAAAAATTAAGCAGTTGTTGCCTGATTTTGTAGTATCATAGCAACTGCATGTGAAACACGTACTATGCAAAGATGAATCATCAGGTCCCTTTATTATGGGGCCAGACAATTCATTCAGTCATCATTCATTCATTCATTTCCCCATTCATTGTCTTTATTCCATGATTATTTATTGACGTAGATTCAATTCTCTCTCCATTGAAACCTATAGTAAAGTAAACAAACAAAACAATTTCTGTGACAATGTATGACACGTTTTGTATTTTCCACTTCCATAAAACATTACACAAAAACATAGCAGGCCTGCACATTAAACTCTGTAAAGAAAAATGTAATAATGCCAAAGCCCATCTTGCTAATCTGGCTGATATTCACATCTGCATGAAGAAGTCATGAATGTTTCAATTAATCAATCTTTATCTCCAAGGACTATTATCAGCTTAACATTTCAAATCGACCTGGACGTTCAAACCAATATAATTTCACAAAACAAAGGCTACACTGTCTAACAGGTTTCAAGTCTCTGCAAGTTGATTTTCATACATTTCTGAAATGAATGGTATACAATGGCTTCCTTGAAAACCAAATGTTCTGTATGCTTTGGAAAGTGGTTGGCAGTAATGTCAAGTATACTGTGAAAGGTTGGCCGATGGCACAAGGCTCCATAAAGTAAACAAGTCCACTATTGCAGTTTTCTGGCATTTTATTTACCTACAAACCTTCTGTGCAGGATTTCACAGTGCAAGGCCGGGCAAAAATAATTCAAAAATAAAAACTAGCCAAAACAAAGTTCAAACAGAAGTTAACTCTTGAAAACGAAACATAAGAAAAACAACCGATCAGGAACTCAAGATACTGTTAACAGGCTATGCCTTCCATGAAGGCCCTGCCAGCTCTCCCCCAACATTGTCCCTGACTAGCCTCAAGCGCCAATTCATTCACAAACTATAATAAGACAAAACATAATACAAACATGAACACCCCTCCTCCTCTACAGTGCTTGGCCCCTTCCCAATCAACAGAATTGCCAGCACTGCAGAGGAGAGACAGGTGACTACATATAATTTACCTTCCCCACAGTGTCAATAAATAAACATATTTAAAACCCTTTTAGTCCTTGTGTGTTGTTTCTTAAAAATGGCATGTGCACCAAGGAAACATGCAAGACAACACAATCCAGCTGGTGTGTGATGCATGTGCAAGGTCCTGCCTGCCTGCCTGCCTGGCACAGGCTGGCCCTTAACAAATACTGTGACTCATATGGCCAATGGTCTAAAGATGCAATGGTCCTTTACCAGTTGATATTGTGAAATATTTTGGCATAACTGAATGTAGTAGTGTATGATTAGTTGTTGTTCAGTCAGATCACAAATAGATTGAACCAATATAATAGAACGAATATATTGAACCAATATTATAGAATACAAGTGTGGATGTAATATGTTATCTTGGTGTTCAGCTACATTTTTCTCCCTGCTCAGCAGAGTTAGTGTGGCAGTTCACCCTTCCACTGACACCACATCATAACCACATCAACACTACACAATACACCATATACAATAGCCAGGTAGAATGCTAGGATAGTTTGGTGGGTGCACACACTAAAACTCAATTTAACAGCTTTTAGTACGTTTCCTGTATTATTGTTCCTTTAACACATAACATAAATGAGTTCACAACACAGGGTTAAAGGTTAAAATTGTTCTTTATTTTTAAGTTGCAGGGAATGTTTTTTGGCAAATGTTTGACTGTTTCTTTCTTTCTCTTACCACAGTGCTTCCTGGTTCTGGGCAAGGTAATAAATATATCTTGGTTCTGGGCAGTGTCAAATGAACCGAGTGTAGCTGCAGGCTGCCTTATATAGGGTGCGTTTGATAATACAGCACTGAGCGCACTGGCCAATACAAACTAATAGGCGAGTGTGCTCCGGTGCGTAATTTTCGAACGCGCCCATAGTGCCTGTCTGTTTGTAGTGAGCATGCTCAGTCCATACATTCCTGAATCATACCAACTGTGGGTTTGAGTAAATTGGGTATTCTAATTATTATTATTATTATTGTGGGAAACCGTTGTAATGTGATGACACTTTAAATGTGTTAAATGTGAATTGTAATGTCTTTAGACATTGGAGAAATAACTGGTTTGTGTGTAAATTGAGGAGTCAATTTAAGATTGGTATGGTCCAGTGGGAGGGGCTTAGCCTTAAAGGAAGGGTGCCTACCATTGCCCAGGCCAGGCAGTCAGTGAAGGGCTACAGTAGAGAGCAGACCTAGGGCTCTATTCAGAGCCAGATTTGAACAAACCACTAATTAGGGATTTCGGACTAGGCAAGAGGCGTTTCCCCGCAAAATTCGGTATTCTATGGCACCCCCCTCACCCGCCAAACACCTGAGCTACCCGTTACATTATGCATAGGTGTGGTTTGGGCGTTACAATGATAAAACCAATCACCGTGCCAGAAGCCATTGCCTTTAAGAGAAGACTGCGCTAGCCGTCATCCCGATCCAATATATGCTCTAGCCTATCTACCTGTCTGCACTGTTGCCTGGTCTGATTATTATAAGCCACATTGGGCTTGTTTTCCTTCTTTTTTTTTAATCCAAATACATTTTTATATTAATTTGTAGCCTATTGTGTTCACAATAAGCTTGTCATATTAGTCAGATCCGGAATAGTATATGAAAGCCATTTAAAATATGTATACTATTGGTACACACTGGCTGCTCCCAAATAATTAATTACATCATGTTGCGACAACGCTCCTACGTGGTACACAGACAAACAGTAGCACATGGGTATAATAAATTGGACAGTTTTAGGAAAGGTCTATACTATAGCCTATGTACTCACGTTGGCTGTTATCGTTCTATTTCCACCGTTCTAATGGATTCCAGGGGTGTGTAAACATCTCTGAAGTTGCTCCATAGTTTCCTCTGAAGTGACGCAGTTTTAAAGTTAACTTACATCCATATTGTCCCCGTTATCTTTCATCATCCACCTTTGTTCAGTAATCCCGAACAGAGCTAAACTTTAAGTTTACATCAATCAAAGCCTCTCAAACCCAGACACATTGCTGCGATGCGTATGTGCGTCGCCTACCCAAAATAACAGACATACAAGCTATCAACGGCGCTGCGTCATGTCGTGTCGACAGCTACAGATCTGTTATTTTGGACAGCATACAATGAGGCGCGCGCGCGCCACGGAGTAGCCTATCACTAAACCAAAAACATTACATTACGTGGTCAACAACATACTAGACATGTAACTTGCTTGGAGCTTAATGCAGTGGTTCTCAACCTGTGGGTCGAGACCACAATGGAGCACCCAACGCCTGGCGAGCTTGTAGATCTGCTATTTTCACAATATTTATCTGTGGAACCGAGTCAAACAAAATGGGGGGGTCCCCAGTTCAAATATGGTTATTTTGGGGGGTCATGAACGTAGCGTTTACGCGGGGAATATAATAATAATATAGGCTAATATATATAATATAGGCTATAATATAATATTGACCCGCACGTCCCGCAGCAGGGGTTTAATGAGACAGCAGCCAAAATGAAAATCACACTATGATCCGATCATCTTATAAAAAATGTAAGTGCTTAAGATTTTAGCCCAAACCCAACGGGACCCGACCCGGCCCGTCGGCACCGGCTGAGCTGGGTCTACGTTTTTTTTTACATCCAAATAAATTCACATATTAATTAATTTGTAGCGTAGGCTATTGTGTTCACAATAAGCAACTTGTCATATTAGTCAGATCCCCAAGAGTATATGAAAGCCATTTAAAATAGTTATATATTCCTACACAGCTGATGCCAAATAATTAATCAACAGGGCAGCGCAACGCTAAAGTACCATTTAAAATGGTTATGGGGAAGTGTATATATTTATATAGCCCTATTTGCTCCAAGCTGTTTTTTAAATAAAATATAGACTGTTAGGGTAGAATGACTCCTGTTCTTAACGAATTACCAAGATTTAATGAGAAATAAGGCTTCTTTAGAAAAATGACTGACGGGCTGGGCTGGGTCTAATTTGTCAATTATTAGTCGAGCCAGGCTGAAATATTTAGGGGATATGAAAGCTCTAGTTAGTAGTTTGAAGTGCTCATGTGGCCTTAGAGTTGCTTCTTTTTGTTTTCATAGACCTGCGGACTGCGTTGCTTATTTCTCTCCAAGGCTGGCAACACGGCTCATGGTCCAACGCACAAAGCCATTGTAGTGTCTGTGTGCACTTGACGGGTGATTTTATAAACCAGCGGGTGCTTCTAGAATCCACTATCCCCCGTCCCCAAGCCGTACCCATGTGTGTCTGTAGAATTGCAATGTGGGGGATATAGCAACAACACGCCCACAGGCACACCTCCACGCGCAAATAACGGCGTCGGCATAATGGTGACGGGTAGAGCAGGTGCTAGAATAACCTATTGGGGCGGCGCAGGTCCATTATCCCGATTTAACGGGGAATTTTTGGCCTGAGAATGGGGCCCCTAGAGCCAATCGGGCCAGTATTATATTATTTTGTGATTTATTTTGTTTTCCCTGGACTTTCTGAAAAAAGGTGAATAAAAACACTTCCACGGACTGAGTTTGCTTCCAGTGTTTTTGGCATATACTACCCACACATGACAGAGTGTGACAGTTAGACAACCATCATTAACCATTAAGAGTTAACCATTAGATATACAATAACCACCCCCCATGGGGAACAGAACCAATAGCAGAGCCCACTGGTGGCGGTGGGAGCAAACAGCCGCATGACGACAAACCAGAACACACAAAGCGGAAGGAACGCAGATTTAGGTGAGCTTAAATAACCCACCCAATTGGTCAGCTGATTGCCACGTCAGTGTATGACGTATAGACCATATTCACGCAATGGCCATGTTGGCATTTTGAATTTAAAAAACGGGGTGGCATTTCATTAACTTAATAGCAAAATGGCCGCCGTGTGAATATGGTCTTGCATGACACTGTATACAGCTAATGAGCATGCGTGTAACCTCTCGAGTGTATACTGCCTGAACTAACCTCGCAGGCTACGTATCATTTCCTTCCTTCCTTTCTTTCTTTCTTTACTATTGGAACGTTCGGAATAATGAGATGTCGGAATTATGAGTGGACCCCCATATGAACAGCATATTTGCTTGGTTTTATTTGAACAATGTGGCAGTGTGGTCTGTGTTGTATTGGATAGGCTACATGTCTAAGTGGTGCAGTGATGTAGTGCTCATTGTTTTAGTGAATATGATTTCATTAAGTTCCACTTGGCAGTTGTAGTAGAGAGCACCTGTTCTCGTTATCACCTGCTATGTCACTCTCCAAGATACACCAGTCAAATATGTTCTTGGCTGTTCTGTCCTTTGCCAGTTTTGTCTTTTTTGTACTGTGTGGGTAGAGAAAGCACCTGTAGACATTTTATTGTACAGGGTTTACAGGATACAAAAAATGAGAATAAGGAAAAAAACGTCAATGTGAACAATGCAAAAGGAGGGTGTGCTTATACTGTTTGACTATGTCTGTAGTGAACCTACACAGTAAATCCTCAGTGTTCATTTTGTAACTCTGAGTAGTGAAAAAATAGACCCAAATGGACGCATAACATTTGTTCACCTTAATACCACTTAACACTGTGGCAAAAAAAAAGATACATACAGTGACCATATATACACACAAATAAAGGCTGGCATCATGTAACTAGTATACAACATTTACACTGTAGCTACCAGAAATACATAATGTAGGTTGGTAAATGGAGGCAAAAGCCTGTTATATTTATATCCAAGTTCCAGATCAGAACAATATCTGATTCATATTTTCACATGATGCAAGAATGACTGACACACCTCTCTTCACCTCCTGGTGAATGGCATGGTCATGTTATAAAGCTACAGTATTCCTGTATGGGGATAATATGAATGTATAAAATCAAAGGGACATATAGCTACTTTTTTAAATCAGATTTTGCCCTTATCAGGGTGAATAGTTAGTCTGTTTATTTCTATTCTGTGGTAGGTAGCTCGATGTCTCCATCTGGTGGTTTTGTACAACTCTCCTCCATAATAAATTCTCCCAGCTTGTGTGGCTGTCTCTTTATTAAACAGATATAACAAAACAAAATCCCCTTCTCAATGAAACTTTTTCCACTGCCTCCACCTGAGAGGAACGTAAATGTACTTCCAGATGGAGCAGTACGTCTGAAAGAGAAAAAGCGATGGTGTGTACATCATCAACCTGAGGAAGACTTGGTTGGGATTTCAGTTCCTTCTTTTTCTCAATTCACTGTTCAGCTAAGAAAGGTCTTGTGAAATGATGTGTGGTTTGTCAGAAAGTATTACATTTCTTCACCATGGCTGTGCAGATGTTGCTGATGAGACAAATACATTGTTAAAAATATTGCTTGTAGCACTTGATCCAATTTCATGTATGGTTTAGTTCGCAAAATTC
Organism: Gymnoscopelus braueri; assembly: GCF_963280865.1. NCBI lineage: Eukaryota > Metazoa > Chordata > Actinopteri > Myctophiformes > Myctophidae > Gymnoscopelus > Gymnoscopelus braueri. The sequence goes on from NC_137609.1 coordinate 38,007,665, forward strand.
AGTATTAATACATATGCTGAGATTTCAGTTCCTTCTTTCTTTTTCTCGTCAGGACAAGTCTTATGAAATACTTTGTGGTTTGTCAAGTTGCTTTCCAAGTCCCCTTTCTTCACCATGGCTCCTTAGTTGTTGCTGATTATACAAATAGGAGTGTAGCGAGCCTGAGCAGACTGCCAAACATACAGCAATTACCACTGAACTGGATGTCCAGCTGAACTGGACATCTGATAATACATTGTACTAAAGAAGAAGACAAATACAGTGTAACTCATAGCACAGAGAGAAAAAAAGGTATAGAAATATGTTATACTAATGCGAAATATTTCCCATTAGTATAACATTCATGGCCAATGCCCCAGACATGATCACCATGGACAAATGAAAAGAGAGAAAGGTGGGGGGTATAAAGGTGGAGGCGGGCCTTTCGAAAAGAGAGACAGGGCAAGAGAACACAGGCACACAGCCAGAAGGACAGAGGACAGCCAAGGGGAAGGTTGTGCCACAGTAACCACGGAGCAAGGGTGGAGAACGAAGTGAGTTACAGACACACCAGCCACCTGGGATTGGAAGCGGAGGTGTGTCTACGCCTAGGAAAAGAAGCCATTGTAACGACAGTACCGAAGGGGAGGAAGAGACGAGCGAGACCAGACGAGAAGAATGAGACCAGACCATACTATATAAGGAGCGCGGAGACGGGGAAGTGGCGATAAACGTTGCACCACGTGCAACCAACTCGGCGCCAGGTGTAACAAGCCTGGCCGGCGAGTAAGTACCGGAACACGCACCGTTATCCTTGTATAACCACTGCCTAGAACGACGCTATACCTTATAAATGCACAGTGAACTGGTCCAAGTTTCCTTACATTGCAGACGGTGATACGAAGAACCGAAGACAGAGACGGCTGGCCTAAAACCTCTTCCCATACACCCCCATATTTGGACATGCAGATAAACCCCTTGCACAGTGAAACCGTGTTGAGTATCTAAACACTTTATTGCCATTGCACTTTACTTTTGAAGTTATTGTTGCAACCCCTTGCTAAGTTAGACCCCTGCGTATTTGCACAACTTTATAATGTATTTTATAGTTGTTGTGTAGTGGTGTATTTTAGTTAGTTAAAGGCGCCATAGGAAGTTAGGGTATTTTATCAGTATAGTGTTTTCTTTTGATTGTTTTAAGGCGAAGATGCCATTGTATCAGTGACAATAAAGACTGTACTTACCTTTTTATATGAACCTGTTGTCGTGTCCAGTTCCTCATGGGATTTCAAGGTGTTGTTCTCAAATCAAAAGTATTCTAAACTTACCAGTATTGACTCGAACCTGTGAATAGCCTAGAAATCAAAGTGTGTCTATAGGGGACCTTCTTCTTTAAAAAAAAAGGTGCCGTAGTCATTAAGCAGTTCAAATCGAATTAACAATAGTTACGCACTCCGCACTTTAATTGTGCAACTGATATTTTATTATTGTGAATTTGATGCGAATAATTTATAAAGAGTAAAAGTGTGCTATATCTAAATTGATATCAGCAAGTCAAATGTGATACACTGGCCCTGGTCACACACGCATGGCATGTGCCCATGTGCGGGTAAATGTGCACGTACACTCACGCACCAACAAATGTTTTGAGATCTCAGTTTAGGGTTGCATGAGATTAAAGATCATGTTAAATGAGGAAACCAGATACTCAGAACAGGACAGTAGATGGCACTGGTTCAGCTGCTTTTTGTAAGACATCATCATGGTCTACAGAAACAGACTGCTCACGGATGAGTCCCCTCTAGGCATTAAAATACTGCTTTCAGTAAGGTTTCATTGCACGCAGTAGGCCTGTGTCATTAAAGTAAATATTAAAGTATTTAGCAAAACTAAAAACATTAACATTAGATCCAGATCAATACTGTCGTTAGCTTGTCTGGATATGTAAGTGCGCATATCAATTAAATGATTTGTTGTGCCAAATCTTTCGTAAATGCGCACAGGGCACCTTGCTGCTTTTCTTAAGGTCCGCCACACCCTCGTTAGTGTCTATTTTATGCAATGATTAAAAGCAGCGAATAAAAGCATCAACCTGTATGAATGGGGCATCACAAAATTGTTTCATCACGTGAAATACATGAGGTAACGTTAGATATTGGCAACCAGTCAACCCTTATTCGAGGTGTATTTTTCATAGCTTAAATAAAGTAAAATCCTGAGTGCTAATTTAACTCTGATACTGTACAAATGGAATAAAATAGGGTTTGTGCAAGATTATGCATCGATGCAGTGACGTGACATAATCGATTAGACCAGGGGTATTCAACTAGATTAGACAGGGTGCCAAAATTGTTAAATAAACCAGGGGTATTCAACTAGATTAGACAGGGTGCCAAAATTGTTAAATAAACCAGGGGTATTCAACTAGATTAGACGGGGGGTCAAATTGTTAAATGAATTTAGGTCGGGGGTCACAGGCCTATAACAAAAAAATGAACCAAATGCTCATGGTTAACCATTTAACAGGTAACTGTTAAATAAAAAATAAATATTAACCATTTAACCGTTGGTATTAACTGGTTACAAATGTCTTAATGTGAGAGAAATAATAAAATACATTCATTCCTTAAATAAAATAATTTGCTGTTCACTTCAGAAGTACCTCCACATAACTATTTATTTATTTTTTAAGAACGTTTCATGAATCTGACTCAACTTCACTTAGGAATTAACTTAGGAAGAAATATAAGAGGAAATATTTGGAACTTATTGCTGCATGAGGCTCAATAATCTTATGTCCTGTAGCATTTGATGTGCAATTATTTAAAAATGTTGTAGTGTGTGCATGAAGATTATCCTTACAGTATGTGTATGATGCAACCTGATTTGAAAACCTGTTGAGTTGTATTACAGTATCTTAAAATGACTGGGTTGTGTAGAGTCTAGAGAACCCAATTGTTTTAAGATTTTAATATTCTAGTCTATCACTGATTACATGTTTGGAGGAGTTAAATTCACTGTATTTATTATTGTTATATTGTGTTGTTTCATCATAGTCTTATAGACAACTATGACTTCTTTAAGGGTTAAATATAAATGCAGCTGCAACAATGTTTCCTGCTCCTCACTCTTGTGGTCAGATATTCAGGGCGTTGAGCCTCTTGTTAGTTTCGCACCTTGCTCCTCCCTGCCAGTAAGAACACTGTGAAGCTACAGAGAAAAACCACGTGTGAAAACATGCTAAAAGTACACATATACCAACCATGCGTTCACCAAGGAGTGAAGTCGAGAACTAAACTGCATCTTTCTCACTCTGCAGTGACAAACACACGCACGCACGCACGCACGCACGCACGCACGCACGCACGCACGCACGCACGCACGCACGCACACACACACACACACACACACACACACACACACACACACACACACACACACACACACACACACACACACACACACACACACTCAATTATGTTGTAATGAATTGTGGCGTTAAAGTAGACCATTTGAACTGCTGTCCGTGCGTGTGTGTGTTTGAGATTTGAGAATTAAAAATAAGTTAATTATTTTATCTTCATTCAAAATACTGTCATTCAACCACATGAACCCTACCCTATTCTGGAGCAAACATTTGCCAAAAATAGCCGATCTAGCTCACAACAACATCGGCTATTTTCGGCAAAGACCTTTGGTGTAGAGGGTGAAATGGAGCGGACCATAGGGGGACTCCGGCCAACTAAGTATACTACTGGGATTAAGTGGTTAATTATGTACAGTAGGCCATGGTTTCAGAAGGTTTATTCCAATGCAAAGCCCACACATTAATAGGAAAAAAGCAGATTTATAAAGAAGAATGTTCTGTTATGAATAAACTATTTATTGGTGGAAACCTCATACTGGAAAGGGAAACTTATTTCCTGAAAATATATTGAAACTCATTGAAACTAATGGAGAACGGCTCCTCAAGTAAATGTTTTCAGCTGGTGTATGACTAATGATAGTTAGTCTTTATTTATTATGGCATATAATATATAGAGGAGCCCCTCGCAGGTGTGTAGCCTACTGAAAATAATACAATTCCCTGGCCTATAGGCTACAATGTTATTGTGTGTAGGCCCTACACATTAACATAGTAAAGAGGATTTTATACTGTATGTTTTTTTTTTAAGTGTATTCATAAATGACAGGTCTAATATAACAGTAACATGACATTAACCTTGTCCTATGCTTGGTCTTTTTGGTGAACCATCAGAGGACCTTGACGTATGAACATCAGAGTCTGTTCTGCTTTATTAACAATGCCCCCCCCTCTCCTCCTCTCCTTCAGCAGGTAGATGTGAGGTTATGTATTTTTCTTTAAATAGAAAAGATAAGGTACATGCCGAGAGAGAGAGAGAGAGAGAGAGAGAGAGAGAGAGAGAGAGAGAGAGAGAGAGAGAGATTCTCAAAGTTTTTCATGTCAAGGACCCCCAAAATGATATGCATTTGACCCCCATCTCAAAAACTTTTGTTCCAGGGACCACCAGAAGCAAAGATTTGAGTTAAAAATGTTCGCTTTAAAAATATATATATATTCAAAGATTCGCACAAATGTTCACGATTATTCACAGATACAGCAGATCTACAAGCTCATAGTGCTGCACTTGGTGCCGTGCTATGAGCTTGTAGATCTGCTATTTTTTTAATAGCCGAAGTATACAATAATGGTTAAAGTAGTTAAAATGATTGATATGATCATTTTTTTATCTGGGGACCCCCTGGTACCCCACCAAGGACCCCTGAGGGTCCCCAGACCCCACTTTGAGAACCAGTGCACTAGATCATTGGTTCTTACAACTTTTCTATACAATTTTTCTGAAAATCCATTTTTCAGGAGGCCACAAGGGGAGGTAAACTCACTTCTTCCATGGAACGGTGATGTTTTTTTCCTTTTTCTACTCTGTACCAGTGAGGGAAAAAGTATCAGTACTGAAAAGTAGAAGTACTCTGTTACTAGTAAAAGTCCAGAACTCTAGTAAAAGTACAAAAGTATTGGTACCAAAATGTACTTAAAGTACCAAAAGTAGAAAGTACACATAATGCAGACGGTCCCATTTCACAAGTTTTCTAATGCATAAAATGTCTAGAAATCTTTTAAAAATAGCAGATCTACAAGCTCACAATGTGTCTTATTGCGATACATTGTGAGCATGTAGATCGGCTATTTTCAAATGTATAGGGCTGAAGTGGGTAATAATGCGTGTTTTTTAATGATAATGCAACTCTACAAAGTAACTGTCTTCAGCCCTTTGGCTGAAGACAGTTACTTTGGCTATTTATTTGAAAAAGAGCCGATCTTCAAACTCGCAACACTGTGACTCAGTCAGTAGGTGGCGGTATGCAGCCAAAAGCAATGGTTGCCACCCGGCATGAAAGTAAAAGAAGAAGAATTCACTTCCTGTCTGCCGCACAGAGCAACCACATGACAACAACAACAGAACTACAATAATGTCATTAAACTACACAACAGAGCAGAAGCCTGTTACATTCCAGTTGGAACCAGATGGAGAGTTTTTCATGGTGGGATCAGAGGTAATGTAAATAATGAACTGCTTTATAGAGCCTTAGATCAAGACTCTCGTAGATTATTTTTTTTATCAATTTTGACTTTTTTTTGTTTTTATTTCTACACGAGTCCTAGCTCCACCCCCCCAGATTAACCTGAAATGTAAGCTCTAAAGCCCATATTTCTCCAAACATGTACAAATGCAATATATAAGGTGTTTACCCGCTTGTCCCAAATGTTAACCAGGTGTACGGAGTGTTTGTGTAATGTATTAGTCCATATTATTCAATAAAGAAGTGTTTTAATCCCGTCTGTGGCCGATTCTGTCGGAAGTTCTCAATGGGCGGTAGTTACGGGGCGCATCCGGTGAAAGCCCGAATTACACTCAATGTAAACAGGAAGTAAACGAGAGGGACAAAATGGCGTTCGGCCACAGACGGGATTAAAACACATGTTTATTGACACATATAGACTAATACATTACACAAATACTTCGGACACCTAGGTAACATGTGGGGTACGCGGGTAAGCACCTTTTATTTTGCATTTATACATGTTTGGAGAAATACGGGTTTTGGAGCTGACATTCCAGGGCAGTCTGGGGGGGTGGAGCTAAGACTCGTAGAGATTTTTTAAAAAAAAAGTCAAAATCGATATAAATACATCTACGAGTCTTTATCTAAGGCTATAGGTTTCTAGTAGCTATGTGTGTATGATTTACTGTAGCATTGTACTTCCAGATGCTAAACTGCTAATGTTAGCAATGCCACAATCATTCACAATCATTTGATACACAAATAGTCCAGCTAACAAAACACAAAAATAACAACAGTAATGAAATGTAACAACAGTAATGAAATGTAACGACAGTAATGAAATGTAACAACAGTAATGAAATGGAAATGGAACAACAGTAATGAAATGGAACAACAGTAATGTAATGGAAATGGAACAACAGTAATGAAATGGAACAATTTATCTATTTCATGTTACTGGTCCGTGACTCTAGAAAAATGAAGATAGTGAATGTTATTAACTATGTTAATTCGCTGTAGCCTTGATACAAGACTTATATATGATCGATATCGGCCTTGAGCTAAGGCTAGGCGCTGCAACTATCGATGGTCTTAGTGATTATTTTCCCATAAGGGTCCATTTGGTTCCATTTGTACACTCTCAGAGTTGCAGACCCATAAGGGTCCATTTGGTTCCTAACTATCCAGTGGCGTCAGTTCAGCAAAAGCTAAGGTATGGCAAGGTTAGGGTTGCCAACTCCCACAGATTAAAATAAGGGTCCCCTATCCTGGGCAAAGCCGCGCGGCCAAAACATTTCGTTTTTATATATATATATATATATATATATATATATATATATATATATATATATATATATATATAATATTCTGGAGCCAAGGTATGGCATCGTACCCAATTGACGCCCCTGTAACTATCCATCATTTAGCCGGGAAACCCCTGGAACTCCCTCAAGGACCCCTGGGGGTCCCCGGACCCCACTTTGAGAACTCTTTTTTCCCAATTCCCTGAAAAGTAACAGTTGTGGACGTTCAGTACATGGTTTCCACCTGACAGTGACATTAAGTTTGACCCTGTGTCCTCCAGGTGGGAAACTACCTGCGTCTGTCCAGAGGGTCTCTGTACAAACACTACCCGCTCTTATGGAGGAGGCTGGCCTCAGTGCAGGAGAGGAAGAAGATTGTTGCTTCATCACAAAGTGAGTTATGTCTGGAGCTTTGTTTTCATTAGATCAGTGGTTTTCAACCGGTGGTCCGGGGACCACCAGTGGTCCTTGAGGGAGTACCAGGGGGTCCCCAGCGAAATGAGTTAACATAGCGTCACAATCATGTTTAACCACTTAGCTTTGCCTATTCAAAAATAGCAGATATATAAATATTCAAAGATATGCACACTTTTTCAAGGATTTTCAAAAAATAGCAGATCTACAAGCTCAAAGCGCGACACCGAGTGCCGCACTATGAGCTTGTATATCTGCTATTTTTTGAAAATCCTTGAAAAAGTGTGCATATCTTTGAATATTTAGATATTTTTAAGCACAAATTAACTGATATCTTTGCTTCTGGGGGTCCCTGACACGAAACATTTTCAAATGGGGGTCCGCGGCCAAATATATATCAATTTAGGGGTCCTTGGCATGAAAAAGGTTGAAAACCACTGGATTAGATACAATTAAAACCAAAAAAAAAGATATGATTTAGATTTCATATATCAAAGCAAGAGCAGTATTTCGCTGTTAGCAGAGCCCTAAAGACCCGGTTTTGAATCCTTGGTAGCACATTAAACTTATGGATTTTAGCTTTAACTAATATTATACAGAGAGTGGTATTAGAGTTCTCAACGGGCTAGAAAATTAAGGCCCAACCCTAACTGGGCCCTACTGGGCCTACCCGAAGCTCGGCCCGGCCCAAACAATGACCATACCTTTAGGCTAAAAAAAAAACCAATAAAACCAACAAAACATCCAACAAGCTGTTGGACAGAGCAGATTGGATCTTCCATTCCAGAGATAATGCTAAAACACAAAAACTACCACTTTCGCCGATTTTCGATTGAGTTTTGGCCATTGTCGCCCGTTTATCTTTAATAACTAGGAAGGTCGGACGGCGACAAACTAGATCACTAGAGTGGCCGGATAGGAACCGTGAGGTTCCCAGTTTGATCCCGGGCTCCCCCAGAGTTAGTGTTCAAGTGTCCTTGAGTAAGACACTGAGCCCCAAATTGCTCCCGATGAGCAGGTTGGTGCCTTGCATGGTTTCCTCCGCCATTGGATAAAAGCGCTTTGGATAAGCACTTTTGGATAAAAGCGCTATATAAATGCACAATTTACCATTATCTTTGATCAACTGCCATTTCCGTCGGCCTTACCGTTAGGGGCAGTTGAAAATTCTTTTTTGGGTGTAATAGATTTTCTTTTCTTTTCTTTTTATTCACGGAACGCAAGGCTTGGCCCGACTAATTAGCATTGATTTTGGGCCCGGCCCGAAAACGTCGGGTCGGGTTCGGGCAGAGAAGTGAAAATGTTTGAAATAAAAATATCTGATTCGCTGAATAATGTTGCTGCCGGCTCAACCTTTTGTGGCTGTGGGTGTGGCTTCATGTCGCTGGCTTCCATTGAAGATGACTTGCAGCCTGTTGCTTTGTCACCACTCATGTGAACACTCCAGGAAATGGAAAGATTCATAGTCACTATAACAACAAAGTAGAACTTGTACTGTCGTTAAAATAGAAACAAAAACTAGAAAAAGTGCTCCTCGGAGCACAGGTCTCCGCCAGGTCAGGTAGGCTATTGTGGCCTCCTGGTGGCGCAATAATAGGCCAACGTGAAAAGGGTGCCATTTCTTCTTAGGCCTTGCACGACAATCGGACACTGACTGCATTCATGATTTGAGGCATTTTGTTAAAAACATGTTTCGCCAAATTAAACCTGTTGGTGGCGCTATAACAGGCCAATGTTAAAAGGGTGGCATTTGTTCCTCAACATAGTGTGAATGTGCGTGCAAAGTTTGAGCGCAATTGGACGGTGCGTTCATGATTTGCGGAATTTTGTTCAAAACAAGCCAATAATGCAAACTTTAGATGTCAATCTTAGCTAATCAGTATGGAATATGAAAAATTAAACACATCCGTCGTGATCACATGACTATAGAGATCATGTGTACCGATTTGCGTGAAATTTGGATAAAATTGGAAGGAGTAGTATAAAATAATGTATTTTACATAAGTCGGCCTCCTGTTGGCGCTATAAAAGGCAGATGTGAAAAATGCAGGGCAAAGGTTTTTCCTTGACCTCTAGGGAGTGTGCATACAAAGTTTTACACAGATCGGTGCAATTATAGGTAAAAACACGAATCGGCCTGTTATAGCGCCACCATGAGGCTGATTTGAACATTTTCAAATGGTAGTTCTTCCTCGGCCTAATGGGAATGTGCGTGCAAAATTTCACGGAAATTGCATGCTGTGTTCATGATTTGAGGCATTTTGTTCAAAACGGAGCACTCCTGCAAACTTTGGAAGACATTTTTAGCCAATCAGGATAGAATATGAGAAATCTGAAAGACTTATTTCGTTTAATGACTATAGAGATACTGTGTACCGATTTGCGTGATTTTTGGACAAAATCTGTAGGAGTACTGTCAAAAAATATGTTTTGCACAAATCGGCCTCCTGGTGGCGCTATAACAGGCCCATGTGAAAAATTTGGATCAGAGGTTCTGAATTGGCAGGGAGTGTTTGTGCACAGTTTCGCAGCGACCGGGCCAACGGTGCCTGAGATTAGCTGTTCACAGACAGATGGACGGACGGACACACAAACAAACGGACACACGGACGGACAGGGGGTAAAACATACTCTCTCGCCATGCCTTTCGGCCTGGCGGAGACAATGAACATTAAATATGAACCTACAATAATCATTTTTTCTTTCCTATTGCCAATCTACAGGCCCTAGAGTTATTCTGCTGAAGGCATCAGAATGTGAAGAGATCTTTGAGGGCAATGATGAGAAATACAAATCCTTTTCCATCAGAACAGAACCTCCAGCGTACCTCAGGTAAGATCTACCTTCTCTGTAGTTTTCCATCAGAGCAGAACCTCCAGCGTACCTCAGGTAAGCTCTACCTTCTCTGTAGTTTTCCCAAAGCCAGCAGCAGGGTGGCTGTCAGAAGGGGGGCGCCAAGATAAAAAATTACTGTAGAGCACCGAAGTCTGACGTAATTTACGCATCCTACCTATTGTATGTGTGACTGTTCCATTTCTACCTCAGCTTTGATGATCATGACCCTGCAATGAACGATGAGAATCCCTCCCGAACAGAAGTGATGGAGATGGATAAACAGAAACTTCCAGATGCCTTCACATGGAAGATGAACGGTATAAACACTCAATATCACTGCTTCAACAAGTTTCACAATAACCAATTCATAGTCTCTACTTTTTATAATTACAATTATATGCCAAATCTGATTGGGAATTTCTAAAGCCTGATTTATACTTAGTTGCAAGTCAGTTTTGTGCGCCCAAACTATCTCTCCAAAGCCTGGACACACCAAACTGGCTTGTCCTCTTGACTACTACAGATTTTAGATGGCGATTAATTGTCATTAATGAATTAATAATGGCATGAACTGTGATTATCTCACTTTTGAGGGGACATGCATATGTATAAACATACTGTACATACAGTACAGACAGTTTATAATTTAGGCATTTAGCAGACACACTTAATCCAGATACAGTAAGCAAGGTAAACACAAGGTAATACATCAAATGCGTAGACATAGTAATCTAGGATTATAGGTAAACCAAGAACCCAGCATCAGTCTAAACATTATAATATCAAAAAATAAATAATATATACATTGAAACTACAGTATACAAACTATAGGATGGTCAACAGGTCAAGAAATTAACCTGGCATCTGTCTACATAACATGATATCTAAATTACATTTTAACCTTTGCATAAGCCTGCAAGTTGGTTTGTCAAGGCTAGGGCAAGTGCTACGGGCTGAGGTGGAGTATGAAGAGGTGAGTCTTCAGATTACGGCAGAAGATTTGAAGTGAGTCTGCAGTTCTAACTGCAATGGGGAGAAGGGAGAAGAGTCTTGGACGTGTGGAGCGTTGTCCAGGGTGTTTTAGGGAAGGTTCAGACAGCTTCCCTGTGTTCGCTGATTTGAGAGAGCGGGAGGGGTAGTAGGGTTCGATCAGGCTTTGAAGATGTGGGGGTGCCATACCTTTGGTTGAATGTGACAATTTTGGCTGGTTGAAGATCATTCTGGATCATTTGGAGGGGCTTAAGTGCACAAGCCGGGAGGCCATAAAGGAGCGAGTTAAATTATATATATATAATTGGCCGCGGAACCCTATCTCAATATATTTTTTTGCCAGGGACCCCCAGAAGCAAAGATTAGAGTTAAAATTGTTTGCTGTAAAAAAAAAATATATATATATATATATATATTAGGGCTGGGACTCGATTAAAAAATTGAATCTAATTAATTAGAGGCTTTGTAATTAATTAATCGCAATTAATCACATTTTAATCGCATATCAATATTTGACCTGAGAACAGTGAAAAGCAATTTTTTCTAATGGATTTTGGGGTACTTGCACTTGACTCTCGATTATTTCCAATTTCTAATACTTTTACTTCTACTCCAGTAACTCCACTATATCTCAGAGGCAAATATTGTACTTTTACTCCACTACAATTATTTGAAAACTTTAGTTACTAGTTACTTTGTAGATTTCTATTATTATTATAAAACATACAGTAACCATGTGAAAATAGCAGATCTACAAGCGCAAGGCATTGTGAGCTTGTAGATTTGCTATTTTCCACCACTGGAGGCTGGTATAAAAATCGCGTGCATGTGACCTGCATCGCGCACCCCCCACAAACACCGGCTTCGAATGCTATCAATGCATTGAATGGGAGATTATCACGTTTTATCAGACCTTTGAATGGGCAAGTAGGCGACGAGTAGGCGCGATTTAGACCTACCCGCGATTTGTCAGACCATTCATGGGGCGTAATCAGGAGCTACTGACCTACTTGGAGGCGGAGCAGTCCCCACAACAATATTTACGATTCTGTGCCTATCGGTACATAACTCGAACGGCGCTGAGTAGGCACAGGCGAACGTCACACCGTTCAGGACGGCAACTCGGTCGCTTTAGCTCCCTCGGAGGTCCTTCACGGGGTGACAGTTCGCCTGTGACTGCGCGGCGTGCGCGCCTCCGTCATGGTCCGAAACCAAAACCAAAACCGAAACTGAACTATTTAAGTCATCTCCGTTGGTAGGTCAGTATGTCTTGATAACACCCAATGAATGGTCTGACAAATCGCGGGTAGGTCAGTATGTCGCCTATTTCGCTCATTCAAAGGTCTAATAAGAGGTGATAATGTCCCATTCAATGCATTGATAGCATCCGAATCAGGTGGCACAAAATGGTAGAAAGAGGACTTCGAGGAACATGAGAGGGAGATGGCAGAAAGGAGTGAAAGTGGGAGAGGTCATCTGGTTGCTCCGTCTTGCGCCACTTCCTTTCAGCTGCCCTGAGAGGTGTTCACTCTGAGGGTTTCAGATAACCCAGGGAGCCGGCAGACATGGACGTACTGGCCTGGAAGAGAGAGGACCGTGGTGGTCAAACGATAGTTACGTATGTAACTACGGTTCTATGAGTCCCGTATGACCGCCAGAGGCGGTGCTTAAAGCACTGAATATTCCCCTTTGTGCATGCGCAGTTCGAGTATGTATACCAACGTCGTCACCTGTAACCACGGGATGAACCGGAAGAGGCTATATCTTCCGGCGTCACCAGCGGGTCAGTCCCTACAGAATCTTCTCGCGTGAACACGAGGATTCTGAGCAACAGAGCGCTCTGGCGGTCATTCGGGACTCATAGAACCGTAGTTACATACGTAACTATCGTTCTATTTCGTCCCTGCTAACCGCCAGAGGCGGTGCTTAAAGCACTGAATGACTTATACCAAACGAGTCGCGAGGAATCCTGGTTACAAACCTTAGACGGTAGAATCGGACTCTGGGAAGAGGACCACGCCCAGTGGATGGGGAGTGGCAACATTCACCCTATAAAATCTAGAGAACGTGCCCGGTGATGCCCATGAGGCAGCGGCACAGATGTCCTCCAAGGCTACCCCTCGCGGCCCATGACGTGGAGACGCTCCTGATGGAGTGGCACTGTATGCCAGGTGGGATGGGACGGCCACTCGCCCCATAGGCGTGGCTGATTGTGTCCACAATCCAGTGGGACAGGCGCTGCTTGGAAAGCGCGCACCCTCTGTTAGGGCCGCCGTAGACTGGAGGAGCCAGCCCTATCGAAGGTCTTGAAGGGCGGATCCAAAGCCTTGCGCTTGGTACCAGCGCCTCTTCCTATTGCTTCACCAATCTATGTCCGCTCCTTCCTGTCGAACCTCTCCCCAGGCGGAGGGTTGAACTGGGCCAGCCTTATGGGCTGGTTGAGGTGCGCAGTCAACAGCACTTTAGGGAGGAAGGCTGCGTTCGGCCATAGGGTGACACCTGACCCGTCTGAGTTCCACCTCAGACAGGACCTGCTAACGGACAGGGCGTGCAGCTCCCCGACGCGCTTCGCCGAGGTAATCGCCAGGAGGAATGCGGTCTTAAGAGAGACCCACTTCAGCCCTGCCTGCGCCAAAGGCTCATAGGGCATCCAATACAGTGGTCAGGTCCCATGCTGGGGCTCTCGGAGGATGTAGCCTCCGAGCCCCCCTCAAGAAGAGGGACACCAGACTGTGGCTCCCTACAGTGACATTATCTATTTTAGCGTGTCGGCTCGAAATGGCTGCCACATAAACCTTTAACACATTAACTGCCAATCCCGAGATATCTCGGGATATAAAATCCACCCGTTAAGCGCCGATCCCGAGATCTCTCGGGATATGGTCTTTTTAGTGGTTTCTGTTAAATAAGGTCCTCTGGCAGCTTGGGGGTTAATCTCATGCACGTAGCTCAAAGCGCAGCTGGATGGGTGACGTCATCGGTCACGTGACCAATCGAAGCCTTGAAAGAGGATCCGGGCAGCCTGCCCAGTCTGTGCATCTAAAACCATTTTTGAGTTTAGACAAGCCGATCATTGAGAGAGAGTTACAGAGAGAGAGAAAGAGAGATAGATAGATAGATTGCTAGTGATTTTGAGTGTGAGTATAGTTGCGTGGATTGATTGAGTGAGTTGTGTGAGTTTTGATAGATTTGAGTGTGAGTTAGTGTGAGTTTTGAGAGATTTGAGTGAGTCAGTGAGAAAGTTGTGCAAGTTTGAGACATTGAGTGAGGGAGAGGGTGAGTGATCTGAGAGATTTGTACGTGAGTTTGTGTGACTGATTGTGATTTTGATATTTGAGTGAGTGATTTACAGTAAGTGTGAGTGGTATATATATAGCCTAGTGAGTTATTGTATATATAGATAGAGAGGCGTGGAGGTAATAATTATATAGGTGAGTGTAGTATACAGTGTTTGTGAGTGAGTGATTTATAGTAAGTGTGAGTGGTATATATATAGCCTAGTGAGTTATTATATATACATATAGATAGAGAGGCGTGGAGGTAATAATAAATTATATAGGTAGAGTAGGTGAAGGAGTTGATCGGCGAGAGAGAGTAGACAGGAGTTCATAGTTTACTCAGTGAGAGAGGGTAGACTATGAAGAGAACCAACAAGCGGAAGAACACGGTCGCCGATGGATCGTCGGGTCCACGGCAGCGAACGCTGTTGGAGATGCAGTTCGGGGGGCCTAGTGCAGCCCCAACCCCGAACCCCCAACCACGGGAGCCGGTGTTTCAGTTTTTGATCAGACCAGATCCGGAACCGGAGCCGACGATACGGGAGCCGACGAAAGGGGAGCCATCGGAGCCGCCGGAGCCCCCGGTAGTTACTCCTCCAGTGACCGGACCTGTGCCGGACCCGCCTGTCCGTCGCAGTTCACGGATTTCCGTGCCCGTACTTAACCCAGTAGTCTCAGACCCAGAGTCTGTCCCAGGCACGGAGAGTGAGTACGAGTCCGGTGTGGTCTCCGACTCCTCCAGTGATTCTGGAGGCTCTGATTGGGAACCAATGACTGCTTGCAATGGTAAGCACACATACATTTTTTGATACATTGTTTTATTTGTTAGTATTTTATTTGATCGTGTTTTGTGTGTTACGTAGTTGATTCAATGGAGAAAACCAACTGTTTTATGTGTTTATTCGTAGCCAGTGTTGCCAGGTCTGATTATTTCGCTATGAGCTTCTATAGCTGCTATAAGCCACGCTGGGCTTGTCTTTCTGTGAAGCTGCTCGTAAAACATTGTGATTGCGGGTGTGGGCTTGTAAATCGGCTATTTTCAGATAGGCTTGAAGTGCCCATGTGGCATAGTCGCCGGCTAGTCACTACTTTTGGGCTCGTTTTCATAGACCTGGTTACTTATTCCTCTCCCACAACCTGGCAACGCTAACACGACAGGCCCTTCAGCGGTCCGTGTCTGTGGTTCTCAACATGTGGGTCGCGACCACAACTGAGCTCACAGCAACGCATGTATGCATTGCTGACAAGTGACAACGACTCGCAACGCGAGTTGTTGTTGTGATCTGCTTGTGTGATCATTGTTTTATTGTTTTATTTGTTAGTATTTTATTTGATCGTGTTTTGTGTGTTACGTAGTTGATTTCAATGGAGAAATCAAGCGGTTTTGTGTGTGTTGAGTCGTAGCCAGTGTTGCCAGGTCTGCTTATTATAGCTATGAGTTTGTATATCTGCAATAAGCCACACTGGGCTTGTTTTTCTGTGAAGCTGCTTATAAAACATGGTGATTGCCTGCGAGTGTGAGCTTGTAAATTGGCTATGTTCAGATAGGCTTGAAGTGTTCATGTGGCCCATAGTCTGCTAGTCACTACTTTTGGGCTCGTTTTCATAGACCTGGTTGCTTATTCCTCTCCCACAACCTGGCAACGCTAACACGACAGGCCCATCAGCGGTCGGTGTCTGTGGTTCTCAACATGTGGGTCGCGACCACAACTGAGCTCACAACAACGCATGTTTGCATTGCTGATGACATTTTTTAGGCTCTGTTGATGTATTGTGTGGTGCTATAAAATGGCAGATCTACAAGCTTGTGAGCTTGTAGATCTGCTATTTTTATTCTGCTTTTTTGGGTGGAAATAACAGGTGCACCCAACCCCCACTCCCTCTGCACATAATTGTTAATCATAACAAAAGAGATCAAAGGTTTCATTTCAGGTCAGGGGTTTCATTTCAGGTCAGGGCCACAACAACACAACAACAAAACTGTTTGATCCTGTAGGATCAAGGTTTTTTTTGTTATTGTTGTTTTCGTCCTGACCTCAAATGAAGCGTTTGATGTGAGTCAGGTCATGATCGGGTCATGTCAACAAAGCATTTGAGAAATTGCCTTTGTAATTCTACCATGACAGAAAGATGTACTATGTTATTTCATGTGTGCCTAGTCACTCTGTCTATGTATGCTAAATGCATAATATAGTATTTGAAATTTTATTCTAGATTCTGACTCTGAGGCAGAGGCTATGGCGGGAGCCATGGATGGAGGTGTCAGCCATGCTGGTGACCGTAGGAGAGGTGAGAGTCACAATTATATCACAGGAATAAAAAAAATGCTAAAACCAGACAATGGTAAATGTATTCTCTCATATTTATTTATTCAGTGTATATATGCATTCATGTGATCTATATGTTGATGCTAAATGCCTAGATTATAAAAGTATATTTTTATGTTATTCTAGGGTCACAGGCTGGTGTGGAGGAGGAGTTGGAGGGAGCGATTGGTGGAGCTGTGGGCGGTGGTAGTAGAGGTGAGAATTATCATCACAGGAATAAAAAAAAGCTAAATCCCCACAGGGCGATGTAAATGTATTCTCTCAAATGTATTTATTCTGTATATATATGCATGTGATCTATATCGATGCTAAATGCCTAAATTGAATTGATGTGTTATTGTAGGGCCAGACATGGTTGGGGCTGATCTGGAGGGCGACATGGCTGGAACATCAGCTGGTCGTAGACGAGGTAAGAAAGACCCTCGTGTGTGTGTGTGTGTGTGTGTGTGTGTGTGTGTGTGTGTGTGTGTGTGTGTGTGTGTGTGTGTGTGTGTGTGTGTGTGTGTGTGTGTGTGTGTGTGTGTGTGTGTGTGTGTGTGTGTGTGTGTGTGTGTGTGTGTGTCAAAAACAAATATTTTATGGTAATTATCTTATTTCTATAATTCGCAGGTGGTGGCAGGCCTCGGAAACGCAAGGCTCCTCCTCCTGTGTGGTATGCCACAGACTGGTGTCCTCGGGACATCCCCTTCACTGGGAATCCGGGTCCTCGGAACGAGGCTGCTGCTCTGGAGTCCGATGCCCCGGTCGATTTCCTGGAGCTGCTGATCACAGACGAGTTGCTGCAGGAGATCTGCAAACAAACAAACCTCTATGCAGGCCAGCAGCAGCCCAGTGATTTGCAGTATTCCAGGTCCAATGTATGGAAAGCTGTTGATGTGGTAGAGCTCAAGAACTTTCTGGGGCTTTTCTTCTTGACCGGACTCCTCCAAAAGCCGGAGATTGAGATGTACTGGTGCACTGATGAGCGTCTAGCCACCCCCTTCTTTGGAAAGTACATGTCGAGGAACCGGTTCCAGGCCATACTCAGCAACCTTCACTTCGTCGATAACACCGTGCCCCGCCCTGTCCTTCAGCCTGACGAGAAAGAAGACAAGCTCTGGAGAGTCCGTCCGGTGTTTGATTCCTTGCTGGCAAATTTCAAGCAGATGTTCATGCCGAGCCAGAACATCTCAATTGACGAGGGCATGCTGTTGTGGCGTGGGCGCCTCGAGTTCAAGGTGTATGCCCCCTGTAAGCCGATCAGGTACGGCATCAAATCGTACATCTTATGTGACTCGGCAACAGGCTACCTATATAGTATGCAGCCATACTGTGGCTTGGGGCACACCCTTGTGGACACGGTTTCAAACCTACTGGGGGACTTAGCAGGCTTTGGGTACCATTTGTACATGGACAACTTGTACAATTCGGTGGGCACGGCCAAAATCCTCCTTGCCAAGAAGACCCACGTCTGCGGGACCCTGCGTAGAAACCGAGGGCAGCCACCAGACATCGCCGAGGTGACCAAATCGAAGCTGGGCCTTGGGTCGTCAATGTCACGCCATAGTGGAGATGGAGTGATGGTGGTGGCATGGCGATCCAAGCTGACAAAGATTGTCACTATGATCACCACACTCCACCCTGACGAAATGCGGACTGTGCCACTGAGGGAGAAAGGGAAACGCAAGAGGGTGAACGAACAGAGGCCAGTTTGTGTGGTTGACTACAATCAGTACATGAATGGGGTCGACAGACTGGACCAGAACCTGTCCTACTATATGTGCACGAGGAAGACCAAGAAGTGGACAAAGAAGTTTGTGTTGTACCTCTTCCAAATTGCCCTGTACAACTCCTTTGTCCTCTATAAAGCCAGGCACCCAGATGGTGCCTGGCAGAACCTCTTCTCCTTCATGAACGAAATAGTCGGTTCCTGGACCCGTCAGGCGCACCTTGTGGTTGTGGCCCCTCCTGAGGAGGGTAGGAATGAGGCCCCGCCTCCTCAGGAAGAGGATCAGGCCATTCCTCGGGAGGATGGGATTGAGGCCCCGCCTCCTCCGGAAGAGGATCAGGCCATTCCTCGGGAGGATGGGATTGAGGCCCCGCCTCCTCCGGAAGAGGATCAGGCCATTCCTCGGGAGGATGGGATTGAGGCCCCGCCTCCTCCGGAAGAGGATCAGGCCATTCCTCGGGAGGATGGGATTGAGGCCCTCCTCCCGAGGATGGCCCCGTTCCACCAGATGCCCCACCTGGTCGCCGCCGAAGGGCACCAAGAGAGGACCCTGCACCAGATGCCCCACCTGCTCGCCGCCGAAGGCGGGGTCCAAGAGTGGACCCCGGACCACCTGCTCGCCACCCAAGGCCACCAATAGTGGACCCACAGAGCAGGCTGAATAGAGCTCTACCCCATACAATGGACAAAATCCCAGGCTTGGGTAAAAAGAAGCACCCAACAAGGGTTTGTAGGGTGTGTAGCAGATCAAACCGAAAACGGAGCGAGACCAGTTATGAGTGCAGGTCATGTCATGTTCCCTTGCATCTTGGGGACTGTTGGTTACGGTACCACACTTATGAGGAATACAGGTATTTGTGAGTAAAACCTGAACCAGTACCTCATGCCTTACCTTACCTGCCTTACTTTATTTTGTTTTATTTTTTTGCACACACACACACACACACACACACACACCATCAGTTGTCACATTCCCTCAGAAAGCACTGATTGCACCAATTTATTGATTGAATGATTATTATTTGTTGTTAGTTGATTATATTTAGTTTGAAATGACTTGCACTTTGTGCTTTACAGTGAAACTGTAACGAATGTTCAGTAGTCACTCACCATGCACTGTTGAGACTCAAGAGTCTGTTTACATTCATCCCTATTTTGTCATTCATGTGAGTTCTGCTTTATTTGGTTTACTTATTTGTATTTATTTATTTTGCACTAATTGCACCAATTTATTGATGTTGATCTTTGAACGATTATTATTTATTATTTCATGTAGTTACATTTAGTTTCAAATGACTTCTTGCACTTTGTAGTGAGACGCTGGTTCAACCTACCAACCTCACTCACCATGCACTGCACATTGTGCATCATGAGTCATGACTTTATAAACAAGTATTGTTTACATGCCTGATGTCAATGAAGGCGCAAAATAAATATCAAACACTTCTGAAATCATTTTTATGCCTCTAAAGTGTGTCCTTTCAGTAAAACACTGAATCTAAAGAAAAAGGTCAGTTTTTGGTGAAAACGAGCTGTATTCAACTACCTCTAGCTAAAAGACGGAACATGCTATCAACTCACTTTTTTTTCAGATGAAAGAAGAGATTCTAAGCTTTGTTTTGAGATATTCCATGTGTTCATAGTCATAGCAGAAGATATGCTATGGGTCCACAAAAAAGAGTCAGACTGGTCAAAATGGCTGGCAGTGGGAACAGCCTGTTGTAGAAAACTCTGGCAGGGAATGTGTTAAGGTCGAGGGAGATCGGCTCTTACCCAGGAGGGACTGTAGGAACTCCAAGATGGTAGGCACGGAGCAGTGCACTGGGTCATCGTTCCGACCCCTACACCAGTCGGAAAACAGCTTCCACCTGTTTTAAGATGGTGTGCCTGACTGGCTCCGCACAGCTGCTCAACAGCGGTTCGGGCCCTCCAGTAGCCAGACACACCGTAGAAGCCGCCGAGGCTCGGGATGCAGGATCCAACCTCCTGGTTATGAGAGCAGGTCTCTCCTGTCGGGGAGGCGCCATGGCGCCCTGCGGCAAAGCTTGTGGAGCAGGGAGAACCATGTCCTCCCTGGCCAGAAGGGGGCCACCAGCAGTATGGTGTGACCCGCTAGCATGACTCTCTGAAGGACCTGACGTATCAGAGGAAGAGGCGGAAAAGCATATAGGAGCGCCTCCGGCCAAGGGTACGCCAGCGCATCCTGACCCAGAGGGCTGGTCGTCTCCGCCAGGGAGAACCAGCGCGGGCAGTGGGTCGACGCCTCTGAGGCGAAGAGGTCCACACCTGCCCTGCCGAAGCGGCCCCAGATGGTGTGCACCACCTCCGGATGGAGGCGCCACTCCCCAGGTGGAGGCTGTTGGCGGGAGAGGAAGTCTGCCACGTGGTTCCGCTCTCCCGGTAAGTACATTGCCCATAGGCTCATCAGACGGGGGGCTGCCCACGTAAGGAGGTCCGTGGACACCCGTAGCAGCCGAGCGGATTTGGTCCCGCCCTGGTGGTTGATGTGGTACACGGTCGAGGTGTTGTCCGACCGTACCAGGATGTGCCTGCCCTATAGAAACGGCAGTAGGGCCAGGTGCACCGCTCGCAGCTCCAGCACGTTTATGTGGTCGGCACGGTCTTCCGTGGACCATCGTCCTTGAGCCGTCCTGCCCTGCCACACCGCGCCCCAGCCCAAGGGGCAGGCGTCGGTGGCAACAGTCTCCCTGCGGGATGGGACAGACCCCATAGGGACACCCCTTGACATGTAGGCCCTGTCCCTCCATGGGAGTAGGGCGAGGATACACTGTTTCGACACCCTTATTTTCCTGTGTCTGTGACGCTCGGGGTCTAAGTGAAAGCTGTTCAGCCACCTCTGCAGGGGGCGCAGTGACAGCAGACCCAGCAGAACAACGGCTGCGACGGAAGTTAGTCTGCCCAAGAGGCTGAGGAACATGAGGAGCGGCAGCCGTCTGCCTCTCAGGAACGCGGGCAAGAGTTTCAGGATGTCGTCCACCCGGCGGGGGGACGGACATGCTGTCATGTTTGTAGTATTCAGGGCAAGCCCAATGAATGTGGTGGTCTGGGATGGCGTTAGGCAGCTCTTTTCTGTATTTACCTTTAGACCCAGGCAGGCCACGTGGAACAGATTGTAGAGGCGCAAGTGCCGTTGCCACGAACTTGGTAAAAACCCTTGGAGAGAGGGAGAGCCCAAACGGCAGCACCCGGAACTGCCAGTGGCGGCCCCGGTAGGCGAACCTTAGAAATGTCCGGTCTTGGCGGGCAATGGGGACATGGAAGTACGCATCCGTCAAATCTATGGAGGTTAACCACTCCCTGTGGGCAACAGACTGCAGCATGTGGAATGGCATGACCTTGAGATATTGGTTCAGTCCCCTTAGATCCAGTACGGGACGAAATCCGCCATTTTTTTTTCGGAACAAGGAAGTATTTTGAGTAGAAGCCCCTGGGGTGTGACAGGGGGTCTACTGACTCGATTGCGCCCTTGGCCAGGAGGGCAGATAGCTCCTGGTCTAGTGCGAGGGCCTTTGCCGGGTCGCTGATGATGGTCATCTTGACTCGGCCGGCTGTGGGGGGCCGGCGTCGGAACTGGAGCTTGTACCCTTGGATACGATGCCAGGTTCAATAGCCGGCATACGGTCCAGGCCCACTGCTGCAGCATTATGCATGGCCGTCAGAGTACGCCCGTCGGCCGAGTCGTCTCTCCAGCAGACCTGTAGCTCACCTATGTAGTCCTCTGAGTGAGGAGGACTGATTTCTACGTGGAGCAGAAAAAAAAGGAACGCTAGTATAAAGAATAGTGCTAAATTATGCCGTGCCGTGGGCAGGCAGCATCAAGCTTGCTATAGCAGGGGCTAATCAGAAAAGCCGCAAAAGAAAAGCACACTAGTATAAAATAATAGTGCTAAATTATGCCGTGCCGTGGGCAGGCAGCAAGCTTGCTATCGCAAGGGCTAATCAGAAAAAGCCGCAAAAGAAAAGAACACTAGTATAAAAGAATAGTGTTAAATTATGCCGTAGGCAGGCAGCATCAAGCTTGCCGTCACTAAGGCTAATCAAAACAAAAACTAACGTCGAGCAGCTCGCTTCATTAGTTTATTACAAACAAAGGACACTGGTGTAAGCAAAAACGCTAAAGTTACACCGTGCTTGTAGCAGGCAGCGCTGACGCTTGCCGTCACGAGCAGATGCTAACCAAAACAAACAAAGCTATTGGCTCCTTCGAGCAGCGTAAGATTATCACTTATTACCATTAGCAACATGCAACCAAATGCAGGAGGGAGGAGGCGCACACGCGACCTTTACCAACATAGGCTGATTTATAATACAAAAACTTCTCAGTTTAGCAGCAACCTACCTTGTCCGGAGGTGAGGGAACTGAAACCCGTCCCTGGCGGTGGAGCGACGGATGCCCACAGCGTCCGCTTAACCCCGCTCAGGGGGAGAGAAGTCGCAGTTCTTAGAGGGCGAAATAACGCTACTCCGACCTATATGGTCACAGAACTACCAGCGACCTCTTTTTAACAAATGATAAGGTAGGTTTGTAATAATAATAATATGGCTTAGTGCAGATCTTTTCACAGGTGACGACTTTGGTTTAAATACTCGAACTGCGCATGCGCGAAGGGGAATATTCAGTGCTTTAAGCACCGCCTCTGGCGGTTAGCAGGGACAAAATAGAACTTAGATGAGATACAGTAGTGGAGAGAAAGGATGAGGTTGCAGTGTCAGATGAGAGGGAGGGGAATGAATACGGGGAGGGTGGAGAGGAGAAGATAGAGAACAAGAGATTGGAGGGGTTTAGGGACCTCAGGTTACGTCGAGTGTGGACGGTCTGAGGGTGAATAGGTTTAGCTGGGTGAGTAGAGAGAGAGAGACAGACCACTAAGGCCTTAAAAACAAGGCTCTAGACATCCCAAAACAAACTGGTAAGGCTACTTCAATCATACAACCCATCTAACCCCTGCTCACTTTACTAGGGTTGGATGGCTCAGGGTTGAGGACAGAGTACGGCAACTTGCTTTGGGCCTGGTCTACAAGATTCGACACAACATTGGGATCCCCCTGTATTTTCCAAAACGTAAATGAAGTCCACGATCATAACACCAGAGGCAGCTCCACTGATCATGTTCAACCCAGATTTGGAACAAACAAGGGAATGAACTCTTTCTCATGCTACACAACAAAAATGTGGAATGCTCTACCCAAAGGAGTAAAGGAGTGTAAAACCCTACTCACTTTCAAAACTGCCCTAAAGAATCACCTTTAGGAGGCGGCAATTCCAAATTGGCCCCTGTCAAAGTCTTTACCTACCTACGAAATTGCAACCGTTTTGGTTACATATGCTCCTGAAATATAGTATGTCCCCTAAAAAAATTGATAATCACAGCTCCTGCCATTAATTCATAAATCACAATTATTTGTAAGACAATTAATCGTCATCTAAAATGTCATGATTCTACCAGCCTGATCTGATGCAGTCTGTACTGGTCAGGAAAAGACAGCTTGATATGTCACGGCTTTGGAGAGCTATTTTTCGGGGCACGGAACTGACGAGAAATTAAGTATAAATTAGGCTTTAGAAACTACCAATATTTGGTATGTTGCAATATTATTCACATTTTGGGTAAAGTAACACAATAAATGAATTCAAATTCCTTTTCCAAATATGCATTTTGAGCTGAGAAGGTTTCTTGCTAAAATGTTGAAGCCTGATTTATCAGAATTTCAGAAACACCTCAATAATTCCAAGTTAGTAACTGTTTGGTGAATGTAAGTAATGATACCTCATTTTGTACATGGAACATGGAAAAAGGATTATGGTTATTCATGTTATTTTTCTGGTCCTAGACACCCTGCACATGGATGTGTGTAAAGCAGAGGTTTCCCCTGAACAGGAGAGCAGCCCCAGTCTGGTGAAGGAGGAACCAGAGCCTCCACACATTAAAGAGGAACAGGAGGAGAGGAGCCCCAGTCTGGTCAAGGAGGAACCAGAACCTCCACACATTAAAGAGGAACAGGAGGAGAGGAGCCCCAGTCTGATCAAAGAGGAACCAGAACCTCCACACATTAAAGAGGAACAGGAGGAGAGGAGCCCCAGTCTGATCAAAGAGGAACCAGAACCTCCACACATTAAAGAAGAACAGGAGGAGTTATTTCAAAGACCAGAGGCACCTGATGGATCAATGATGACATTACTAGCAGTGAAACATGAAGATGATGATGAAGACGTCTCTTCACACTGTTCTGCAGTTGAAATTGAAGTTGAATCTGACTCTGAAGTCACTGAAGACAGTGAAAAACCTTTCCCCTGTAAACATTGTGACAAGAGTTTCAATCAGTCAATTTCCCTGAAGAGACACCTTCGTGTCCACACAGGAGAAAAACCTTTCCCCTGTAAACATTGTGACAAGAGTTTCAGTCAGTCATATACCCTGAAGAGACACCTTCGTGTCCACACAGGAGAAAAACCTTTCCCCTGTAAACATTGTGACAAGAGTTTCAGTCTGTCATATACCCTGAAGACACACCTTCGTCTCCACACAGGAGAAAAACCTTTCCCCTGTAAACATTGTGACAAGAGTTTCAATCAGTCAAATGCCCTGAAGAGACACCTTCGTGTCCACATAGGAGAAAAACCTTTCCCCTGTAAACATTGTGACAAGAGTTTCAGTCTGTCATGTAACCTGAATACACACCAGCGTATCCACTCTGGAGAAAACCCTTTCCATTGTAAACAATGTAACAAGAGTTTCAGTCGGTCCTATACCCTGAAGACACACCTTCGTCTCCACACAGGAGAAAAACCTTTCCCCTGTAAACATTGTGACAAGAGTTTCAATCAGTCAAATGCCCTGAAGAGACACCTTCGTGTCCACACAGGAGAAAAACCTTTCCCCTGTTAACATTGTGACAAGAGTTTCAATCAGTCAAATACCCTGAAGAAACACCTTCGTGTCCACACAGGAGAAAAACCTTTCCACTGTAATCAATGTGACAAAGGTTTTAGCAGCTCAGATTATCTTAAGAGACACCAGCTTGTCCACACAGGACAAAAACCTTTCCATTGTAAACACTGTGACAAGAGTTTCAATCAGTTAAATAACCTGAAGACACACCTTCATGTCCACACAGGAAAAAAACCTTTCCATTGTAAACATTGTGACAAGAGTTTCAATCAGTTAAATAACCTGAAGACACACCTTTCCCCTGTAAATATTGTGACAAGAGTTTCAGTCGGTCAAATACCCTGAAGAAACACCTTTGTGTCCACACAGGAGAAAAACCTTTCCCCTGTAAACATTGTGACAAGAGTTTCAGACGATCAAATGCCCTGAAGAAACACCTTCGTGTCCACACAGGAGAAAAAGATTTCAATTGTTAATATTGCTGTTACATGTATTGTTATGGGGGGCATTTGTGTGTGGTTGTTTTTCTCCCTGCTGCTCTCTGCCCTCTGCCTGTCACTCATTCACAGGTCCAGCCCATTCACTCAACATTCACTCAGCTCCTTAATTCAGTCAGCTCCGCCTCTCACCACCGGTTGGTCCTCCACTCATCGGTCCACCAATCATCTCCAGCCATCACCATATATAAAGCACATGTGATGGCAGCCATATTTCTCTGTTCCTCCTGCAATTTGTTCGTTCAGTTCTAAAGTTTTGTAGAATCAGCCAAACATATTACAGGGAAGGGTAGATTAGCTCTGGAATACCCTTTACATATCTACACCCATAGGTGACTATTTGTTATTGTACACTTTGATAGAGGTGAGTGCCACATGTTGTAATTTCTTTTTGTAGTTAGTGTAGGAAGATTTTTGTTTCTCTCTTGTTAGGTTAGTTCTTTAATTTATTTCTATTTTGATTTTATTTCTCTTTTGGCACCACCAGTCCCTTTCCTGTGTTTTTGTTAGTTGTCTCATTACCTTATTTTGTTAACCCAAGTTATTTTGAATAAACAAACTTTCCGTTCACTTAAACATCTGTCCATTTCAATTCTGTCATTTGGGTATATGTTATAGTCCCTCCTTCCTAGACCACCAACTGGGATTTAACATTTGTGTCAAGAGTTTCAGTCGGTCATTTAATAGAGGTAGCAATGACGTAAATGTACTAAAGGTCTTACTTTCAATGCCGTGTAGCTACAGATACCAGTTGTTTCTGGGTGTCTACAATTTCTGAATTAGTTGTTCAAATCTCAAATATCTATGGAAAGATCAATATAGGCACAGATACCATTAACTACCATATGTCAAAGGCACTCTCCTCACACAAGGGAAAAAACATGTGGTTGTTATTTATTTTAAGACAAATCCTCAGTGACTGTTATGCAATGGCATTGTAGTGAGATTGTAGATAGAAGTGTACTGCTCAGTGGTGGAAAAAGTACTTACTATTTTTTACTTAAGTAAAAGTAGCAATACTGCAATGTAGAAATACTCTGTGAAAGTCAGGAATTCAAAGTTTACTTGAGTAAAATTATTGGTATCAAAATGTACTTAAAGTACCAAAAGTTAAAGTACTCATCATCCAGAATGTCCCATTTCACAAGTTTTCAAATGTATAAAATGTATGCACATATTTTGAAAATAGCAGATCTACAAGCTCACAATGTGTTGCATCGCAACACATTGTGAGCTTGTAGATCGACTATTTTCAAATGGACGAAATGTATATAGGGCTGAAATGGTTAATGTATGTTTTGTAATAATAAAAATCTACAAAGTAACTAGTAACTAAGGTTCACAAATCATTGTAGTGGAGTAAAAGTACAATATTTGCCTTGGAGATGTAGTGGAGTAGAAGTAAAAGTATTCAAAATTGGAAACACTCCAGCATAAAAATACTTAAAAATTGCACTTGAGTACATTTACTTAGTTACTTTACTCCACTGGTACTGCTGCGCTATTGAACAAGGAAGCGGTACACATAATAGAGTGGCTAAAGATGAAGGTGTGCAGGAGGATCAATCTGCACCCATGAAGGACATGTCTGAAGTTTATGACAATTGAACCAGTAGGCTACATGTCATGTTTCTGACCAGTAATGTTGTAACTCCCTCCAAGCACAGACAGACACAAGTGGTTTCC
Organism: Gymnoscopelus braueri; assembly: GCF_963280865.1. Taxonomy (NCBI): domain Eukaryota; kingdom Metazoa; phylum Chordata; class Actinopteri; order Myctophiformes; family Myctophidae; genus Gymnoscopelus; species Gymnoscopelus braueri. The sequence continues at coordinate 38,035,180 of NC_137609.1, forward strand.
TTGCTACTGATTTATTGAAGGTAACTTCAATCCCTCCAATCCACCGTGAAAACTAAATAATAAACATAAAATAAGTATGTTACATTAACACAAGATGACATCATGCACAGCATGTAAATTAGACATTTACCAGAGTAAAATACAGACAGTACAAACAAATAAATACCTCGTTGGCTGCATGCTACACATAAAGTGAGTACTCTTCAGTCTTCAGGTCCTTATAGACTTTTCTTATAACTTAGACCATAACCTTTCTTATAACTTCAAGTTTAGACAGTCTCTTGTGGCCAGCATGACACGGAGCTTCTGCACCTTGCTGCTTGCTGCTTGTTGCTGCTTAATTGCATAATGCAAAAGTCCTGCGTAAACCCCATTTCACGTGAGAGCAGACCAAACGAAACACATAACGACTTTGACACTTCAAAATAAAAGCATTACAACAACTTGATTCATAACCATGAAATAATGTACATAAATGTGACTTAAAATAACTTCTTAATTATTTATGAACTTGGACTTTAGAGAAATAAACAAATTATGAACTTATAAATGATGACAGCAGTTATACTCCCACCAAATCACACAAACCTTAACCTCAAAATAAACCCTTTCCGTTATTAAACATTACAATGAAATTTCAGGCACAACATTAACCATCTTCCTCTGCTTCAAGCAGAACAACCTTTTATCCAGGTTTTTCAAGGTACACCTTTTTAATTGTGGGTCTTCCCTTTTGATCAAATGCGATGTCACTAACCATCAATTTTTAGTTTTTTCACCCTACCATCTGACCCTTGATAGCCTTCAGTGATACTGGCCAGCTTCCGTTGGTTGGGTGGTGCCAGATCATCTTCTAGAAGGACATTGTCATTGACCTTCAAGTTCCTTCTGTTCTTGTGACACTTTCGTCTTGATTCCTTGTGGCTGTTCTTTAATACTGCCGGATGCCTCGTGTGTGTTCTTTCTTCATCCATGAATGGATTCAACTTGCACAGCTTACTGTCTTTGGTCATGGAAACTGCTTTCTTGACGTTAGCAAGTTCTGCTTCTTTCCTTTCCTTTAAGCTTGCACTTTCACTGGTTCTTTGTTTCACACCTTTATCTTCTTTGCCTTCTTTTGCCTTAGTGCTACACACAAGAGCCTTGTGGAGTTCAGAATCATCTTTCCTGATTTCTCCCACCTTGCGTTCTCCGCCAAGTAGCTTGATATCCTCTTTTACTATTTCACTATGATGCGACGGCTGATTCCGATGGCATTGCCGTTGTCTACACAGGGATTCCCATGTCCAACAATACTCCATCCAAGGTCTGTACACTGCACATAAGGCTGGTTGTCATTACCAGACACAACTTCCCTTGGAAGTAGGGCTTGTGAGCAGTTGTACCCAATGAGCAGACCTACTTCGCAGTCCTTCAGATGTGGTATCTCATCTTGGAGATGCTCTAGATGGGGCCAAGCTTTTGCAGTTTCACCTGTTGGTATGTGAGTTCTGTTGGCTGGAATAAACCCACGAGTGTAGACTGGTGGTAAGGAGATTCTTTAACTGGAGTAAAAGCCTCTGACTCTTAGATTGCTTACTCTTTGGGAGCTTACTACTGTAGATCTTGCTGTCATAGTAGAGAGCTTGAGCTTGACTTGTTCTGTATCTGCTTCCAACGCTTCTGCTACGTTGCTTAGCACAAAGGTTGTGTCGCTTTGAGAATCCAACAGCGCATATACAAGTATTTCCTTTGCTGGTTGAGTCGTGGACGAAAGCCAGACTGGAATTATTGCAGCTGTTTGTACGTTAGCTTCGTGAAGTATTACTCTGTTTGAAATAACTTCTTGGTACTGTGATGATTGATCATTTTGATTTTCTTGACTTGTGCTTGGCTTAGTTTGTGGTGTGCTTTGGTCATCTTTGGCTCACTCTTCATGCAGACAAGTAGGATGCTTCCTTTTGCATGTGTCGCAGACACTCCTACTGTTGCAACTTTTTGATTGGTGACCAGACTTGAGACAACCAAAGCATAGTCTTTCAGCTTTACCAAATTTGACTCTGTCTGACACTGCTTTCTCCACGAACTTCCAGCATTTGTGCAACTCATGCCCTGTCTTCTCGCAGAGAATGCATTTTATGACAGTCTTTTCATTGGAGCTTGTGGTCAGTGTCTCTTCATTGGAACTTGTGTACAGTGCCTTTGCTCCAAAACTTTGTTGTCTTTGAGACTTTGGGTTGTCAGCTTCACATTGTTTCAATGACTGCAGTGAAGTAACAGGGTTGCAGGCGATTTTTGCTTCTCTTGTTAGAAACCTGACAAACTGGCTAAAGGAAGGGAATTGGTTACTCTCTTCTTCTGTTTCAATAACCTTTCGATTCTATCTCGACGTGAGCCAATCTGGTAGCTTAGAAAGAATGTTCCTGTTCTCATTACAGTCATTCAGGATCTCCAATGTCTTGATGTGGACCATGGCAGCCTCACAACTGCAAAGAAAATCAGCAAACTCTCTGAGCTCAAAGCTGTCCTTAGACCCCATCTTAGGCCATGCTTGGAGCTTGTCTCTGTATGCCTTTGCAATGGTAAATGGGTTTCCGTATCTCTCCTCCAGAATCTCCCATGCTGCAACATAGGCAGATTCTGTTCCGAGCAGGAAGTAACCATCAAGTGCCTTCTTAGCTTGACCACCTATGTATCTTCGTAGGTAGTAAATCTTCTCTTTCTCTTGTATGTTCTTCTGGTCTATCAGTGTTTCAAATGACAGTTTCCAGTCGTTATACTTTAAAGGAGCTACACCATGAATTTAAAAAAAATATTTGATATTTAATATCATATGGTGTATGTCCCTCAAACCTTTTTCAAAAGGTTTGAGCCTAAATCATCACTCAGATATACTCATCCCAAGTCAATTGTCTCTGGCTTATACAGCACTTTCAGCTGCAATACCAAAACGTCCACTTGGGCAGGGGGGGGCTACTGAGCAATTCTGTTCAGTTAATAAATTCAGTTAATTAAAAAAAATATAAAAAAAAAAAAAAAATGGAAAAATTCTGCATAAAAAGAAGCATCTAAGAAAAATACAAAATCGAAAAAAAAACACTTTGAACATTTTTGAACAATTCCACCAAGTGTTTGAGGTGCCTGTTTCACCCACTTCCGGGGGGCGGAGCCAAAATCCGAGCCCGAAGTATTTGTTCGTAGACCCCCACTTAGGGGGGGTAGAAAAAGTTTCGGAGCGATTCGGGCACTTTTCATTTAACATTGGGGTTTGCCATCAAAAATGTTTATGACCTCATAAACATTGCCATTCTGAGATCGCCTGTTCAGACACGCCCATTCTGGAAATCCATGAAATGAGAAGGAATGACTGAATAAAAAAAAAAAACATTTTTTTGGGTACAAGAGACACTGGGGACCCCAAAAAATACAAAAAAACAAGAAAAAAGTGATTTTCATGGTGTAGACCCTTTAATGGATCCCCACTGAATATAGGAGGTTCAGGAATTGGGATTCTGTTGGCACTTAGGGCGCCTGCTAGCATCTTAACGAGCTCTGCTGTACTGTCATTGGAGGTGGTCACAACTTGTGGTACAGAAGACATATTCTTGGACAGAGGACTTGTAGGAGCAGGTACTTGGTTATCTGCTACGATCTCATGTTCTAGTAGTATGTCTTTCCGCTCTTCTTTGATGCTCCCTTGATCATATACCAGCATTCTCGCTTGTGCTGCATTAAGACTTTTCACTGTCTCCAGTTTCTTTATCTTTCTCCGTTTCTCATCAAGAGTCCTTTGTAGAGCTACATGCTCTTCTTCTAATTGAGCTTTCATTTTAGCTTCCTCTTCCTCTCTTTGTATTCTTCGCTTCACCACGCCTGCTTCTCTTTGTAAGCGATACTCAAGCTCATCTGCTTCTTGCTGTAAGCGACGCTTTCTGACTGTTGTCTCGTGTTCAGCTAACTTCCTTTTAGCTTCTGCCTCAAGGAGGTCTAATTCCAATTGTTCTCTTTCTTGTTCTTCTATCACTTTTAGAACAGCTTGGTTTGCAGCAGTGTCAGCGGCAGCGTCTTGTCGTTTTACAGAAGACCTTGAGGAATGCTCTGAGCGGCCTTTCAAGATAGAAGCGAAAGAGCTTGTTCTACAGCTTGAGTCAAAGAGAGAGCCAGCTTCTGGCCATTCTGGCTCCTTTTCTGGAATCTTTCCATCTACTCGACTTGTAGCTCTGGAGAGGATGAAAGTAGAAATCTCTACACACAGTAGGTGAACCTTTATTGAAAAACTTTAATTTTGTCTGCTTGCTGTTTTCCCTCTTCAGCACCAGTCACTTGACCTTCTTCAGGTTGGGTTTGGGAATCCTTACTATCCCTATTACTGTATTGTAGGCTCACCAGACTGTGACATTTTTAATCACTACTTAAATTAAACCCACAAAAAATATTGACAGTAAATGAATTCTCTAGGTCAACTTTTAGATGAACTTGTACTATGTAAATATCACTTATGTGTAATATGTAAATACTAATAGTTTTAAACAAATCCCCCAAAATCTTAGATTCAACCTTTCAATAACACCTTTCAAAACACTCAGTTTAAACCACTTCAAAGATGTAGATATCAAAACTTAAATATCAATGGCAGTTAGAAAACTTCAACACCAAATCAAATGTCAAATACCTTCACTTATTTTTGCAAAATCAAAAAACACTTTTAAACTTGAAACACCAAAAAAGAAAAATGAGAAAAATGTATTGTCCTTTTTTAACTTGGCACTTTAACTGTGACTTGTATAAATGACAAGCTTCAATTAAATTAAATGAGCAGATATTAAAGTCCAAACTGTTACCACACACTCCACAGTATCTTCAAAGTCCTCTTCTTATAGCACTGTTGACTTAGTGTCCAATTATTTATGGCTTTGTCTTGAAAACGCTGTGATTACCTTTGTATCTTCTGTGTGTGTGTGAGAGGGAAGAAGGGAGGGGGGGGGGGGCTTGGTTTTGGGCTCATCTGTCAGTCCTTGATGACGAAAGCTCCGTGCAGCTGCGCTGTCAGTCCTTGATGACGAAAGCTCCACTCAGCTGCGCCTGGTCCTTTTGATCTTAACGACCGTCAATTAACGTTGTCCACTGCATCGATGAACAGTGCGAGTTTTCACTGTAACTCAGACCCAATACATACATTTGTGTTTATTCCCATTCATTTTAATCGACGTATCCCGTGATATGCCTCTCTCTCTCTCTCTCTCTCTCTCTTTCTCTCTCTCTCTCTCTCTCTCTCTCTCTCTCTCTCTCTCTCTCTCTCTCTCACTACGTCAAGTGCGCTGAAGCAGTTGCCATGTCCGCTTATTATAAGCGACTTTGGGATTGTTTTTCTGTAAAGGTGCTTGAAAGTGTAGTTGCTTTTTTGGCCTTGTTTCCTAATGTTGTTTGAACCAGTTGTTCTCAAACATTTTCATGGCAAGGACCCCCAAATTAATAATAATAATTAATTGTCCGGAGAGGCGCAGACCTCCCCCTTCTGAAAATATGTTGTGCCATAGACCCCCATACAAGATCTGTGTGGATTTTGAAAATATTCCAAAATCCCCCCCCCCCATTTCTTCTTTAAAAATAGCCTATCTACAACGTGAGCTTGTAGATCGTCTATTTTCAAGTATCCAATGTATTTGTATATAGGCTTAAAGTGCTCATAGTCGCTTTTGTTGGGATTGTTTTCACAAACCTGGTTGCTTATTTCTCTCGCAAAATCTGGCAACACTCACTCACAGACAACGACGACACACACACACACACACACACACACACACACACACACACAGATCGCTCGCTCTCTGTGTCTGTCTTTCTCTCTCTCTCTATCTCTGTGCAATAGTCTCAAATAAACAGCCCGGCCCCCTTTGAGCACGCTCGCACACTCTCATTCTGTTTTATAATAATGTTTAACTTAATACAGGACTGGACGGTAACTATGTTGTGGTCAGGTCCACCGACCTTCCATAGCCACGGTGGCTGTAATGTGCTCTCATTGGCTGTAGCGTGCATCTCCTCGCAAGTTGGTCGTAGCTCCATTCATACTGTATGATATTGTCTGCTGTCCTGTCTGGGACACATCTGAATATCTAACAGGGTAGTTATCTGAAAACGGTCGGAAAGCCGTCGCAGAGCGGATAATCGCGGCCAGATCGTATCGCGGAGCCTTTCACACACAGCGAGCATTAGCTCGCCGATGAAAGGCCGATCTGTGTCAGATCGGGAGGTTTTGTCGGCGAGCGCCAAAAAAAGTCGGCGACAGCAATATCGGACCAAATGTCCTGCAATGTGTATTAAATGGTCGGCGAGTGAACAGATCGTTAAGCATTTCACATTGCAAGAGTTTCTCTCTTGATCGGGCTAAATACATCGTTGTGATTCTCGCACGATTGATTGGTCGGCGACAGGGGTTCACTGATTGCAAGATATTTCACCACGATGTGATCCCGACCCAATACATACATTTGTTTTTATTCCAAACGTCTTACGAAAACTTGAAAGGCTCCCGTGATATATACGCGAGACCGAGACAGGACGCTAATGATTGACATTAAATAATTCTCAATTTCTCTGTATTCTCTCTCTCTCTCTCTCTCTCTCTCTCTCTCTCTCTCTCTCTCTCTCTCTCTCTCTCTCTCTGAAACAAACGTTTCAAAAGTCAACCAGGGTGCAATTCAGATCAGAAGCAGTGTTGCCGTGTCCGCTTATTATAAGTGAGTTGCTTGTAAAAAATATTGGTGGTTGCGGTTTTTTTTCACACACACACACACACACACACACACACACACACACACACACACACACACACACACACACACACACACACACACACACACACACACACAGCTCTCTCTCTCTGTCTGCAAGCCCTATTCCTCTCTAACAATAAACAGCCCCATCGTCGAGCAGGCTCGCTCACTCTATCAATCTGTTTTATCATGTTTAACTAATACAGGACTGGACTGTCTGGACGGTAATATTGCGGTTCTATGCGGGAGGACTAGCCACGGTGTGTGGCTGTAATGTGCTCTCATTGGCTGTAGCGTGCACTAGATCGGGGCCGATAGCCCCAATTCTCCAACAAGTTTGAAATCTAAAAGTTATCGGGAACCCCTCCCCGACCGTACTTTATCGGGGTGTTTCTTCTCGGAGTACCTTACACACTGCGCGATCAACACCTCGCCGAGGAATGCCCGATCTTTACTGAGATCGGTGGTTCTGTCGGCGAACACCAAAAAATATCCCCGATAGTGAAATCGGGTCAAATATCGTACAGTGTGTAGGGGTCTTAAAGGCCGCTGCATACTCCACTTTTAATGTCGAAATAAATTCGGTTCGGCTCTGTCTAGACTACAATATGACGTAATTCAGAGATTTGCGGGTACCGTCCTAAAGTCAGCTGTACGGTGCCACCGAGATGTTGTGAGTGACATCCCGAACTCATTTCGGCGTTCCGCTGTGTTTCCTTTTCATTCAGCCCAGCTTCAAGTTTGTGGCCGGGAAATAAGCTTCGCAGAGCTGATAGACTGTCACCTGTCTCTTGCTGGCCGTGCGCTCTGGCTGGGGAGTGGTGACAGACCCAGCGAGAGGCAGAAACGTTCTAAAGTTGCTGTGATTGGTTGAAATGGCAGTATAAGTGAATCCTAAACATATAGATTGTCCTTAACATCCCGCCCCCCAATTGCTGTGATTGGTTTAGATGCGCAGTGTTCAGATCAGGAAGCCATGTGGATCTTAGACCTACGGATGCTTCAGATTTTTTAAATGCCCGATTAATGCGATGAAAATATTAACACGTTAATTTTGACAGCACTAGTATTAATCTATATTTTGCAGTTGATCAAGCGTCGGTTTTGTACTGTGATTAAATGTGCACACATGCGCTGCCACTGACAATCAATGAGACAGACAGCTGTTATGCAGTTCACTTGTTCTACTGGGTAGGTCTAGTAAAATGGCAGTTCCAAAGTTCTAAAAGACAAGTGTAGTGTAGGCCAGGGTAAATTAATGATGATTCAAAAAACATTGGCGCACATCGGTTTGTACTACGGAATTCTCTCTCTCTCTCTCTCTCTCTCTCTCTCTCTCTCTCTCTCTCTCTCATTGCTTGATCTGCAGCATTTTAAAATGGAATATAGGCTAGAAATCAAACCTACCACTGGTTATATGTGCAGCTTTTCACTTGATGTTATTTAGAATCTCAACCAGACATCTGGTGTCTACCGTATTGACAGGAAGATGGGAAGGGGAAAGGGTGAAAGGCAGAGGGGAAACGGTGAAATCAGTGTGGGCACTGCAGTCGGGGGGGAACCACGGCCACTGTGGCCTTTAGGGCATGTATTTTTCGAGGGGCACACGGCCAAAGAGAGGGACAACGAGGGCCATGGCCGCTGTGAAATTCCTGCCCTGGGCTGGGTTAGTGTAAGGATCATATATCTATAGTTATACTGTCATGCAGGGACGTGCTGGCCACTGGGAAATTCGGGAAAATTCCAGAACGGCCGCGCCATTTACGGGCCGCCAAACGGCCGGTGGGCCACCCAAAAGAAGATATTATATAAAAATAAAAATAAATGGAAAAAAAAATGAAAATCCCAGAGCTGAATTTTGGTCCCAGCATGCCCCTGACTGTAGGCATGGGTATGGTGTAGTTCAGGTTAGTGTAAGGATCATATAGCTATAGTTATACTGTAGGCATGGGTTTGGTGTGGTTCAGGTTAGTGTAAGGATCTTTGGGTTTCTACCAGGCACACATTCCAAGTAGAAATGAGTAAAACATGTTTTGTCAGGTTTCACAACAATGATCCATTCTGGACACACGAAGAGGAAATGAAAGAGGGCTTTTTATTATGAGTATCAAAATGAAACTAATAATGGGAAGTATAAATATGTTTTCAGCTGACCACACACAAACCCACGCAGAAAACCACACCTTTGGACAAGTGAAACTGTTAAAAACACAGCTGGTCAGAATGGAAATGTCCTAATGAACATCAAGACCAACTTGCAGCCATAGCCTACCGTGAAAATAATGATTTTAGGGTACTTTGCAAAAAACACCCCTGGTTTAAGGATCATCATTCCCACCAGCTCGAATCATCTGAACATTTCTATTCTCTTGACTTGGGCCTACGTTTGAGTAAAAGCTGCAAATAGTTATTTTGGATCACAGCCTCTGCCCTGTTTGTGCCCCCACTGTGTCTTGTGAGACCTGTTCTGTAGAGTTTGCCCCTGTTTTGCCCTACAAGCCAATTATTGTCTCCGCCAGGCCGAAAGGCATGGCGAGAGAGTAATGTTTTGCCCCCTGTCCGTCCGTCCGTCCGTGTGTCTGTCCATGTGTCCTTCCGTGTGTCCGTCCGTCCGTGTGTCTGTCCTTCTGTCTGCGACCAGCTAATCTCCGCCACCGTTGGCCCGGGCACTGTGAAACTGCGCACACACTCTCCCTGGATGCCACAGCAGAACCTCTGCACCACATTTTTCAGATCAGCCTGTCATAGCGCCACCATGAGGCCGGCTTTTGCAAAACATATGTTTTTATATTACTCCTACAGATTTGTCAAAAAAAACACCCAAATCGGTACACAGTATCTCTATAGCCACGTGATCAACACGGATCTGTCCGATTTTCCATATTCTATCCTGATTGGATAAAATTGGCTTCCAAAGTTTGCAGTATTGGTTCATTTTGAAAAAAAATCCTCAAATCATGAACGCAGCAAGCGATTTCCGTGAAATTTTCCATGTAGATTCGCACTTGGCCCAAATCAGCCTCATGGTGGCGCTATAACAGACCGATTCCCGTTTTTAGCTATAAATGCACCGATCTGCGTGAAACTTTGCACGCACACTCCCTAGACTCTAGGGAGTGTGCGTGCAAAGTTTCACGCAGACGGACGATCGGCGCTATTGTTCTCGAGGGTCTGGGTTCACACTTTCTTCAAACGGCGCGGAACACCTCAGCAGTACTCGCGGACCAAAATTGGGACGTTTGCCAGGGTTGATATTCACTGCCCTAGAGGCCAAGGAAAAACCTTTGCCCCTGCATTTTTCACATATGCCTTTTAGAGCGCCACCAGGAGGCTGAGTTTTGTAAAAAAAAAAATGTGCTCGTACTCTTTCAAATTCTGCAAAATCGGTACACAGTATCTCTATAGTCATCAAGATGGATTTGTCCGATATTTCATGTTCCATCCTACTTGGCTAACATTGGCTTCCAAAGTTAGCAGGATAGGTCGGTTTTGATCAAAACGCAGTGTGCAATTTCCTTGAAATTTTGCACACACATTCCCACTAGGGCTAGGCTGAGGAAGAAATGCCACCCTTTTCAAATTGGCCTGTTATAGCGCCACCAGCAGGTCTAATTTAGCAAACCACATTTTTGGAACAAAATGCCTCAAATCATGAATGCAGTGTCCGATTGCCGAGCAAGGCCCACCCTTTTCACATTGACCTATTATAGCGCCACCAGGAGGCCACAATCTACCTGACCTGGCGGAGACTTGTGCTCCGAGGAGCACTTTTTCTAGTTTGTTATCAGCTGGGCAAGCGAGCACTGGCTCTGGTGCCTAATGACAGCGACTGGTGGCAGGGTTTTGAGGACAACTGTTTTAGATGGCTATTATAGCTTACACAAAACAGAAACCAAGGAGTATACATTTCAAGAGGGAGGGATCATCACAGTAAATACAGTACACAGGCCCTATAGTTGGGATCCAAAGGCCCAAAAGCACAAGAAACATGACATGGCATGCTATACTTTTTGTTTTCTTTTAATTTGGTCCATAAGGTTCACTGAATGAGAGGTCTGCTCTGCCGGAAACATCGCAAAACAATATTATTTGTGGTCATTTTTGTACATGATTAGTCCTCAGTGGGTTGTGTAGGCTGTCAATAAATGCTTCCCAGATACACAAAACACATGTGTGGACAAAACCAAGAAACATTTCTATTCAAAAAAATACACCTGTTCTTTGTATTTTATCCATTATTTTTTACATCAATAGTAGCTTTGCCCTGAATTATGACACCAGCTAATATGCCATTCTATTCAGCAAACCTTTTTGTCATTCACCAGTTAGTGTCTGGGAAATCTGAATGGGGACAAATAAGATAGACACAATAAGTCAAAGACAACAGTTCAGAGTTTAAAATAATGAGTGATTATATTTTTAGAAACACAAGCGGCAGTATCAGCCCTTCAATAGTGCTTAAGATCAATGAGACACAACTGACAGACAGACAGATTTAAACCTACCACATATTCAAGGGCAAAACGCACAGTTTGTGCCCGCGGACACACTTTGCGTGGTCCAGTCACACCTACACAGCCAGGGGTAGACAACCCGAGGGGGAAGTGCTCTCGTGGAGAGACGGACAGTTGCACACAGGGACTGCGCCGATGCATAGTGAGCAAACAAACTGAAGCCCAACGGGCCAGCTTTGGCCAAGGAAACACAGTGAGGACACGCACACGCCGTGGACAAGCGTGACAACTGAAGCCCAACGGGCCAGCTAAGGAACCGCAAACAAAGAAAATAGACACTGACGAGGGCAGAGAGTCTGCTGCTTAAATACTGCTGGTAATCAGCCCACTGATTAGTGGGAGGAGGATGGGCCGTGGGCAGAGTGGGAAAATTTTGAAAAAAATGAAGCTTTTATGAGCCAATGAATGTTTTTCATACAATTCAAAATGGTGGGAGATCTAAAGGTCAGAGATCAAAAGTCAGAGGGTGAAAATTGTTCAGCATGAGGAGACGCATATGTGTATTGAAGTTTCATGGCTGTAGGTCAAACAGGGCATGAGTTTTACTTGTTCAAAGTTGGCACTTTCAATTGAGTGCTATAGCACCACCCTTTGACGAATGAGCCATACCATATGGCTGAGTTTCGTAAAAAGCGTTGCACGGTTAAGCCAGAACTGCGAAAAGTGGCAGAAGAAAAGAACTGCTCAATATGGCGGACAATCTAAGGGCGGTCAAAGTGATAGATGTTTTCTTCATGAGTCAAGGCACAAGTGTAAGCAAGTTTCACGACTTTCGGCCAAACGAGGCATGACTTATGCCTGTTTAAAGTTTGCATTCTCAAAAAATTGCTATAGCGCCCCCCTTTGACCAATTGGAGTAAGATTGGTTTCAGTGATATTTGGAATGATCCTCTACATTACTGCAAAGTTTCAAACAAATGTGAGTCTGCATGTATGTGTTAGGGGCAGATGAATAATTGTCATAAAACTGCAATATTCATTGGCTCATAAAAGTTTAACGTTTTCACTTAGAAAAAAATCCACGCGCATCAATCAATCTGTCGCTATAGGTCCAAAGTTCACGTGTAGAAAGTTTCTTGCAGATTGCTCAAAAATCCCAGGAGGAGTTTGATTTTAACTGCTTTTCATATAATTCAAAATGGTGGGAGATCTAAAGGTCAGAGGTCAAAAGTTAGAGTTTGAAAGTTGTTAGGCATGAGGAGACGCATGAGTTGTAACTGTTCAAAGTTGGTATTTTTCAATTGATTGCTACAGCGCCACCCTTTGGCCGATGGTTTTGAGTTTTGGGCCTTGGCCGAGATGAATAGCCCTCTACCATATTGCGAAGTTTCGTAAAAAGTGACCATACGGTTAGGCCGTGACAGAAAAAACGGCGGAAGAATAATGAAAGCCAACAGTTTCAAAGAGGTTTCGAGCCTTACAGGCCTCGAACCCTCAATGATTACAAATACGAACCCATGAACAAGAGGAGAGCTATAAGAGTCTGATGATGAACCGAGTACAATATCTTCAGTCTTTCTCTTATCACAACTTCACAAGCACATTATTATCACTCCACTCAAACACCTTGTTGACGCCATGTTGGTGCAGTCCAGGGCTGTCTGAGTTGATAAACAGAGATATTAGAACTTTATCATCAGGATATTTTAGAATGTATTGATTTGGCATATCTGTATTACAACAAGATGGTTCAATACAACACACCACGCACGCACGCACGCACGCACGCACGCACGCACACACACACACGAAAATGTTTTCTGTGATACATGATGATTCAATCAGTTTAAAATGACAGTGACACACAACTCATTGATCGAATCAGTGTTATTTGTCTTGTTGCCTTGTTGGTGCCAACGACATTTGTTTCTCTCTCTCTCACGCACGCACACACACACACGCACGCACTCACGCACGCACACACACACAGCTGCAACAGCCTCCTCTCCTCTGAAACAGAAGTGCCTTGTCTCTTTCCACATTACTGCACAAATTGCACAGTTGTCAAATTGTGCAATTCTTCAAAAAAAATATATATTATTATTTTTGAAAAATCTTTTGAATTTTTTTTCAAAAACTGTCCAATTTATCGCCTCAGGTCTTAATGGGTTAATTGTGGAGAGGCCTCCTGCTTCAATAGACCTACATGGAGCATACCTGCCCCTGTCTGTAAGACAACTGCGTTGGCGCATCGCTGCAATGAACAGCAGCTGCCAGTTCAGTATACATGTATATTGTTGCTGTTCGCAGAAACCTCCATATTCTAACTTTTTATGTTTTTTGGTAAATTATCACCCTACTTGATCATTCTACAGCGTCACACAAAAGTATCAAAAGTAGCAGATAACATATGAGGTTTCCACCAATAAATAGTTTATTTATAACAGAACATTGGGCCTCATGCAGCAACCGTTCTTAAGAGAAAATGTCTTCTTAAACCCACTTAAGAAGTTTTTAAGAAGATTTTGGTATACTCCAATGTTTTCTTAGCTGTGATCTGTTCTCAGGTAAGAACAGAATCTACACACACTGAAGAGGCTATTTTCGAAACATTTTTGATAAATCTTGAAAACATTTCCCTAGCAGAAAATATTTTCAGGTGGGGGTCCTTGACATGAAAATGTTTGAGAACAACTGCTTTAGAGTTTTCAATGGGTCTGAAATTACCATCTAACCCAAACAGACCCGGTTGAGTTGAAGCCCAAGCCCAATTCCATAGCCCCCACCCAACCCACCCTCATCGCCCCCCCATACCCCCACCCCCATATCCCCGACATTCGCCACACCCCCATTTTCCCGTCCCCTTCCTACCTGAAAGCCCCACTATACCCACCCGTCACACCCATCCCCATACCCCCCACACAGCCCCCTACACCCCTCCTTGCACCACCACATCACCCACCACACCCCTATTTCCACCCCATTACATACCAAGCAGCTGCTACCTTAAAGACCCTCCATATCCACCCACCAGCTTTCAGTAATAAAATGTTTTATATCCACTACTAACGCTACTCCTGAACATGAAATATGGATAACATGCTAATTTCAGCAAATTTACATTGATGTCTAGTGGTGATATGTTGATTAATGTGAGAGAAATAATAAAATACATTCATTAATTCAATAAAATAATTTGAAGGGGACTGGAAAATGGGGTTGTGGCGAATGTCGGGGATATGGGGGTGGGGGTATGGGGGGTGATGAGGGTGGGTTGGGTGGGGGGTTATGGGGTAGGTATGGGGCTTGGGCTTCAACTCAACTGGGTCCGTTTGGGTTAGATTGTAATTTCAGACCCGTCTCAAACATTTTCATGTCAAGGACCCCCAAATTGACATGCATTTGCTGCAGACCCCCACCTGAAAATATTTTCTGCCAGGGAAAATGTTTCAAGATTTATCAAAATGTCTCGAAAATAGCCGATCTACAAGCTCAAAATGGCCAGTAATGGGACGTGTTGTGAGCTTGTAGATCGGCTATTTTCAAACAAAGGATAAAATAGGGTTAAAGTGATTAAACTGTTCTTCGTTTGCTGTGGACCCCCTGAAACTCCCTGAAGGACCCCTGGGGGTCCCCAGACCACACTTTGAGAACCACTGCTCTAAAGATATGATAAGAAATATTATTGTAATTTAAATCCTATATTATACAACTGTAGAATTGAAGAAACTTCGAGAATTAATTATTTTTGCACAAATATGTCACACTTAAGAACTCAAAGGCCAGGCTAAGAGTGCTCATCAGTGTGTGTAGATTCTGTTCTTACCTGAGAACAGATCACAGCTAAGAAAACATTGGAGTATACCAAAATCTTCTTAAAAACCTCTTAAATGGGTCTAAGAAAAAAAATCCTCTTAAGAAAGTGTGCGTAGATTCTGTTCTTACCTAAGAACATATCACAGCTAAGAAAACATTGGAGTATACCAAAATCTTCTTAAAAACTTCTTAAGTGGGTTTAAGAAGAAATTTCCTCTTAAGTACCGTTGCTGAATGAGGCCCATTGGGCCTCATGCAGAATCTACACACACTGAAGAGCACTCTTAGGGTGGCCTTTGAGTTCTTAAGTGTGACATGTTTGTGCAAAAATAATTAATTCTCAAAGTTTCTTCAATTCTACAGTTGTATAATATAGGAATCTACGGGTCTGAAATCATAATCTAACCCAAACGGACCCGGTTGAGTTGAAGCCCAAATGCTACTCCTGAACATGAAATATGGATAACATGCTAATTTCAGCAAATTTACATTGATGTCTAGTGGTGATATGTTGATTAATGTGAGAGAAATAATAAAATACATTAATTAATTAAATCCAATAATTTGCTCTTCACTTCAGAAGTACCTCCACAGAACTATTAATTTATTTATTTTTATGTTTGGAGTCTGGTGTTCAACCATCTTTAGACTTTAGTTTAGGTATTCTTTACTTCATTCTCTCAACTTTATTTCTGTGTGATTTCCTGTGATTTCTGTGAGCAGCAATCACACACAGGTGTGACTGCAGGCAGGGCCATGCAGTCATGCCGTATATGGGGATTGGTGGGGTGGCTACCTATGGTAATTAGGATTAACTGGCACACGCCTTCAAGTTAGAGGATTGGGATTCATCATCATAAGAACATAAATTGCGAACAATTCTGCCTTTTAAGAACGTTTCATGAATCTGACTCGACTTCTCTTAGGAATTCACTTAGGAAGAAATGTACGAGGAAACATTAGGAACTTATTGCTGCATGAGGCCCAATGTTGCAGCTGCATTTATATTTAACCCCTGAAGAAGTCAGAGATGTCTATAAGACTATGATTAAACAAGCTATGAGAGGTGGGACTGCTGTGTGTGTGTGTGTGTGTGTGTGTGTGTGTGTGTGTGTGTGTGTGTGTGTGTGTGTGTGTGTGTGTGTGTGTGTGTGTGTGTGTGGGTGGGTGGGTGGGTGGGTGGGTGGGCGGGCGGGCGGGCGGGCGGGCGGGCGTGTGTTCGTCACTGCAGAGTGAGAAAGATGCAGTTTAGTTCTTGACTTCACTCCTTGGTGAACGCATGGTTGGTATATGTGTACTTTTAGCATGTTTTCACACGTGGTTTTTCTCTGTAGCTTCACAGTGTTCTTACTGGCAGGGAGGAGCAAGGTGCGAAACTAACAAGAGGCTCAACGCTCTGAATATCTGACCACAAGAGTGAGGAGCAGGAAACATCATGCAGCAACCGTTCTTAAGAGGAAATGTCTTCTTAAACCCACTTAAGAAGTTTTTAAGAAGATTTTGGTATACTCCAATGTTTTCTTAGCTGTGATCTGTTCTTAGGTAAGAACAGAATCTACGCACACTTTCTTAAGAGGACATTTCTTCTTAGTTAGTTAGTTAGTTATTTTTATTTCAGTCATGATTTTTTTTTTTTCAACAAAACAGTTGAACATACAGTACAACCTTTTAAACAAAACAGTTGAACATACAGTACAACTTAGTCAACAAGATGACTATTTGACCGAAAAGGTATGGGCTGAAGCCGAA
This sequence comes from Gymnoscopelus braueri, assembly GCF_963280865.1. Taxonomy (NCBI): domain Eukaryota; kingdom Metazoa; phylum Chordata; class Actinopteri; order Myctophiformes; family Myctophidae; genus Gymnoscopelus; species Gymnoscopelus braueri. The sequence goes on from NC_137609.1 coordinate 38,051,954, forward strand.
GCTTATTTTGCCCACCTTTTTACCATTTAAAATAAATTATCAAAGTAGCATAAGAGCAAACAAAAGAAAATGAACAAACACAGAGCTTCAAATATTACATTTCAGAACAGACGAAACAAAAAGAAACAACAATTTGATTAGTTTTTCAGACGTAAACAGTTTGTTTATACCTTTTTCTATTTATATTATAACAATATATTTTATCACTAGCAGCATTTATACCGTCACTATTTAGAATTTATTATTTTTATTATTATTATTATTATTTTATTTTTTCTATTATTTTTTTATAAACTTTATCCTTCCTATTGTTAAGTTACTTAACGCTACACCTTCCATATATATGAAGTGATTGCTTCATACATATAATATATGCACTCAAATACACACTCACAAACATATTTCTCCACATATGTATGCGTGCATATGAAAGTATGCCCACACACATATGGATACTCACTTTCATATTTATATCTATTCATTGCATGTATATATAACTATCAATTACCTTTGCTTTATATAATTTCTTGAATGTTTTTATTGAGTTGGACATTTTGATTTCGTTTCCCAATGAGTTCCACAGATCTACCCCTATGACCGATATGCATCTTTCTTTGGTGTTGGTCCTTGCTTTGTTTTTTTTTAATATGGCAGTTCCCCTGAGTTCGTATCTGCTTTCTCTAGGCCTGAACAGCTCCTGCATGCAGCTTGGAAGTAGTTGGTTGTGTGCCTTATACATTATTGCAGTGGAGTTGAGGTTGACTAAATCTTTCAATTTCAGTGTGTGGCTTTCTATGAATAGTGGGTTAGTTGGTGCATAGTAATCAGACATATTAACTATTCTTATTGCTTTTTTTGTAATATAAAGATAGGTTGGATTATTGTTTTATAAGTATTTCCCAACACTTCCACACAGTATGTTAAGTATGGCAATAGTAAGGAGCAGTATAGTGTCTGGAGTGATTTTTTTGTTTATGATTCCTTTCATTTTGTATAAAATTGCTATTGTTTTGGATAATTTTCTTTTTAAGATGTCTATATGTGGCTTCCAAGTAAGTTTGTTATCAATAATTATTCCTAGGAATTTTGTATGGTTTACTTGCTCTAATTCAATATCATTTATGGTTAAATGGATTGGAATATTAATTTTTTTATTGCCGAAGATAATAAAATTTGTTTTACTGATGTTTAATGATAATTTATTTATGTCAAACCACTTTTTTAAGATTTTTAAGTCATTAGACCCACTTAAGAAGTTTTTAAGAAGATTTTGGTATACTCCAATGTTTTCTTAGCTGTGATCTGTTCTTAGGTAAGAACAGAATCTACACACACTGAAGAGCACTCTTAGGGTGGCCTTTGAGTTCTTAAGTGTGACATGTTCATGCAAAAATATACATATTTTTTCGAAGTTTCTTCAATTCTACAGTTGTATAATATAGGATTTAAATTACAATAATATTTTTATCATATCTTTAGAGCAGTGGTTCTCAAAGTGTAGTCTGGGGACCCCCAGGGGTCCTTGAGGGAGTTCCAGGGGGTCCACAACAAACGAGGATCAGTTTAATCACTTTAACCCTATTTTTTTTTTTTTTGAAAATAGCCGATCTACAAGCTCACAACGCGTCCCATTACTGGCCATTTTGAGCTTGCAGATCGGCTATTTTTGAAACATTTTGATAAATCTTGATTTAATCTAGATTTTTTTTTCTGGCAGGGGAATTTTTTCCCTGGCAGAAAATATTTTCAGGTGGGGGTCTGCAGCCAAATGCATGTCAATTTGGGGGTCCTTGACATGAAAATGAGAAAATTGAGAACAACTGCTTTAGAGTTTTCAACAGGTCTGAAATTACAATCTAACCCAAACGGACCCGGGTGAGTTGAAGCCCAAGCCCCATACCCACCCCATAACCCCCCACCCAACCCACCCTCATCGCCCCCCCATACCCCCACCCCCATATCCCGACATTCGCCACACTGCCATTTTCCCGTCCCCTTTCCTGAAAGCCCCCCTATACCCACCCGTCATACCCATCCCCATACCCCGCACACAGCCCCCTACACCCCTCCTTGCACCACCATATCACCCACCACACCCCTATTTCCACCCCATTACATACCAAGCAGCTGCTACCTTAAAGACCCTCCACATCCACCCACCTTTCAGTAATACAATGTTTTATACTGAACATGAAATATGGATAACATTTTGAACAGCTAATTTCAGCAAATTTACATTGATGTCTAGTGGTGATATGTTGATTAATGTGAAAGAAATAATTAAATACATTCATTAAAGGTAGGGTAAGTGATATTTTTGGGTTAAAAAAAAAAGTATTTTGTTAAAAGGTTAAAATACTATATTCTGATAGTAATCATTGCTATAGAGTGTTTGTTCAGTAACATATGTCTCCCTGTCTCTCCAGCTCTTTAATAAACAGAAAATACAATTTTCGGTAGGTGTCAAAATCTCAGCCAATCAGGAGAAAGTACCCATTTTTAAGCTTAATTTGTATAGTGTTCCAGTTCCAATTTTGCATGCTCATTTCTTAGTGTCATCACTTCCAATTTCACTTGTTTAATCTGTATCCTGATTGAGTTCTCTGTCCTGGTTGGATAAAATTGGAAATGAAACTGAAACTGAAACGAAAATGCATTTTCTGTTTAATAAAGAGGTGAAGAGACAAGGAGACTCCTAATACTGAACAAACACTCTATAGCAATGAGTACTATCAGAATATAGAGCTATTTAACAATTATTTTAACCAACGCAAATCACTTACCCTACCTTTAATTAAATAAAATAATTTGCTGTTCACTTCAGAAGTACCTCCACAGAACTATTAATTTATTTATTTTTATGTTTGGAGTCTGGTGTTCAACCATCTTTAGACTTAGTTTAGTTATTCTTTACTTCATTCTCTCAACTTTATTTCTGTGTGTGATTTCCTGTGTTTTCTGTGTGCAGCAATCACAAACAGGTGTGACTGCAGGCAGAGCCATGCAGTCATACCTTATATGGGGATTAGTGGGGCGGCTCCCTATGGTAATTACGGTTAACTGGCACACCCCTTCAAGTTATGAGGATTGGGATTCATCATCATCAAGAACATAAGTTACGAACAATTCTGCCTTTTAAGAACGTTTCATGAATCTGACTCGAGTTCTCTTAGGAATTAACTTAGGAAGAAATGTAAGAAGAAATATTAGGAACTTATTGCTGCATGAGGCCCATTGGTTTTATAATGAATTGGATACATAATAAAAGTATAGTGATAATAATAAATAATACAGGCAGGCAGGCAGACAGACAGACAGACAGACGCACGCACGCGCGCACACACACACACACACACACACAAACGCGTGCACACGTTCAGTTGATTGTCAGCTAGACAGGTGTTGTGAAATGGTTTGTGGTTTGTTAGAAAGCGTCTCTCCTAGTTCCCTTGCTTCACCACCGCTGTGCAGTTGTTGCTGACGAGACGTATTTAACATATTGCTGACAGCACTTCACGTACGGTAGCCTACACCCTTCACTTTCTCTGTAAGTCTTGTGAAATAATTTGAGGTTTGTCGGAAAGTGTCTTTCAAAGTTTCCTTTCTTCACCATCGCTGTTCAGATTTCATGTCCTGAGGTTGGCTTCTTTTGTCTTAATTTGAACTGATTTAAATAGCCATTGTTCCTTTATGGGCGTCAGCCACAGACCACAGCCTGTCAGTCCTCAGGCCTAGAGAAGATGTACCATTTGGCCAGTTTTCTCTAGAGTTTAACTTAAACTCTGTCAAACTGAGTAAGATTATGTACACAATACTAAGAGTATGAGTAGGTGAAATGATTAAAGTCTGGATAACAATGATTGTGTTGTTAACAAAGAGAAATGTCATTTTCAGTCCTGAAGTAAATGCTGTTTTTGTTGAACTCATTGTATTTCTAACTTCTGTTTACCATCATGAATGTATAATGTGTGTGGACTTATTCTAAAGCTTAAGAGTTGTTGTACAATAATTATTAACCAAGACTTCATGTAATCGTATAGGTTTAGAATTAGGAATACGACTATTACACTGTAAGTACATGCTAATGTGTTATAACAGGATGTTTGCGGGGGGGCCCGGCCACGACCCTTCAGTATTCATGTTTGTATGTGTGATATAAAATAATGTGTTTTACATTTGACTGGGCGCACTGCTAATTAGACCCAAATGGAAGTTAGCCAGTCGGGCGGAAATAAAATTTGCTCTGACTTCAAAACCTTGACTTGATACCTTTCTCCTTGAACCTCTCCCAGGAAACTAAGTATAGCCGCTTTTGGACCATAAAATATACTTCAGAACATAAGCACAAGCTTCCTGCATTTTATTTTTACATCAACCACAGACAGCAGGGACAGTCAACCACAGTCAGAAAACTTTCCACCTTATCATTCATTTCACAGTTGAGTTTAATACTTAACTTACAGGACTGTTGATTTGTGTTAATTAATCCAGAAGTTTTCAAACTTTTTAGTGCCAAGGACCCCCAAATTGATATATATTTGGCTGCAGACCCCACATCTGAGAATGTTTTGCGCCAGGGACCCCCAGAAGGGAAGGAACATTTCTAAATTATTCAAAGTTTTTCAAACACTTCCAAGATTCTTAATAAAAAAAAGCAGATGTACAAGCTCGCAGCGACGTGCTCTGAGATTGTATATCTGCTATTTTTAAATTGGTACGGTAACAAATGTTGTTGGGGACCCCCGGGAACCCCTCCAAGGACCCCTGGGGTACCCTCCTGGACCCCACTTTGAGAACCAGTGCATTAAACAACTTTCCACACAGGACTTTCACACAGGACCTTCCATGCACGACCCACCTTCTGTCTGTTAGGCTACGTTCACACTGTCAACACAAATCAGATGCCTTTGTCTAGTCTGAACAGCAACAACACAACCATAGACTACAGTGTCATGTTGCTGCTTGAGATTTCAGGTCAATAACATTCATTATGTTTGGATTTTTTTTAATATGTTTTTTTTTCTTCATTTATACAAAACATAATTTATTCCTAAAACAGTTTTTCTTTTTCCTCAAATACAAGCAGGACTCAATCAAACTTAACAAATAATAAAGCAACACATCAGAACTTTTAATGTTTCTAAACAAGAACATATAACGAATGGAACGGCTACTGAGCAAATAGCAAAAAATATCATAATGTGATGATAAGTTTAATGGAAAAGCATTTTTAATTTTTTTTCACAAAACAAAAAACAATGTTTTGTTCAGGGAAAAAAACAACTAACATTTTTCAAAAGAATTACAGACAGTTTCTAAAAATCTAAACAGATAAAAGAAATTACATCCATTTAAAAAAAACTTTTAAGAAATAGTGAAAATAGCCATGTCACAATCTACCCAGTTCTGTCTGCCCTGCCCTTTAGTCCAGGGGCCAACACTGATATTTTCACAAATTGGTACCACCCAAGGTGACCATAAAGTTTTCGTATTTTTGTCTCTAGTTTATATTTTGGTATGATACATCTGCCAATCTAGTAGCTTAATGAAGTAGTTATCACTCTCTAAACAAACCTACCCCCATATAAAACTGTATACGTGTGTGAATCATTTATATTACTTCTAGACAATACTTTTTGGAAACCAATGGTCTTATAAACAGTTGACCCTATGGTAATGTTACCAGTAGAATCCATTTCTGCTGAGAAAAATGTTGGTATTGTGCATATTTAATGACATAATTTGCTTATTTGAACAATTTGTGTAAATAATTGCATGATCAATACAATTACAGTTAGATATATCAAAAAGTGTAAAACACATGAGCGAAAAAGTACATTTTAGGAAGGAAGCTCTGGTCCATATTAAATCTGCCCTCTGCTATGATTGGCTCCTGGGGCAGACTTTGGTGCCTGCATAAACCATTTCTGGTTCATGTAGACAAGACAACTACATTGGTGTTATTTGTATTTTAATTTTAATTCCCTCTTTTCTATATACAATGGTTTTATGATTGAACTTGTTGAATTAATTATTGGTGTGGTTGTTTGGGTGATGTCTCTGCTCTTCCCTGGATGTAAAGAACCTGTGCAGAGATAGAACGGAGCCCTAGAGACTCCTAAAACTAGATGGTATACCGTCTACGTTTTAATGAAACGTAGGGTAAAACCAGTGGTTTCACAGTTGCCTGAAGCACTTGTAGGATTAACAGCAGTACTTGTTGGATTAACAGCAGTATTTGTAGGATTAAAAGCAGTGATTATAGGACCAACAGCAGTGATGCTAGGATAGTAGTGATTATAGGAGTAAGACTAACAGCAGCGCTTCTAGAACTTTTAGCCCTAAACTCAGCATTGTTGCACAAGTCACCTTCACAGCACTTCACAGCAGCCTTTTCTCCATCAGCTTGTCCATGATAACACAGGCTCTTTGAGGTGCAGCCCACCAGGGTCTCCACATTTCCTTCGCTGTCTGTGTCTGTGACAAAACAAAACAGAAAAATCTACAACTTAATACTCCACTATTAAAGAAGGTTGAGAACCAGTGACATATAAAACGGACACACACACAAACACGCGTACACACGAGCACGCACACACACGCAAGCGCACGCACACACACACACGCGCGCGCGCACACACACGCACACGCACACGCACACGCACACGCACACGCACTCACACTCACACTCACACACACATTACTATCTCTACTTAATGTAATGCTCCATGTCTATAAAAATCATTGAACATACTTCTGATCTGAGGAATATGAAATATATGGGTAAATCATATCATATAAATTCATAAGCGTATTTATTACCAGTGAGTATTAGGCAGTGATCCTGATCTCCAGTACATGATAGAATGTGGGAGCAGTCGTCATCTTGGCAAGTGTAGCACTTCAAACCGTTGGGAGTAGCGTTGACAGGAGCTGTAAGGGTTAAATGTATAAAATGTCATATTGATGTGTTCAACCGTTAACCTCATGTACAATAAAATAATAATAATAAAAGTGTTTATCATTCATATGTACAGTGTTATAGTATTTATCATTCATATGTACATGTCATAGAGTTTATCAAACATAGATTAAAACACACAACAGATGGTTATAATGTAGTTACTTACGTGCCATTGTGTTGCAGAGGTCAGTGCAACAACCCTGGCTGGTCCAAATGCTATTTTTAACATGCATTGAGTGAGTAACACACTCATGATTTGCATAGCAACTCTTCTCAGTAACATCCGTGTACTCAGTTGGACCTAAAAAACAAACAAGATATTATATCTCTGCCAAATAACTATCTTAATGGGGCGGCAGTGGCTCAGGAGGTAGAGCGGCAACCGGAAGGATCCTAGTTAGTGCTGAAGTGTCCTTGAGCAAGACACTGAACCCCTAATTGCTACTGATGAGCAGGTTGGTGCCTTCCATGGTTTCCTCCGACATCGGTGTATGAATGTGTGTGAATGGGTGAATGTAACGCACACTCATTGTAAAGCGCCTTGGATAAAGACGCTATATAAATGTACCATTGGTGAACCGGATGGTTCCCAGTTCGATCCCGGGCTCCCCCAGAGTTAGTGTCGAAGTGTCTCCTGATGAGCAGATGCCATCGGTGTGTGAATGTGTGTGAATGTAATGCACAATCATTGTAGAAAGCCTGGCGCTATATAAATGCACCATTTACCATTTTAATCATACTAGAAAGATACTGTAATGTATGACAGAGTTTTACCTCACAAAAATGAAATGCAGAAGTTACCCATATAGTTTCTGATTGTTGCTGCGACACATTTACCAGAACTATTAGGACAGTCCTGTCTTTCTTCAGTACATTCTCCTGTATCTCCCGGGTCACACACGTAACATCTCAAAGCATATCCTGAGACAACAGATAGAAGACATAGTCAGGTTACAATATTAAAATAATGTAAACATTAAACACATTCGATCATGCATGTGTATTAGGAGCAGTGTGTTAGTTTAACTTTTCATCATTTTGCCACTGTTTGATTTATCCTCCTGAGGATAGTGTTGAAAAGTGTGGAAATGGAAGTAAAACGTCCTTCAATCTCTTCTGAGGAGTAATATGTTTATCATTTTGTTTCTTTATTACTGCAAATTATTGCATTATTATTTGAAGTTTATGACTCCCTAATCTGATAGATCATTGTTTTGGGAGCATTTGGTTATTAACAGGTCATTACATGATGTGGTCCAGCTGCCTTTGATGAATTCCTCTTACAGTTGGAAGGCTTGAAGTTCGAAAGTGTCTCTTCAGGACTAGAAGTAACTGTCAGGTTCATAAATATATTGAAAGTTAAGTATTTTCTTCTAAATGTGGCTGAGCAAAATTCCCTTTAAATGTCAATATCCGAATAAAGTAATAATGTGGAGTAGTGCAGTGGTTCTCAAACATTTTCATGTCAAGGACCCCCAAATGAATATGTATTTGGCCGCGGAACCCCCATCTGAAAATATTTTGTGCCAGCACCCTCAATTCCCCATGCAAGATTTGTATTGTTAAATTGTTTCACAGATATCATAAATTCAATTTCAAGATTTGTATTTTCATACAAGCTTAGATCTGGTTAAACTGAATTTGATGCAATAATAATTGCATGAAGGTGCAGCCTCTGATCTGCGATACGGTTCCTACACCAGACTAACTGCTCACTAATCTTCATGTCCGCTACTCCAGTGGTTCTCAAAATGTGGTCCGGGGACCCCCAGGAGTCTTTGGGGGAGGAGTGTTTCAAGGCAGTAAGCATGGGCTTGTCAGCAGAGGATTGAATATACTTTACAGTAGATGTCTCTTGATCTATTGGTACTGTAGGTGCTACCAGTGACGAAACATGTCCGTCGACTACCTTTTTTTTGACTGATGAAAACTAAATAAAAATTAAATAAAAACTAGGCTATGATGACAAAATTATGACTAAATATATTGACAATTTCGTCAACAAATAACAACAAGACTAAAGTGTTAGGAAGGGACTAGTGGAGAAGAGATCCAGTAGAAATAAGACTAGTCATTTTATGTTTGGTTGCCTGCGGATGTCTTGCTCCGAAAAGAGCAGATCTACAAGCTTTTTTTGGCCTGTAATAATTCAATTTGTCATAAAACTATACAAAAGAAAAGCCGATCTACAATGTGATGCGTGATGAGCTTGTAGACTTGCTATTTTGGAAAAATCTTGGCAGTCTTTGGAAAGTGTGAGTACAGAGGGCGGCAGTGGCTCAGGGCTAGAGTGGCCGGTAGAGCGGGCGGATGGCAACTGTGAGGTTCCCAGTTCGATCCCGGGCTCCCCCAGAGTTAGTGTCGAAGTGTCCTTGAGCAAGACACCGAACCCCTAAATGCTTCCGATGGGGGCAGGTGCCTTAGATGTTTTTTTCCGGCATCGGTGTGTAAATGGGTGAAATTTTAAAGGCAATAGTTTTGTAAAGCTCCAATTTAACACTAATGGTGTGTATTGGTCAACATAACCTCACACAACTCCCCCCCCCACCCCCCCCACACACACACACTGTAAACCATCTGAAATCGCAGAGCACCCCACACCCATCACTCGCGCCCCCTATACCCCTCCACCCCCTTGCTACCATCAGCTATGCAAGCAGGTGTGTAACTGATGACAATTAGGAGAATGATAACGGGTACTCCCGATCTGATCAACCGGAGGCAAGTCTACGCCCACACACAACGCAAAGACAGATATACCAAGTCCAACTGAATTTGTACTTTTTATAACTACTATTTTTTGGCTTTAAAACAAGCCCACATTGTATCTTCAGGAACAATATTTCTAGTTTAAAGTTAATGTCCCAAGATTTGGGTGGAATAAATTCATAACAAATAAATACAGAAACAAATTAAATAATAAAGAATAAAACATTAAACCCAGATAGAATCAAACAGAACGTACCTGTTGGTAACAGCATAAGCCCAAGGCTGAGTGTGATCAGATGCATTGTGTTGAACAGAGAGGTTCAAATGAAACATTGAACACAGTTACAGCTTTTAATAAGACTGTGAAGGGGGTGTGTTCTCTGGAATGACTGAACATGTCACTTCTCCTAAACCATGTGATTTATAGTATTGGAATGACGTTTGTTTCAAAATCATGCTCCCATTACACAATACATACGCAAATGTATTACTGTAGTTTTCAGTTGTAGTCTCAAACTACTTGACTGTGTGTACATGTTGTCTTTATAGCTTATGTCTTTAACCCATGAAAACCGGGAAAGCATCATCTGTGTCATTTTCAATTTTTGCGCTGGTTTTTAAAAAAATAGTAGATGTACAAGCTCACAGCGCGTCACTTTGCGCTGCGAGCTTGTACATCTGCTATTTTTTAACACTTTTGAAAGATCTTGAAAGTGTAAGAACTATATGATTATTTGGAAGGCATTTGTAGAATGGGCCTCAGGTCTTAAAGGGTTAAACGTCTTGCAATCTTTGCAAAGCAGCACAAATATGGACCGCAGGTGTTATTTGCTAGTTTCCAACCGACGTGGTTGCCACCTTCACACCCAGAACCCACGTCGTGTTTCCAAATGTTTTTGCGCTCAATCTGTGCGCCCACATGTGTGTTGTTGTGGTTTGAGACATTTTTATCTTGTGTGCAGTGAGAAAAGTCAAAATGTGATTGCACTACACGAGCCATGAGCTGGTCTTAAATACCAGCACAGATATTTCCTTAATATTTAGAGAGTGCGTTTGGTTTAAGATATTTAATTATATTTACTATATAACCCTTCCATTGTGTTTCAAGTTTAAATAGGTAAAAAGTACCCTTTACATTTCTTTATTGGAACAAAGCTTCATGATATCCTCAGAGACAGCTATTTTAACGCAACAAAATTAATTACCACCATTTTTGTTCATTCTGATCTTAAAAAGTGACACTTGTGGTGTTAGCGGGTCAAATTTTACCCGGCAGAGAAGTGTGGCTCAATTCCCCCCAAATTGTCAATATTCAATGTTTACATGTTTGAAAGTGAGAGAGACTTGTCCACAATTAGCATTTGCTATCAGGAGTAAAATAAAGTTTGAGTTTATGAAAAATAAATGACTTTTTACCTTCTATGGCATTTTGACCCGCTAACACCACAGGTGTCACTATTTTTAATAATATTAACATTTTTTAAAGTTAACTTTTTTTTTGGAAGTGTGTTCTAATTATTATTCTTAATTATTCTATTATAGCTACTGTAGATAACATCATTATCCATTGTCTTCATTATAGGAAATGTAATGAGTGAATTTTAACCTTTTTACAATTGAAAACGACATATATTGAAAGATGAAACCCTAACCCTAACCCAACATAATGTACATGGATATGAATGCATTACAAGTCAGCTATGAGGTGGGAGAAAAAAATTAATGAAAAAAAAATTTCTTTGAGTATTTTGGGCTGAGTTAAATTTGACCCGCTAACACCACAAGTGGATGCAGGTTACAACGCAATGGATGGATGCAAGGGTTAATATATCTTTTCTTTTGCGGTTTAATAGATCCCACAGGCCCTGACAGGTCAAGCCAAAGGGGCTGTAGGTCTATAGATGTGATGACATCTCTCTCTCCAAACTGCACATTCTAGAGAACCATGAAACCAGCAAGTTCTTAAAAAACAAACCCCACCCAAACACCAAGATGCAGATTAGAACAACATGTTTATCAAGGTGTGAAGATCAGCAGATAAATCCTTCACTTCTGGGGAAACACATGCAGAGAGAAGACTGGCATAACATCCTGTGGTTTACAAGTTTTCACATAAACACTGTTTAAAACAACTTTTACGCCAACACTAATACAAATATCACTGATAACAAGATGAAAAATAAAATAAGATAGACTTATGTTTGTTAAGTAGTAGTAGCATTTAAACTAAGGAATAATAGTCACTTGTGGACTCTGTTCCTCTCTCCTCCTCTGTATGTACACCTGGGTTCAGCTGCATCACGTGTTTTCCACAGGGCTGTGCAGACACCACTGGAGAGGCAGGTACTCAAAGGTCACAAAGGTCACATGGAACAATATTTTAGAACACCGGCTTTACACAAGTATAATTTACAACATAACCTGGTGAATTGTCTGAGAGTCTGTCTGTCTGTCTGTCTGTCTAGACTAGAGTCTGAATTTTAAATCTATATACAGTATGTGAAAACATTACAGGCGACAGTAAAGACGAGTACAAATGTATTTTCCTCAATGCAAACTGCAGTCAAATAAGCAAAACCAATTTAGATAAAGCGTGATTTAGAAAACACAGGACATGATGTCAAAGATTCAACTTATAGTTTTCTCTTAAATTAATGTCCTACTTTTTTTTACTTTTAAAATTTTTATCCCACAATTTTGTAACCCTATTTTTTACATCCAGTGCCAATTGTCTATGTAATCCTGGGCACTCCCTTCCCTCTGCCAACCTAGGGATTAATGAATGCCCTACTTGATCATACTACATAGTGTCACACAAAAGTAGCAAAAGTAGCAGATCTACAAGCTTAAAACGTGTCCCATCGCGATGTGTTTTGAACTTGTAGATCTACTATTTTTTCATTTGAATCCTGAAAATTAAAATTTTCGGACATGTGAGTTTTCCACCCGACAGCAGGCCAACAGTCCAACAGGGATCAATCAAACTAAGCAAATAAAGGCAACATCTCAGAATAATGTAATGTTTTTAAGCAACAAGTAGTAATTTAGATGGACATGACAGGTCACATTTGAGTGCAGTGTAACAGAGGGAACAGCTACTGACCAAGTGGACACTTTTCATACTTAAGGTCCTTTCACACGGCAAGCGGCCAACGCGCGCCTATGTAATTCATTTTCAATGAGAGGCGGGCGATTATTTGGGACGTGCGGAGAAGTTGAGGGGCGGTGAGGCGAGCGGGCGCAGTCCCGTGAAACTTTCGCACGAGTGCTCGTTTGTGCACACGCGCGCGGGCGGCAAGAGCTGGATTGTAGTGAGCATTTGTTTTCACCGCACCGCACCGCACAGGAGGACAAAACAACAATGATCGCGGCGCGATCACCGCTGATCCGAGCGGTAACGCCCGTGTGAACTGCTTGCCGTGTGTTATGACCTTAAGATGGTGATGAAGTTTAACTGACGCTCGTCAAATTGGAGTTGATTGTAATGACAGTAGAGTGAGTTTCAGAGATCATACAGAGATGAGGAGCAAACTGAAGCAGTGAGGCTCCTTTCAGTTGAACACAACAACAGAGACCACTGGTGCTACCAGGAACAAGAGGCTAACAGCACTGCTTGTAGCCCTGCCTGTAGCACTAACAGTAGTGCTTGTAGCACTAACAATAGCACTTGTAGCATTAACAGCCATGCTTGTAGGAATGCTTGCGGCGCTTGTATCAATGACAGCAGTGGGTGTAGCATCTGTAGCAGTAACAGCAGTGGTTGTAGCATCTGTAGCAGTAGCAGCAGTGGTTGTAGCATCTGTTGCAGTAGCAGCAGTGGTTGCAGCACTTGTGGCAATAACGGCGCTGCTTGCGTTTCCTGAGAGCCAGCGATCCTCATCACCAGTACATGGCAGAATGTGGGAGCAGTCGTCACCTTGGCAAGTGTAGCACTTACCGTTGGGAGAAGGGTTGACAGGAGCTGTAGGGTTAAATTTATAAAATGTTTATTGATGATGTCTTCAAAACTGAACCTCATGTACAACAAAACAACAAGTTTATTGTAGTTATCTCCGCCAGGCCGAAAGGCCGGGAGGTGGAGATTATGTTCAGATTAATTTAATTTAAAGCTGCAATCTGGAACGTATTTGAATACATAACGTGTCATTTTAACCTGTGATAAGAGTATCCTCTTACAATTTGACAAACCTCTGTCATGGTGTCATGGTTGGTGAGGCCAAAATTGCTCTGCCCGGTTCTCCTTTACCATTACCATGTGCACCTAACAGCGAAGCCCGTTTTTCGATATCACCAAATCTCAGCTGTTTATTAGCGTTTTTAACTTCCTGTCAAAAACATATTTCAACCTGCAATGAATAAATAACAGGTACATTCTCTGAGTTTCTGCTTGTATTATTGTTATTTCTTTCTCCAGCTATTTAACTGCCTGTGTACCCCTGCTACACTTACTACATTGAAATTGGTAATTGTTTATACATTTATTGCACTATTGTTGCAGTGTAACTACAGTATACAATTGATGACATATATTGAGTAATAACGATACACTGCAGCACATTCGCATCAAGTACAAATAGTCTCAGTGACCTAAGATTGTGTTGGTTGAATTCTTGTCTTCATATCTGTGACTGTTTGGGCTGAACAGTGAACATGTTTTGAGTTCGAATTTTATGTATTTGCAAAGAATAAATAAACATATTGTGCAGAAGTTTAGAAGCCAGCTGAGGCCTTATAGAGAACCTCTATAATTATAGAATCACAATAAAATTAAAAAGGTTATACATCAAGTGAGACAACATCTAACTGAAAACCCACCTCTTCAGGAAACACTACCCTTCCTCTCTGCCTGACCTACTTGTTGTTAACTAGTTGTACGAACGCTTGTTTTCTATTGCTGTATTGTTTATTGGATCTTGTTTAGTCGATACACTTATTTGTTTTAGCTCATGCTCATTTGATTTAGCTATTTTGTCTCATCTGTTTAAGGAAATAGGTAGCTGATATATTGCACTTTTACCTTAGCGCTAGGTATACTCTTGGTTGCTTGTTTTTGCAGAAAATGCACTAAAGACTTCTGGTGATTAGTAGTTTTCGTTCCCTACCTATGTTGAATACACTTATTGTAAGTCGCTTTGGATAAAAGCATCTGCTAAATGACTGTAATGTAATGTAATGTAACTACATACCTGCATACATATAATCTGTATCTATATACCTAACAGAGCTATTTGGCTACTGGTTTTTGTATATGATTTATTTTTTGTAGTTTGCTTTAAATACTAGCAAGGATGGAGATGTTTTCAACAGAGCTGTCTAAGGTAGTACGACAATAAGGGATGTGAAAGTCCTCAGATAGACACGTAACATACTGATGAATATCAAAATTAAAAGTAAACAGAATTATTAAAAATAATTGGTACATAAATAATTTGACTGGTACATAAATAGGATAATGTGAATGTTTTTTTTTTTTTTAAAGGAGCGGATGGTTCCAGATAACAAACCTTTTTTGAATTAAAGATGAGACAGAAGATGAGACAAATGAGTGCTGACCCACATTGTGTTGGAATCTACTGCATTGGTAATTTTATCAATAAACTGCAAGAGGGCCATAGAAACCATAATCGTCGCTGTCCGGGAAAAAATGTCCAAAATTGTTACCTTTCAGGAACTGGGGGAAAGAAAACTGTGTTCCAATGGATCCAGTGTAGTTATTATTTACTCACAAGCTCTTGGTAATACTTTTCATTAGTTCAATATTTATAAAAATCCACAGACACACTTAACCACGATCACTTTCACCAAAACTAGTCAAAATAGCAGATCTACAAACTCGCAACACATCGTGATGTAATTCATTGTGAGCTTGTAGATCAGCTATTTTAGCTACTTTTATGTGACACTGTAGTATGACAAAGTCGGGCATTAATCTAAAAAACAAACTAAAAAAACAAAAAAACATAAAAGGTTGAAATATGGAGAGATACAAAGTTTCTGCCTGACAGCAACAATATAATATCTTTATCACTGAGATGTTATAGAATTCTGGAATAAACTAGTTTCTCTAATACTTAGAAATCAGTCACTAATTTTGACACCCAGTTTCAAGAATTAAACAGCCTGTAAACAGGAAATACCCTGTTTGGGGCATTTCCTGCTGAGAGCAGTTTTTCTGGGTGGGGCTAAACACCTTAACTACTAGTGTAAAACTTTAAAACTTTATAGATGTTTTCTTGGGGTGAGAAAAATACTTGACAATAGAGGCATTATTGATCAAATATGTGGTTTGGCTATGTGAACTGCAACTTTAAAATAATAATATAAAAGCATTTTCAAATAAATAGTTGATTAGTTGTGACATTTTTGGGACCAAACATTCCCTCAGTAAGATGAAGGTAAATGACTTCAAGGTCAAAGTCGATGACACAATCATCTCTAGCAAAGAAGAGATGACCTATTTGGGATGTATTCTTGACAAATACCTGACAGGTGAAAGCATGGCAACAAAGGTGGTCAAACGAGTAAACCAGAGAACCAGATTTATGGGCAGAGTTTCCTCTTTTGTCAACCCTCAGGCCCTCAGGACCCTCTCAGGGGCCCTGATTCAGCCCCTTTTTGACTATGCTTGCTCCTCTTGGTACTCCAACACCTCAGTGTCACTGAAGACTAAGCTTCAAACCTCCCAAAACAAACTGATTCGACTACTTCTCGGACTGGGGCCCATGACCCACCTCTCTCCCACTCACTTTGCCAGCCTAGGCTGGCTCAGGGTGGAAGACAGGGTTAAACAACAAAAAATGGGACTGGTCTTCAAAATCGTAAATGCAGATTTGCCCGAAATGCCCCCTATACCCTATCTGTCTAAATACCTCCAAAAAGTTAGTGACACCCACAGTCACGAAACTAGAGGGAGCGTAAACAACAATCTGGTACCACCCACCCATAAAACAAACATGGGCAAATTCTCCTTCTACAGCATGGCCACCAAGGTATGGCATAGTCTAACCCCATCCCTCAAAAAATGCAGTTCGCTGGGCTCATTTAAAACAGCCCTTAAAACTCATCTTTCAGGAGGCCATAAGAGGAGGTAGTACCAGTTTCCCGGTAGACAGACGACCCCCCTCCCCTTTTTTTAAATATATATTTCTTATTTTTCATGCTTTTTTTTGGTACATAGTGGTATTTTTTCTCTGTATTTTTATGTTGATATTTGAACTGTTTGGTTGCTACTATATATGTCTATGAAATTAATTCAAGGACCCCAACCGAAAGAAGTCCGCAAGGGCTTTTTTGGTCGCCCCTTTTAGTCAAAAGTATTATAATGTAACTGTGTTGTTTTACATTCTTTTGCCTAATAAATATTTCAATCAATCAATCAATCAATCAATCAATCAATAAATCACAGCATGGAACATCATCAAAACTAGACTTGAAGCATCAGTGTTACCTCTGCTGGACTCAGTTCAATGTATACTTTGGAGCCAGGAGGAGATGGAGTGTATGCATTAATAGAATAGGCCTACTATGACATAAATAAATCGCAAATTGCACTTGAAATATTTTATTAAATATTATCAGAATCTACAGCACATTAAAATAAATGACAATAAAAACTGAAGAACCAAGGGAAAAGTATAGCCTGATGCCTTAGATTACAATATCTGCTTATCCTGCAGCACCCCCATGAGGATATGTCTGCAAACAGCAGCCAATAATGTCAAAAGAAACACATGCATTGTTTACAATGGCTGTGGATTCAGTGATCACTTGAACTCACTGACAAAAAAGTAAGTAGCCTACCTCAAATACACACATTAAGCAGTTGTTTCCTTTTGATTTTGTAATATAATAACTGCATGTGAAACACATGTCATGCAAAGATATGATACTAGCTGATCACTTTGTTATGGGGTCTTTTTTTATTTTTTATATATAATGCGTATTAACCACATGAATCCCTGCGTCCCTAATTCTGGGGGCAAACATTCTGTGAAAAAAGCCGATCTACAAGCTCACAAGGTCTTGTGAGCTTGTAGATCAGCTATGGGGGAAAGCTTTGGTGTAGGGAAAAAAGGAGGCAGCCTAGTATAGACCACTGGGGGACACCGGTCAATAATGTATGTAGGGTTTAAGTGGGTAATTGATGCAAATAAGATTCATAGCTCTCCATTGAAACCTGCAATAAACTAATTTAAATAATTTTTGAGAAGCTTTGGATGGATTTCAATGGCTTCCTAGTGCTTTAGGAAAACTATGATAACTGCAATGTTTTGCATGCCAGTGATTAACTGCAGTACACACAATGTTATGCCACTCACTTAGTCTGAGATAAAATATATTTTGTTATAACTCTTAGCCATAGACATGCATAGATTGATTGATTTATCAGCATGGTGTCTATCAGGGCTAATTCCCCTTGACCTGCAGGATAGAAACAAATATCCCTCAGATATGATCTCTCTCACACGCATGCGACCGCGCGCGCACACACACACACACACACACACACACGCACACGCACACGCACACGCACACACACACACACACACACACACACGCACACACACGCACGCACACACACAAAAACACAAAAACACAAACACACACACACACACTGTGGATTACTTTTTATACACTGTTTTATAACGAGTGGTGAGATGTACAGCCATCATCAGTGACACATGTAGCGTTACAATTACTGTCACTTAACCATCATGGACGTTTTGTAGTATTTGTATTGTCAAACTTGTCCACCCTAGAGGGTCTTTTGTGATTCTTCCCAAGGTTTGATTGATTGATTGATTGATTGAATACTTTAATAGCAGTTTAATTAACCACTTTCAACCTGGTGTCCCTATTTTGTGAATATCAAAGGCAGAATGTTTCCTAAATAGCCGCTCCATAAGCTCACAACTTGCTATTTTTTAGTTTTCACTTTGAGAACAATGATTTATAGTACTGCTGGGAGGGCTCCTCAGACGTGGGCGAAGCGTTCCCTCTGTGGGACAGTGGCAGCCTTTCCCAGAAAGGCTCCTACCGTCCCACAGAAGGCAAGTGTAGATAAAAGAAGCATAGCGTTAGTTCATGCAGGACATTTGCTTAACATTCCCTGATTTTGCTTAGCATGCTGCTTGGACAAAATTCAGGGAATATCTCCAAGAGTGGAACTTTATAACACCAAGCTTAACTGTATTCCATTTGTAGCAATAAATGGTTAAATCTACTTTGAGGTGAGTGTTCCTGACTGAAGTCAGGTTTAATCAGGATGTTGAGACAAACAGAGTCAGGGACATTTCTGAGAAGTTTATGACTTGAGCTCATGGGAGAAATACATTAAAGGTCGGCGGTCAAGTATTATGAGTATGGAGAGACCAGACCAACCTTACACACATAGGAGGGGAGCTTGTGTCTTTGTTACAAGCTGAACTCTAATAACAATTAACACCAGGCCAGCATGAAGAGCTGACTATAATATTCAGATTGTCAGAACATATAAGGCCAAGGATGAATGACACCCAAATCACATCACATGCAAATGCTAGTCGGTGGTCTAGTACAGTGGTTCTCAACCTGAAAAAAAAAAAAAAAAATGATATATATTTTTTTACAAAATATTTGTTTATGTTATTATTAATTCATGTTTTATCAGTTAATTTACTAAATTCAATATAAAAATATTTCATTATTAACATTAGGAACCCTAACCCTAACCCTAACCCTAATAATGATCAAATAACCTATTATAATCAAATAACCTAACCCTATCCTTAAAACCGAAATAAAGTAACCAAAAACCGGGAAAAAACATACCCAATCCGCCCAGAACCGCAAAAAAGATTTGCGCGTGTGCACACGGGGGGTCGCGGGAAATAATATCATTTTGGGGGTCGCGGCTAGCCTGGTAAACCCTCCCTCCGGAAATCTCATTTCCATTTGGTTCCAGGAGTGAGTCTGGCATGAAGGCTTGTATGGGCGTTTCTAGTGCATTACCAAATAACCGAGCCAATCAGCGTCCTCGCTCATTGTTTTGTGATTGACAGCGGGGGTAGGCCAATCAGGTGGAACCCGAGTGGTTCACACGTCATTAATCAATACACCTTTCATACAAGCTGCTCATTAACATCAAAGACAAACCAATTACTCCTGGTGATAATCACTGCAGCCTAAAGTGGCTTAATTGGACATCAAAGGGCCACTTGGACATCAAAGCTACACTACTCCCGCCCAGCTCCAGCCCACAGCCAAATTGCCTATATAGGTCTGCAGGCCAGACTCACTCCTGAAATAAAATACAAATGAGATTTCACTACTAAGAGACCACACCTTCTGCTCAGGTTAAACAGCATTTATTGAACCAATGTACAATGAAATATATGTGTATTGCTGGGGAGCCCGAGGCGGGGCGAGACTCAGGGTGGGGGTATAGTCTCGGGAGCCAGGCGACCGCCGCGGTTGCTCTACTCAGGAGCGGTCTGTCTGCTCAGGAGCGGTCTGTCGCCTTCGCTCCGACACTGGAGGATGGAGGGAAAAAAAAGTTAGATGAGCAAAATTGGTGAGAAAGGAGGTGGTTGGGGAGGAGGAGGAAATTTGGATTTGCGAGCAGCCAAATCAAACAGGTAGTTGATACAGTCGCAGGTGTATTTATACTGTGGTGATTGCGGCGTGGATTGGCTGAGAGATAAGCAGCGCAGCTGAACTTGGTAAGGTGATTACCTTACCAAGTTGAGCAGAGGTTGAGCAGAGGGAGGTCTCTACTCCTGAACATGCGTTGAATACAACTACATTTCACTAGTAAGAGACCACACCTTCTGCTCAGGTTAAACAGCATTTATTGAACCAATGTACAATGAAATATATGTGTATTGATGGGGAGCCCGAGGCGGGGCGAGACTCAGGGTGGGGGTATAGTCTCGGGAGCCAGGCGACCGCCGCGGTTGCTCTGCTCAGGAGCGGTCTGTCTGCTCAGGAGCGGTCCGTCGCCTTCGCTCCGACACTGCCCCCAAAAGGCTGGCTTGAAGGTGGGAAAGGCCGGGAGGTGGAGACGGTGGTCTCTAGGCGGGCAACTGTTGTGTGGTTCCTCCTGGCTTGAAGGTGAGAATGGCCGGGAGGTGGAGACGGCTGGTCTCTTGGCGATGGCCGGTAGGTGGAGACGGGTGGCTTCTAGGCGGGCAACTGTCGAGTGATTCCTCCTGTCCTTGGACCCTCGGTCGGGCGAGGAAAAACTCCCTCCGGGGAGGATGGAGGAGGAAGAAACCTCGGGAAGGATCGCGAAGGAGGGGACCCCCTTCCAGGGCGGACAGGCTAGGAAACGACACGCCAGTTACGGTCGCCGCAGGTGGAGATGGGCGTTGCGCAGGTCTTGGACGTTTGTTCTTATGCAGGAGTGGTAAGCTTCCGAGGACCATCGACCGAGGATGCGGACGACGTGGTCTGACGGGCCGTGTCTGGACACGGTGGAGGCGGCGCCGATCCGGAAGGAGTGGCCGGAGTAAAGCTGAGGTGGAAGGCCGGAAAGGGAGAGGATTTGGCGGAGGTGATGGTGGAACCAGAAGCGGGTGGCGATGGAACCGGGCTCGGTGGTGAACGGGAGTGACATGGCTGGTCGGTTAGGTATTGGATAGGTATTGGATCGGCAGGTTTGGTTGATGACTGTCGCAGGAAATTGAGGAACTGGCAATGGAATCGGTAATGGGTTAGGTGGCGGGAGGTGAGCTGCGCCGAGGTTGGAATGTTGGGTGACGAAGGTCCGAGTGAGAGGACGGAGGAATGACGAGATGTCGGGAGAGTAGGAACGGCCGTTATTGATGGGCTGTGGGCTGTGTTTACCTTGTGGGTTAGGACGCTTATTGCAACAATCTGTAGGCCCCAAAAGGCGCGGCGGAGGCTATTGGTAAGCTCACGGAGTGCGGTTGATGGACGGAGGGGCTGAAGGTGTTGGGACCAGGCGGAGGCGCACCAGTGGCACTGACGGCAGTCGCCGAGCTGAGTGAATGGAGCTGCGTCGGTGTAGCACTGGATGTCGTCAGGGAGAGTATCAAAGCCTTGACGAAGGTGATGCTGTTCCGTTTGTTGGGGAGGTAGTGCCGGAGGGAATCGGAGGTCTGAGACGACCGACTTGAGCGTGGAGAGGTGTGTGAGCTTGATAGATGTGCTGGGGCTGGCGGCCCGAACGAGTGCGCGAGCTGCTCGTAGGATGGCTGAGGGGTGATGTGTCCAGGTGAGCGAGGAACGTGAGCTGCTTGTGAGTCGACCTGGGCTACCTCCCTGATTTTGTGTTGAGGTGATCGTGGAGCGAGAACAGCTTGAGGTGAACCTGTGGGTCAAGGGCGCCTTTCTTTTCTTCTTCTTGGCACACGGCGAGGAGGGGAGAGGGGGCGCACGGCGCCGGTCCGAGGGAGGGGGGGGAGGGAGTGGACGCGGTGCAGTGGGCACCTGAGGGCGTGCTCATGAGGAGTGTGTGCTGCTTGCGGCATGGCCTGGGAGTGACGGACCCCGGTGGCCGTGAACTGCTCGGGGGATGACGGGTCTGGGTGAACGTGCAGTGTGAGGCGAACGTGGGGCGAGAACTGTGGTTCTGTTTACAGAGAAATGGCATGCTAAGTTGTTTGTAAATCCCTTGTGAGTGAGTAGTCTGTACTACTCTGCATTGTCTTGACGCCGACGTGAGCAGGGCTTCGGCCAGTCCAAGGACGGGATGCTGGGCAGTGGGGTGTACCTCGGCCGGGACCTGGAGAAAGCCAGCCGCTACCCCCTTGATGTGGATGAGTCCCAGCGTGTTGTCGTTGAGGTGAAGGTCGACGTGGGCGACGTGATCGCCGTCGATTGCCAAAGCCATCCGCGGCTGCTTGAAGGATAACCTGGATGTGACGGGTCCGGATGAGCATGTGGCATGGCCTGCTTGAAAACCCGATGGCGCTGGGTCCAGGTGATCATGTAACGAAAGCTGCTTGAGGGATGACTTTGAGGTGTTGGGTCCGGGTAGGCGTGGGCGTGCGTAGTGGGATGCTTGGGGGAGACCTGGAGGTAACTGGTCGAAGTGGGCGTGGGTTGCTTAGGGGAAGGGGAGTTGGGCGGGGAGCGCTGCTGCACTACCCGCCGGCGTGCTGGTGAGGGAGAGAAGGTAGGGAGGTGAGGAGGAGGCGTAATGTGCCGCGATGGCCGCCGTGCGGGGGGGTAGGAGGTGGGCGAGGTGCGTTGAAGCACCCGCCAGCGAAGGCAAAATGCGCCGCAATGGCTGCCGTGCAAGGGGGGGGGGGAGGCTAGGAGGCTAGGGAGGATGGGAGCGGGGGGGAATGGGAGGGAGGAGGGCGGGGTGCGCTGCTGCACCACCCGCCGGCGTGCTGGTGAGGGAGAGGGAGGAAGGTGGGGAGAAGGCGAAATGTGCCGCAATGGCCGCCGTGCGGGGGGGTAGGAGGTGGGCAAGGTGCGTTGAAGCACCCGCCAGCGAAGGCAAAATGCGCCGCAATGGCTGCCGTGCAAGGGAGGGGGGGAGGCTAGGAGCGGGGGGGGGGAGGCTGGGAGCGGGGGGAGGCTGGGAGCAGGGGGGGAGGCGGGGGAGGGGAGGAGGGAAGGTGGTGGGGAGAAGGCGAGGTACTGGCCAGTGCCTGCCTGTGAGCGAGAGCTGAGGGAACGTACGAGGCTTGCGTCGGCCGGCGTGAAGGTGAGGGAGGGATGGAGCAATTAAATGCATGGAGCAATTAAATGCATGAAACGCTTAAATGCATGGAACGCTTAAAGCATGGAACGCTTAAATGCGCGTGACAAATTAATTGCATGGAACAATTAAATGCATGGAACGCTTAAATGCATGGAACGCTTAAATGCATGGAACGCTTAGATGCATAGAACGATTAAATGCACGAAACAGTAAAGACTGAACAGTGTCAATGTGTTGGAATAGTGTAACTAGAGCGACCTCCAATGTGGTATTGATGGCTGGAGGTGTTGTTTAGAAGAGCTTGTCTTCTGCGGCGTTCAGGGAGAACTACTGAGGTGATAGACAATGGCTAGAAACACTTGAACGCTTAAGTGAAAGATCTTTAGTAATTTAGAGGGCATGTCAAATTAACATGTGTTTATGTAGACCTATATGAGGCCAGCATGATACAGAAGTTATGGGTTGGAGCTCAACAGATGCTACTGGCAATTAAAATATAAACAGATTAATACTCATACTTACCTCATACTCACCTATGAGAGAATGCTGTGGTCAATGAATTGGAGCAATTGATAGCAAAATAGCCGATCACAAGTGCAGTACTCGTAACATGTGTTTGTCTATCGTGAAGCAGAACAGATTTGGATTTGCGAGCAGCCAAATCAAACAGGTAGTTGATACAGTCGCAGGTGTATTTATACTGTGGTGATTGCGGCGTGGATTGGCTGAGAGATAAGCAGCGCAGCTGAACTTGGTAAGGTGATTACCTTACCAAGTTGAGCAGAGGTTGAGCAGAGGGAGGTCTCTACTCCTGAACATGCGTTGAATACAACTACATTTCTGGAGGGAGGGTTTACCAGGCTAGGTCGCGGCCTGAAAAGGTTGAGAACCCCTGGTCTAGTATACATGAATACTGACAATAAGGCTTTACTCTAACAGTGAATAAAGAAATTATTCCACAAGAGTCATCTCCACAAGAACTGGCACCACCACTAAGCACTGTTAAGTTCATAATGTGCTACTATCTACCATGTATGAGTGTCTTACTTTTATCCTTTTATCCTGCAGTAAGAAAAATATTTCTATACCTTTTTTTCTCTGTGCTATGAGTTACACTGTCAGTACAGCACAGCGCAGTGCAGTTACAATAAAAATGTCCAATAAGTAAAAAGCGGTGCACAGCGCAACAGTTTCCAAATTGTATTATACATTTGTAGTGTTCTGTGATGGGCTTGGTTTTTGTGCACAAAAACATCCCTAGTAAATCACAAAGCATTGGGGGATATGGCCATTATTTGAAGACAGAGCACAGAGGCTATAGGACAGTATTTCAAACACTAGCTGCTACTCCATCCAGACAGAGGACTTGGCAAATGTATGAAATCATACACCGCGACCAAGAGTTTTCTATCTATTGCCAAAAATACATAAAGACCCGGCCACATGGACCGTACCCTTTGAAATCCCACCGGGCCGACCAATAGTTTCTGACTGTGGCAGCGAAACCTATCAGACAGCAGAATTTGTTGAATATTTCCTGAAACCTCTCTCAACCCAACATCCGAGCTATGTGAAAGACACTTATGACTTTGTTGAAAAAAATCAAGAAAATAACAATGCCACAAACGGCCTTGTTATTCTCAATTGATATTGACAGCCTATACACCAACATTGAGACGGATGCAGGGTTGAAGGCAGTGAAAGAAATTTTCAACAAATATCCGGATAGGGGAAGGCCAGATGCTGAATTATTAGAATTGTTAAGCCTTAATCTGACCAAGAACGATTTTGAATTTAACAATAAGTTTTATTTACAAACAAAGGGGACAGCAATGGGAAAACGGTTTGCTCCTTCGTATGCTAATATTTACATGGCAATGTGGGAGGAAACAGCATTAAAAAAATGTATTCTAAAACCAACCCACTATTTTAGATTCTTGGATGATATTTTTGGGATCTGGGAGCACTCCAAGGAGGAATTTGAAGATTTTATTGAAGTTCTAAACACACATCACCGATCCATCACTATAAAATTTGTAACAGACACAGACAAAATTGATTTTCTGGATGTAACCATTTTCAAAGGACCACTGTTTAACACCAGTGGAAAATTAGATCTCAAAGTCTACTTTAAGGAAACTGACACCCACGCTCTCTTACATAAAACGTCATTCCACCCACCACACTGTTACACAGGGATTGTTAAATCACAGCTACTAAGATTCCACAGAATTTGCACACAAGAACAGGATTTTAAGACAGCCTGCAAGATCTTATTCTGCGCCCTACGAAAAAGAGGGTACACAAGGACCTTCCTACGAAAGGCCCAAGACACCTTTCTGGAAGTAAAGGAAAAATACCAGGGCCCACAGCTGGCTCTGGTAACTACATACTCCTCACAAAGCAAATTGGCTAACACCAGGATAAAAAGGAATTTCCAGAACAGAGGAAACACTCTTTTAAATGGGTGTAAAATCATTTCAGCCTACAGAAAAAATAAGAATCTCAAAGATTATCTAGTCCATAGCACTCTTAAAGGAACGAATGGACCAACTAACAGGAGACCACATTACTTTAAAAGCACCCAAATGGTGACCAACAGACACAACAAAAGGGTGTTTGGCATTAAACAAAAAATACAAGCTAACACTAAAAACTGTATTTACTTAATCACCTGCACCAAATGTAACCTTCAATATGTGGGTGAAACACAAAACACAATCGCCACCAGATTAAACCAGCATAGATATAATATAAATAATGCCAAGAAGACCAATTTAATAATTGTTCAACACTTTATGACACATGGAATAAATTCCCTAAAAGTTTCTGGCCTAGAACATAACCCAAATTGGACACTAGGACAAAGGCAATATAACGAAAGACAATGGATAAACAGATTAGGTACAATTTTTCCAGAGGGACTTAATATGACAAACACTAGAAACACACAAAACAACCCTTCTTAATTCAATCAAACAAACTCACAGAAACACAAAGAGACCACCAGGTACTCAGAGAGAACTAAAAGAACAAGGACCCACTCAGAGGAAGGAGGAGTAACGCCTGACCGGGATACTAGATTAAGGACAAACACAGAAGCATCAACGACCCTATGGGAAGACAAGGGGCTTCTTCCTGACCCATAGCTTAAAACCCAAATAGGTGTGAGGGTACTCAATCCAAATGCCCACTCAAACCTTCAAAAGGACTAAGTGGGTTAAGACACACATAATCAAACAATGGACCTAGGAAGACTTAGATGAACAAATGTGAAATAATAAGGACCTTAAAATTAAATGTTTTAAGGTCCTCATTACTCTAAACCCTAACCCTTGTAGCAGAAATGGAGAATGGTGTCAGTCCCAGTAAAGACGCACTAGAATTGACCAGTAGTCACTGGGAGGTTCAGTTGGGGCAAACGCAGTCCCCACAAACATCATTTACTATTCTGTGCCTATCGGTACATAATTCGGACGGGGCTGAGTAGGCTCAAAGCGAACTTCGCAACGTTCGGCACGGCAACTCGCGCGCCTTAGCGCGCTCGGTGGTGCCTCTCGTGGCTCAAGTTCGCTTGAGACTGCGCCCCTCCATCGCGGTTGGGTCCATAACTATATTTGTTTTCCTAAAATCTTTTATTGAGTCCTAATCCTGTACCATTCTTATAATGAGACTATGGATGAATTTTGGTATGCAGTCCAACTAAGGTGGGACTCAGGATGACTGGACGTACCTGCCATGCACAGTCCCCAGTGAACATTCCTCACAAAGCTCACTGGCAATTTTATTTATAGTTTGTAAACATGCCTAAAAACCTAAACTTTGAAGAAAGGGAAAATGGTTAACCCTAATGGGGAATCCTTTCTTAGGAAAGGCGAAACAGCCAAAAAGAACTTAGGGCTAAGATTTAGAATTTAGATTAAAGACTTAGTAAACAGAATGTAAAAGTACAAGGACCTTAAAATTAAAGAGTAACGGGATCCCAAAAAGACTTTCTTTCAAAAACAAGATGGCGAGAGCAAAAATTCCTTGCTCTGCCTTTTTTGGAAAGGATGCCCTTTCTAAAAAAGGCTTAGCACTGAAGTCCAACCCAAACCATTCCCTAACCAGCGAGTACCTCAAACATTTGAAAGGGAGTCTACAAAGATCCTTTTCTCTTTTCTTTCATTGTCTAAAAAAATCTCACAAGAGAAACAGAACAACCCATGCTCACTCCATAGACACAGAGTGAAAATGAGGAAAATAAGCCACACCCATAGATACACTGATTGGACAAAGGAAGAAACAAAGGCCATCCAGCCACACCTCCAAACAAATTGATAGGCTAAAGCAGAAAAAAGCCACGCCCACCTCCCAATGCATAAATACAGGAGTAGGAGGACCATTGAATCATTCTCACAAGGAGAATCACAATTGCCTGACGAAGGACAAACAGAGTCCGAAACGTTGCAAAGTATGAATCAACTAGGAGCGCAGAGACACCACGGAATGAGAAACCAGGGGAGACCTGGAACTTGGAACAGACCGAACCATCAACTCCAAGGAAACAACCACAGACCGGGAATGAGAGATGGGGAGACCTGGCACCACGGAGGACGCCACCAGAACCATTGGGACCAAGGAGATCGCTGGAAACAGCAGAACCACTGGCCCCAATGGGATTGGAATCAACAGCGTAGAGTCCACCAGGAGCAGAGACCTGAACACCCTCGCTCCGGTCACAACCACGGAGCAGGAGCCAGAGTGACCAGAAACCAGACAGGTACAGAGGAGCAGAACACACACACACACACACACACAGATCCCTTTGAAAGGGACCAATTCCTTAAAACAATTAGATTATTAAACAAATTTATAGTTTGCACACACCACCTCCAGAACATAACCCGTTCTGAAAAGGCACCAGCCAGCATAGCCAAAAAAACACACGAATTAATGACCTTGATTAAACCGGCACAGCCAAGTCAAAACACCACTCTCATGCTGGAGGGAAATGCAAGGAATTGGGAACACACTACAATATTGATTCTTAAAGACCACTACATGACACACTTGACAACAATTAAACAAGAGCTCTCCGACTGCCTAACAGAGGAATGGAAAAACCCTTTTTCCATAGCAACCAAATGGGCAAGAAAAAATTTAGGCAAAAGATTAAAACAAACAGACTTAGATCAGGCCCTGACAGCGATCGCTGAGCTAAGACCAGACACACCCCCACCCTTCATCTCCTCCCATCCAACCTCCCCCCACCCTCGGGTCCCCACCCCTACCCCATCAATCCAAACCACCCCTCCCCCAACCCATCCCCCCCAATCCACAGATCCACCGGAAAGGGACACCAGAAGAATACCCACACCAGGACCCAGCATTCCACCAAGAAACACCATCGTAGTCCAAGCACAGGTAATCCGGGAGATGGGACCCTCAGCACTACACCTGACACAGGAAAACTATCCAGACCTAGCAACATCACAAAGGAAGACCACATCACCAAAGAAACAGAGGAAGAGAAGGAAGCCCAAAGGAACACAGGAGGACCCAAACCAAATCTCCCCAGCACCAAGCCAAACCACGGAGACACAAACCAACCCAGACACCACACCACAAGAAGCCATCCAGGAGGGATCAGAACCACAACAGGAGGACACCAACGAAACAGACGGGAGAGAAGGTCCCCTGACAATACCACACAGGCACCCAGGGTCCAAATACAAGAAGAATTGGAGACTTAACCCAGAGAAGAAGATTCTGATTTTCGGTGACTCAAACCTGGCAAGGATCCCACCTTTTGCCAGAAGTGACATCCAGATCGAAAGCTTCCCAGGGATGGACTTCCAATCCTGCGTGGACCTACTGAAAGACCACACCATGGAAAACAACAAGGTAGCGCACTGCCTCATTTCAGTAGGTATCAACCACAAACAAAACAAAACAGACCAAACAGGACATAAAAAGATGCTAGCAACCCTTCACTGGGCAACTAAAAAATTTCCTTGTGCCAACATACACATAGCTTTGATTAACTACTCAGACAAACTCAGGGTACCAGAACAGAGGAGACTAGACAACCTAAACAGGTCCATCTCACAGATAAAACACACCCCCAAATTGGAAGACAGGGATTTCAAAACCGAAGGGGACAAAATACACTGGGTACCAGAAACAGCCAAAGCAATGCTAGAGAATTGGATTACTAGTTTAAACTGGAATGCCCTACAAGGCTAATGCAGACGGGGCAAAAATAATTAACTTATCACACTATTTCAAACCAGACCAAGCTCAAAGAGACGTTCTGGAGAAAGGATTATCATTTGTTCCCACACTGGACATCTACAAACAACAGACCAAGCGACTGGAAAAAGATGTATCAGATTATCATAGAAGGATAAAGTTAGCCACTCATTTTGGAATGGGACAGAGGGGAGAAATAACACCGTTCCAGACGAGCTCCACCTGGGAACCAACAGACGGCTCCCTCCCAGACAGCCTTAAATTACTACTGAGAGAAGACAGTAAGATATTGAGCAGGATCCCAGGACACTTGAAAGAAACAGACAACATGACAACTCCACAGGTAAGGGCACTTAGACAACTAGCAAAGAATAAAGACATTATAATCAAACCTGCTGACAAAGGATCCTGCATAGTAATAATGGACCGATACCAATACATTTTTGAAGCAGAGAGACAACTTAGTAATAAAAACCATTACAAAGAATTGAGGGAACCAATCTACAAAAACACAGCAATTGAAGCTAAGAGGATTATAAAACAATTGAAAGAGAAGAAATTAATAAGTAGCAAACAAGAGGCCTACCTCTCGGGTCAGGATACACCGCGACCAAGAGTTTTCTATCTATTGCCAAAAATACATAAAGACCCGGCCACATGGACCGTACCCTTTGAAATCCCACCGGGCCGACCAATAGTTTCTGACTGTGGCAGCGAAACCTATCAGACAGCAGAATTTGTTGAATATTTCCTGAAACCTCTCTCAACCCAACATCCGAGCTATGTGAAAGACACTTATGACTTTGTTGAAAAAATCAAGAAAATAACAATGCCACAAACGGCCTTGTTATTCTCAATTGATATTGACAGCCTATACACCAACATTGAGACGGATGCAGGGTTGAAGGCAGTGAAAGAAATTTTCAACAAATATCCGGATAGGGGAAGGCCAGATGCTGAATTATTAGAATTGTTAAGCCTTAATCTGACCAAGAACGATTTTGAATTTAACAATAAGTTTTATTTACAAACAAAGGGGACAGCAATGGGAAAACGGTTTGCTCCTTCGTATGCTAATATTTACATGGCAATGTGGGAGGAAACAGCATTAAAAAAATGTATTCTAAAACCAACCCACTATTTTAGATTCTTGGATGATATTTTTGGGATCTGGGAGCACTCCAAGGAGGAATTTGAAGATTTTATTGAAGTTCTAAACACACATCACCGATCCATCACTATAAAATTTGTAACAGACACAGACAAAATTGATTTTCTGGATGTAACCATTTTCAAAGGACCACTGTTTAACACCAGTGGAAAATTAGATCTCAAAGTCTACTTTAAGGAAACTGACACCCACGCTCTCTTACATAAAACGTCATTCCACCCACCACACTGTTACACAGGGATTGTTAAATCACAGCTACTAAGATTCCACAGAATTTGCACACAAGAACAGGATTTTAAGACAGCCTGCAAGATCTTATTCTGCGCCCTACGAAAAAGAGGGTACACAAGGACCTTCCTACGAAAGGCCCAAGACACCTTTCTGGAAGTAAAGGAAAAATACCAGGGCCCACAGCTGGCTCTGGTAACTACATACTCCTCACAAAGCAAATTGGCTAACACCAGGATAAAAAGGAATTTCCAGAACAGAGGAAACACTCTTTTAAATGGGTGTAAAATCATTTCAGCCTACAGAAAAAATAAGAATCTCAAAGATTATCTAGTCCATAGCACTCTTAAAGGAACGAATGGACCAACTAACAGGAGACCACATTACTTTAAAAGCACCCAAATGGTGACCAACAGACACAACAAAAGGGTGTTTGGCATTAAACAAAAAATACAAGCTAACACTAAAAACTGTATTTACTTAATCACCTGCACCAAATGTAACCTTCAATATGTGGGTGAAACACAAAACACAATCGCCACCAGATTAAACCAGCATAGATATAATATAAATAATGCCAAGAAGACCAATTTAATAATTGTTCAACACTTTATGACACATGGAATAAATTCCCTAAAAGTTTCTGGCCTAGAACATAACCCAAATTGGACACTAGGACAAAGGCAATATAACGAAAGACAATGGATAAACAGATTAGGTACAATTTTTCCAGAGGGACTTAATATGACAAACACTAGAAACACACAAAACAACCCTTCTTAATTCAATCAAACAAACTCACAGAAACACAAAGAGACCACCAGGTACTCAGAGAGAACTAAAAGAACAAGGACCCACTCAGAGGAAGGAGGAGTAACGCCTGACCGGGATACTAGATTAAGGACAAACACAGAAGCATCAACGACCCTATGGGAAGACAAGGGGCTTCTTCCTGACCCATAGCTTAAAACCCAAATAGGTGTGAGGGTACTCAATCCAAATGCCCACTCAAACCTTCAAAAGGACTAAGTGGGTTAAGACACACATAATCAAACAATGGACCTAGGAAGACTTAGATGAACAAATGTGAAATAATAAGGACCTTAAAATTAAATGTTTTAAGGTCCTCATTACTCTAAACCCTAACCCTTGTAGCAGAAATGGAGAATGGTGTCAGTCCCAGTAAAGACGCACTAGAATTGACCAGTAGTCACTGGGAGGTTCAGTTGGGGCAAACGCAGTCCCCACAAACATCATTTACTATTCTGTGCCTATCGGTACATAATTCGGACGGGGCTGAGTAGGCTCAAAGCGAACTTCGCAACGTTCGGCACGGCAACTCGCGCGCCTTAGCGCGCTCGGTGGTGCCTCTCGTGGCTCAAGTTCGCTTGAGACTGCGCCCCTCCATCGCGGTTGGGTCCATAACTATATTTGTTTTCCTAAAATCTTTTATTGAGTCCTAATCCTGTACCATTCTTATAATGAGACTATGGATGAATTTTGGTATGCAGTCCAACTAAGGTGGGACTCAGGATGACTGGACGTACCTGCCATGCACAGTCCCCAGTGAACATTCCTCACAAAGCTCACTGGCAATTTTATTTATAGTTTGTAAACATGCCTAAAAACCTAAACTTTGAAGAAAGGGAAAATGGTTAACCCTAATGGGGAATCCTTTCTTAGGAAAGGCGAAACAGCCAAAAAGAACTTAGGGCTAAGATTTAGAATTTAGATTAAAGACTTAGTAAACAGAATGTAAAAGTACAAGGACCTTAAAATTAAAGAGTAACGGGATCCCAAAAAGACTTTCTTTCAAAAACAAGATGGCGAGAGCAAAAATTCCTTGCTCTGCCTTTTTTGGAAAGGATGCCCTTTCTAAAAAAGGCTTAGCACTGAAGTCCAACCCAAACCATTCCCTAACCAGCGAGTACCTCAAACATTTGAAAGGGAGTCTACAAAGATCCTTTTCTCTTTTCTTTCATTGTCTAAAAAAATCTCACAAGAGAAACAGAACAACCCATGCTCACTCCATAGACACAGAGTGAAAATGAGGAAAATAAGCCACACCCATAGATACACTGATTGGACAAAGGAAGAAACAAAGGCCATCCAGCCACACCTCCAAACAAATTGATAGGCTAAAGCAGAAAAAAGCCACGCCCACCTCCCAATGCATAAATACAGGAGTAGGAGGACCATTGAATCATTCTCACAAGGAGAATCACAATTGCCTGACGAAGGACAAACAGAGTCCGAAACGTTGCAAAGTATGAATCAACTAGGAGCGCAGAGACACCACGGAATGAGAAACCAGGGGAGACCTGGAACTTGGAACAGACCGAACCATCAACTCCAAGGAAACAACCACAGACCGGGAATGAGAGATGGGGAGACCTGGCACCACGGAGGACGCCACCAGAACCATTGGGACCAAGGAGATCGCTGGAAACAGCAGAACCACTGGCCCCAATGGGATTGGAATCAACAGCGTAGAGTCCACCAGGAGCAGAGACCTGAACACCCTCGCTCCGGTCACAACCACGGAGCAGGAGCCAGAGTGACCAGAAACCAGACAGGTACAGAGGAGCAGAACACACACACACACACACACACAGATCCCTTTGAAAGGGACCAATTCCTTAAAACAATTAGATTATTAAACAAATTTATAGTTTGCACACACCACCTCCAGAACATAACCCGTTCTGAAAAGGCACCAGCCAGCATAGCCAAAAAAACACACGAATTAATGACCTTGATTAAACCGGCACAGCCAAGTCAAAACACCACTCTCATGCTGGAGGGAAATGCAAGGAATTGGGAACACACTACAATATTGATTCTTAAAGACCACTACATGACACACTTGACAACAATTAAACAAGAGCTCTCCGACTGCCTAACAGAGGAATGGAAAAACCCTTTTTCCATAGCAACCAAATGGGCAAGAAAAAATTTAGGCAAAAGATTAAAACAAACAGACTTAGATCAGGCCCTGACAGCGATCGCTGAGCTAAGACCAGACACACCCCCACCCTTCATCTCCTCCCATCCAACCTCCCCCCACCCTCGGGTCCCCACCCCTACCCCATCAATCCAAACCACCCCTCCCCCAACCCATCCCCCCCAATCCACAGATCCACCGGAAAGGGACACCAGAAGAATACCCACACCAGGACCCAGCATTCCACCAAGAAACACCATCGTAGTCCAAGCACAGGTAATCCGGGAGATGGGACCCTCAGCACTACACCTGACACAGGAAAACTATCCAGACCTAGCAACATCACAAAGGAAGACCACATCACCAAAGAAACAGAGGAAGAGAAGGAAGCCCAAAGGAACACAGGAGGACCCAAACCAAATCTCCCCAGCACCAAGCCAAACCACGGAGACACAAACCAACCCAGACACCACACCACAAGAAGCCATCCAGGAGGGATCAGAACCACAACAGGAGGACACCAACGAAACAGACGGGAGAGAAGGTCCCCTGACAATACCACACAGGCACCCAGGGTCCAAATACAAGAAGAATTGGAGACTTAACCCAGAGAAGAAGATTCTGATTTTCGGTGACTCAAACCTGGCAAGGATCCCACCTTTTGCCAGAAGTGACATCCAGATCGAAAGCTTCCCAGGGATGGACTTCCAATCCTGCGTGGACCTACTGAAAGACCACACCATGGAAAACAACAAGGTAGCGCACTGCCTCATTTCAGTAGGTATCAACCACAAACAAAACAAAACAGACCAAACAGGACATAAAAAGATGCTAGCAACCCTTCACTGGGCAACTAAAAAATTTCCTTGTGCCAACATACACATAGCTTTGATTAACTACTCAGACAAACTCAGGGTACCAGAACAGAGGAGACTAGACAACCTAAACAGGTCCATCTCACAGATAAAACACACCCCCAAATTGGAAGACAGGGATTTCAAAACCGAAGGGGACAAAATACACTGGGTACCAGAAACAGCCAAAGCAATGCTAGAGAATTGGATTACTAGTTTAAACTGGAATGCCCTACAAGGCTAATGCAGACGGGGCAAAAATCAAACATAATTAACTTATCACACTATTTCAAACCAGACCAAGCTCAAAGAGACGTTCTGGAGAAAGGATTATCATTTGTTCCCACACTGGACATCTACAAACAACAGACCAAGCGACTGGAAAAAGATGTATCAGATTATCATAGAAGGATAAAGTTAGCCACTCATTTTGGAATGGGACAGAGGGGAGAAATAACACCGTTCCAGACGAGCTCCACCTGGGAACCAACAGACGGCTCCCTCCCAGACAGCCTTAAATTACTACTGAGAGAAGACAGTAAGATATTGAGCAGGATCCCAGGACACTTGAAAGAAACAGACAACATGACAACTCCACAGGTAAGGGCACTTAGACAACTAGCAAAGAATAAAGACATTATAATCAAACCTGCTGACAAAGGATCCTGCATAGTAATAATGGACCGATACCAATACATTTTTGAAGCAGAGAGACAACTTAGTAATAAAAACCATTACAAAGAATTGAGGGAACCAATCTACAAAAACACAGCAATTGAAGCTAAGAGGATTATAAAACAATTGAAAGAGAAGAAATTAATAAGTAGCAAACAAGAGGCCTACCTCTCGGGTCAGGATACACCGCGACCAAGAGTTTTCTATCTATTGCCAAAAATACATAAAGACCCGGCCACATGGACCGTACCCTTTGAAATCCCACCGGGCCGACCAATAGTTTCTGACTGTGGCAGCGAAACCTATCAGACAGCAGAATTTGTTGAATATTTCCTGAAACCTCTCTCAACCCAACATCCGAGCTATGTGAAAGACACTTATGACTTTGTTGAAAAAATCAAGAAAATAACAATGCCACAAACGGCCTTGTTATTCTCAATTGATATTGACAGCCTATACACCAACATTGAGACGGATGCAGGGTTGAAGGCAGTGAAAGAAATTTTCAACAAATATCCGGATAGGGGAAGGCCAGATGCTGAATTATTAGAATTGTTAAGCCTTAATCTGACCAAGAACGATTTTGAATTTAACAATAAGTTTTATTTACAAACAAAGGGGACAGCAATGGGAAAACGGTTTGCTCCTTCGTATGCTAATATTTACATGGCAATGTGGGAGGAAACAGCATTAAAAAAATGTATTCTAAAACCAACCCACTATTTTAGATTCTTGGATGATATTTTTGGGATCTGGGAGCACTCCAAGGAGGAATTTGAAGATTTTATTGAAGTTCTAAACACACATCACCGATCCATCACTATAAAATTTGTAACAGACACAGACAAAATAGATTTTCTGGATGTAACCATTTTCAAAGGACCACTGTTTAACACCAGTGGAAAATTAGATCTCAAAGTCTACTTTAAGGAAACTGACACCCACGCTCTCTTACATAAAACGTCATTCCACCCACCACACTGTTACACAGGGATTGTTAAATCACAGCTACTAAGATTCCACAGAATTTGCACACAAGAACAGGATTTTAAGACAGCCTGCAAGATCTTATTCTGCGCCCTACGAAAAAGAGGGTACACAAGGACCTTCCTACGAAAGGCCCAAGACACCTTTCTGGAAGTAAAGGAAAAATACCAGGGCCCACAGCTGGCTCTGGTAACTACATACTCCTCACAAAGCAAATTGGCTAACACCAGGATAAAAAGGAATTTCCAGAACAGAGGAAACACTCTTTTAAATGGGTGTAAAATCATTTCAGCCTACAGAAAAAATAAGAATCTCAAAGATTATCTAGTCCATAGCACTCTTAAAGGAACGAATGGACCAACTAACAGGAGACCACATTACTTTAAAAGCACCCAAATGGTGACCAACAGACACAACAAAAGGGTGTTTGGCATTAAACAAAAAATACAAGCTAACACTAAAAACTGTATTTACTTAATCACCTGCACCAAATGTAACCTTCAATATGTGGGTGAAACACAAAACACAATCGCCACCAGATTAAACCAGCATAGATATAATATAAATAATGCCAAGAAGACCAATTTAATAATTGTTCAACACTTTATGACACATGGAATAAATTCCCTAAAAGTTTCTGGCCTAGAACATAACCCAAATTGGACACTAGGACAAAGGCAATATAACGAAAGACAATGGATAAACAGATTAGGTACAATTTTTCCAGAGGGACTTAATATGACAAACACTAGAAACACACAAAACAACCCTTCTTTTTTTTTTATTTAATTTTTATCCCGCGATTTTTGTAACCCATTTTTTTCACCCGGTGCCAATTTCCTAAGTGATCCTGGGCACTACACCAGCCCTACACCAGTATTACACCTGTCACCCCACAGTAGGGAGGCCAGGGCCGAGCTCATGCTTCCTTCAGGCATGAGAGCCAACTGACCTTCTTGTCACCTGACAGGGGGGAGTTTCCCTGGTTGGACGTAGCGCGTGGAAGGAACACGTTATTCCAACCAGTTCCCTTCCCCTCCATCAGGCGCCCCGGCTGTCATGGGGGAGGCGGTATAGTGACCAGGATTACTACATGTTTTTGTGAGGGTATTAACTACCCTAGGAGACACGGGGAGAACATGCAAACTCCACACAGAGTAGGCCCTTTCGCCAACCCCACCTAATTCAATCAATTCAACAACCCTTCTTAATTCAATCAAACAAACTCACAGAAACACAAAGAGACCACCAGGTACTCAGAGAGAACTAAAAGAACAAGGACCCACTCAGAGGAAGGAGGAGTAACGCCTGACCGGGATACTAGATTAAGGACAAACACAGAAGCATCAACGACCCTATGGGAAGACAAGGGGCTTCTTCCTGACCCATAGCTTAAAACCCAAATAGGTGTGAGGGTACTCAATCCAAATGCCCACTCAAACCTTCAAAAGGACTAAGTGGGTTAAGACACACATAATCA